>NC_135515.1:9344000-9653000 GCF_051989575.1 Stigmatopora nigra
TTATTGAACTGCTTAAGCTTTTGCGTTCGTATTGACTCTATGCTTGGGGCTCACCCAAAGTCTCAGTCTTTAAATGCATAATTCCTTTCAAGCAACTCAAAGAACTGGCTGTTCACTTGTTGTTGGCAAATGCAATTGCACACACTGTGGAAAATTTGGTTTAGTTTGCTGATTTTGAAATCAAGCAGCCTGGTAGACTGGTGGTTAGCACATCGGCCTCACTGTTTTGGGTTCGAGGGTTCGATCCCAGGTGGGTCCTCACTGTGTAGAGTTTGAATGTTCTCCTGGGTGGGTTTTCTCCAGCTACTCCGGTGTCCTCCCACGTCCCAAAAACGTGCATGGCATGCTGATTGAACACTCTAAATTGCCCCTAGGTATGAGTGTCTGTGTTCTTGTGCTCTGCGATTGGTTGGCCACCAATTTGGGGTGTCTCCTACCTGGTGCCCATAGTTGGCAGGGATAGTCTCCAGCACCCCCCAAGACCATTGAGAGGATAAGATGGCAAAGTGAAATTGTTTTCTTGACAACCTTGTGACTCGGCTTGTTTCGACACAAAAAAAAATGTCACTTGACCCAACTCGGCTTGACAAACTTGTGATGCGGCTTCATTTGACATAAACTCGTGACTCTCCTTGACTCAACTTGAGTCGACTTGACCAAAACAGAAAAGCTTTGGGGCTTTGCTGGAGAGGCAAACAAATTGATTTGCAACTCGCTTGTGACTCTGATCAATTGTCTTGTGCAATTGTATGCAACTGAAGGTGCTTGACATAGTAGAAGGCAGAAAAGATGATTGGGTTTTTCATTTTTCTACTGCAATATCCATTTGATGCCTTGTCACTTGTATTATGAAGAAATTATGTGCCACCTTTTATCATTTTTTCCTTAAAATAAAGATTAGTGCTGTGATTATTTGCTTTTTAAATAATTTAGTACATTTTCTAAAACTGACTTAATTTATTTGGTTCAAGATGAACCATGGCCAATTTGACAAATATAAATGTTGTCAAGCAGTTAAAATGAGGCTTCAAAATAGTGGTAAAAAACAACCCAACGTATTGGTCTCAAATGCCATAAAAGCCTCTACACACCGCATGAGAACTACTTCAAAACGATACTGTCTGAAAGGTATTGGTGGCTGGAATAGAGTCTTTCCCAGCGTGGCGTCACAGCCCATGCACTACAATGACAAGAGCACAAATGAACTCAATAGCAAACACTACTAGGATTTGTAACAAAATAGGTCACATAAAATAATGCACTCATTTTCCTGTGATGTAAGTGAAAGAGTGTAATTGTATGCTAATTTAGCCCCAACCAATATGTATCTGGATAACTGAAATGTTTATAAATATGTTTACTACAATAGCTTGGTAACTTAATACTGACTACTTAATTCTCAGTCTTGGAATAATTTCTTATCAGTTATCTCCAAAGATCTACATTATGTATGAGGAAACATATTTCTGGATACACTTTTTACATTTTTAATTAAAATAAATATGATGTTGACATGAATAAAATCAACTGCAGAAAGCAAATGCATTGTAAAATATATTCCTACCATATTTCGTAGTATTGAGTAAACAAACAATGAGAAACTGCTGTTATTTGCAATTTTTCATGTTAATCTGAAACAAATGCATCTCCTTTTATTAATTTACATTCTCTTCTATAGCACTGGTTCTTTGTCTTTTCTTTCCCATGCATTTGTCTTACTTTTGGGTCAAATGACAGTTTTAAACTGCCATTCTAGACTTCCCTTTCCACTCAAATAGTTTTTACCGAGAAAAGTTGAAGTGCAGCTCAAGTTGTGTTTCCAAATGGCTGAAGCACTTCCTGGAGGGCTGCTGTCAAACGTGTGCAGTGAAGATTTATTGTGCACATCCCACCCTGACCTTAAGCGTGGTCTGAAAAAAGGATAAGAACAGTTGAGTGGAAGGCTGTTGAATATGGTGGAAGAGTACCAGAGGTGCATGTGTTGTCAGCGCTTAGGTAATCAAGAGCGGGCGTGTGATGGATGCTACATGTCAGTAGGCAAGTTTGCACAATGTTTATCTGAGAGTCTGTCTCGTTCTATCTCTTTGCTTCAGGTTGGGCGTTGCAAGCCAGGAATCATGTTGTCTTGTTGTTCCATAGTCTCTCAAACGCATTGAAGATGGTTAAATCTGAATGTTGAATGTTTTTAACGGACTAGGCATGAATAAATAATGAAATTGGACCATAATATACTCATTTTGTGCTTTCAAACGGTGATTGCGGTCAATCAAATGGCTTAGATGATAAACTTAAACTACGTATACCACCCATTTAAAACTGAATTCTACGCAAGATCATCTTTAATAAAGACAGCACAACTGGATGGTTGGTATGTGATTTGATACCCGCATTGTGATTACCTAAAACTGAATTATATATCACTGTTTAAAATTCATAGATGTGTGGCTACCAGAGAGTTAATTATTGTACAACCGGCAAGTTCAACAGGGCACAAAGACAAACTGACCACTGGATGTGGCGGTTTTTGCAACATATACAGTTGATATGTGGATTTGATTCATTAATTCTAAGTTTGTATTAAGATAATTTGGCTATTAACTCCTGTAGCAGCTTTGAGTGGCTATATAATTGTTATACTAATGAGTCTGTTTTACAAGCTGCTAATTCATAGTCACCTTCAAGTATAGCTCTCTGAAATAAGCAGAGAAAGATAGAGACACAGCAGAAATGGCTGCTCTCCTATTACTCTCATTTAAATGTTTCTTCTATTTTCATACACTGCACACTTGGTTAATTAGGATTCCTTATTAAAGTTGGTCTGTTAATTCCTTGCAAAAAATGTTTTATTAAGATACTTCTCATGTTTTCCCCCCAAATTTTATCAAAGAATGGTATAACTCATTCCTTATTTAAATCTCACGCATTATATTAATTAAAATTATACCATGGGTTTGTTGTGTCTTGTCAATCATATTGTATTGTCTTCAGATTTTTTAACATACAGTACATTGAAAAAGTAGTTTTTCGTATTTTTTTTATTTGTTGTTGTCTAAATTTGATTTCCCCCCCTCCCAGCTCCCACTTCTTTCATTTTTCATCTGCACTCTACCCCTATTTGTCTCTGCCATCTCTCTGGGCACAACCTTTTCATCTCAGACCACCTTATCTATTTTTCTTCTTCTATCTATCTCTCTCTCTCTCCATCTCTCCTCTTTAAGATAGCAGGATGAGTGCAGATATACTTTGAACTCCAAAGGATATGAGGCAACCACTGCCACAGTCAGGTTCTAATAGACAGACAAGAATTGAGGAAAGGGGAGCAGATAAACGAAAAAGAGTGAGATGAATGTGGGCAGATAGCATTTTCTGTTTTCTTCTCGCTGCCAAGTGCCTCGAGAGATGATGAAAAATCTTTGATGTGCCACGCTTTTGTTCCCTCTTGCTCTCGTTCACTTTTTGGTTTGTCCTCTGATTGTTACCGCTTCTTATTCTCCGTTGCTTGCAGGAATATTTATTTTGTTTGCCCTTTTCGTCAGTGGATTTGCATCAGGCAGAGACATGGGGGATAATCAGGGAATACAAACGTTTTTGCTTTCGTTAGATATATGATTCACATCTGCACTACTGAACAGCTACTTTGGATTTGAAAATGTTTTGCTCACAATTAATGCTGCTCAGTTGATGTTTATGTTTAAGAACAACTGTGTTTGAGCACAAACATACTCATCAAATCTGCTTTTGTGATATACCTTTTTTTTAAAACAAACATAAACCAAACACTCTAACAGTGATCAATTGATTTTAGCAAATGAATATGGCTTTCAACAACTCTACATTTTTGTGATATTTGAATATGTTGTGCAGGATAATGGTTTTCCCGTTTGTTCCCATTTTATCCTACATTCCTTCCCAGCATGCACACCTGTAGTTGCAAGACATTTTTCCTCATTAAGTTGAGATTTCTTAGCTTACTGTAGTACATTTTGGCAGTAACACATACCTTCTGTATGTCCTTTTTGTAATTTTTTACATTGGTGAATATATACTTACATATATCTGAAATTACATTTGCTATTGTGATATTGTGACTTTATAATCATTTCAGATGTGCCAAATGCATAAACAGAGAATTGTGGGAATTTTTTAAGACGATTTATCAATGTTTAATTTTTACTAACTGAAGGCTAGTCGAGGCTCCTGTTGTTGTGGTTGTGTAAACTATTTGCTTTTTTTAAAGTGTATTCCTTAATTTTTTATGGATGAATTAAGATTTTTACAGTTGTTATATTCCAGGTATGCATATGCATTAATGCACGTGGCCCCATTTAGTATTTTGGCTGACTTATTGTTCCCTGCAGTTTAGTAGTCACGTGGTAGAGGGAATGTGTGCTCATTGGCTTTCAGCCTGTAGTAACACATTTGTGCTTGTTTTCATCCGAAACTAAATTTTAGCAGCAGTTTGTCGAATTTTTGTATCAACAATATGGTAGGGTGTCTCTCTTCCACTTTTTACCATCTTGTTACATGAAAGTTGCTGGTGCAGGTTAAAAGGTTGAAGGACTCGCTGTGAATTTACCATCTTGCGAGGTAATATAAGAGGTGTAACTGCCAGAGTATGAAATTTACCACCCGAGACTTACTGCCCTCTTCCCTGCACGTTAAAAGCAATTATCACCACTAATTTAATAATCTCATTCCACCTGTGAAAAGTCTAATTTCTGCAACGTTCCACTTCCATGAGCTTTTCCTAAAAAAAGACAGAAAAATAGATCAACACTGAAATATTGTTATGCCTATTATCATAGTCATAACAATATTTCAGTGTTGATCTATTTTTCTGTCTTTTGACCAAGGAGTGCTTGCCAGTATGAAAATGACTGTACACATGGGAAGGATTGGCCTTGTGTTGAACCACTAAACAAAAAAATCATAAATCTGGTGAACGAGTGTTTTGCACGTCAGATTCACAGTTCTTGAGTTGAATTTGACATCACCTAGACTTTGACATAACAAAAACTGAACAAACAAAGGAGGAGGCTGTGACACAATGAACTATTTCAAGGACAAGACAAAAAAAAAGGCAGACCTGACGAAAAACACAACAAAACATGATACCAAAATCGCAAATACATGCTACATGGTAGGGTACTTGAACACTCTAAATTTCCCCAAAGTATGACTGCGATTTCGAATGGTTGTCCGTCTCCATGTGCCCAGCAATTCAGGGTGTTATCTACCATTCCCTCGAGATCCTTGTGAGGATAAGTTTTTTGCAAAATGAATGAATTAATTTTATAAACTCCAATTTCATCATGTAGATCATGGAGAGTTGAAAGTTTTTTTCCTCAAACAACAATACCAACTTTATTGATTAGCACTCACATCTGTTTTGCCAGCATGAGCTTAGCCTGAGATCACTGCAGTTCAAGTGTTGAAAGACTGACCCATATTGAATGAGAGGAGCTGACAGGATGAGGTGAATCACAGCTCAATTAGTATTGACATTGCTGTGGCAAAACAGAAAACAAAATTATGCAAAACAGAAATTACAAGCATGAGTGTGCTTGTGAAATCAGTTTCATGGTGAAAAAAAAATAATGGTCAAGGATGCTGAAGAGTGGCAAAGTCAAGCTTCACTCAGCAGAGGGTCGAATGCTAATCTACTGCAATTAGCATCATCTTTTCATCACATGGCTCCAAGTCTATGTCTGCTACTATTTTCCTGGTGTTAATATTTGCGTTGTGTATATGCACATTGCTGTGGCTACTGTGGCTGATGACGTACCATTACACAAAATAAGTAATGGATAGCTGGTTCTTAAAAAAAGTATATTTATATAAAAGCATATTTTAAAAGTTTATGGTTAATTCCATGCATCCTTGAGCTCAAGAGCAATTGAACTTAGCTAGGCCAAGTTGTCCGCCGAATGTAAAACAGGAATTCACTCTTAAATCAGCTTTAAAACTTCTTCCATTTATGGATGATGGAGGCCATTGCACTTGCTGGAACCTTTAAAGAACCATAAATCTTTCTGCATCCTTCCCCAGATTTTCCTTTGACTCCATGCATGGTGTTTGCACACTGACATGCACTATCAACTGGTTGACCTTATATAGACTGATCTGCACCTTTACAAACTATGTCCAATAAACAAAATGGACCTTAAATTCAACTGTATAAACACCTAAAGAATTATCAGTGGAAACGAAATGAAACAAAGCGCTCTTTTTGAAATTCATAGCAAAAGATGTGAATACTCATCTAGAAATTACTTTTGTAGTTCTTTAATTTTAATAAATTAAGCCCTGCAAAGAAAAACATACATGCTGTCATAATGGGTCATATTGTGTAGTATATTTTGGCATGTTAATAAACATTTTGATAATGCTGTAACATAATAAAATCTTGAAAAAGTGAAGTGCTATGAATACTTTCTGGATGTACTGTATTTCGTAGCTTCAAGGAAGGAGAAGAAAGAGAAAACAATGCATGTACAGCAATAATGGCAGTGCTCTGTAATCTTTGGTTGCAGACCCTTTGGCAGTGATGACTCCTTATATTTCTTATAGCTTCTACAAGAACTTTGATGAAGATGCTGTCTTCTCACACTTTTTCTTTGAAATAATTCACTTCTTGAATGTTTGGAGGTTTTTAAGATGACAAACTTCAGCTCTCAGCAAAGATTTTCAAATTGTCTGGAATCATTTTGATTTGTTTGATTCCATTTGTCTTATTGGAGAACCAATGATCTTTGATTTTTTTTATCACTGCATATGCCATGTTGCTCTAGATCGTGATACTTTTTGGACTTCATCATTACTGTAATATGATCAAGGTTACTACTACCAGATATTGCAAAGCATCCTATTAGCACTATGGATCTTCTACTATTCTGAACCGAGTAGAGGGTGTTCTTTTCTCTTGTACATTTCAATGCACTGTCCAAAAACAAACAGTTGGTGTACCTTGCCAAATACCACTATTTTCGTTTCATCTTTCCTCAGAACGTTTTTCCAGAACATTTATATATATGTTACATAATATACTTTAACTTCATGGGTGTGAGATTGTTTGTAATGTCTACTTTTTGCATTCTCTTCCAGATCTGCGACAAGGAATGGCATTACTACGTCGTAAACGTGGAGTTTCCAGCTGTGACACTTTATGTTGATGGAGTGACATTTGACCCCTACTTGGTGACAGACGACTGGCCCATTCACCCTTCACAAATTGATGTGCAACTAACAGTTGGCGCCTGCTGGCAAGGTGATCACAAATGCTCTAGATCCATTTCAACACTTTAATTTTTGGGAAAAAGAACAACACATTGTTTATTGTTAAATATATTTAAAGTCAGCTAACATATGGTTAACACTCCTAATCAGCATTGTGAGGAGTACTAAAAGAAACTTCCAAGAATGCATAAGAAATAAGGGTTTCAATATGGGGGGTTTTAAATATAATGACTAATTGCAGGCTGAGGCCAGAGTACATAATCATTAACAGGATGTAAGATGAAAAAAATGTAAGTAATTTACATTCCCTTCACCTTCAATGTGATAGAACCAATTCTTGAAGACTTTGAAAGGCTTATATCATAGCAAAAAGACTGGTTAAATCTGTTTTAGAGTGGGCACAACTTCCTGACCTCTCAGCATGAAGTTGCCCCACTTAAATGCCCAACACGTTGGATATTATTATTACAAAAATATTAATAACTGAATTATAAAATGAGAAATAACTGAATTTAAAAAGAAACTCATCTTGCAAAGAAACAGGGCACCACACAATACTGTATCTACTGGAACATTAATCCATGATAGAGAGGTTGTGTTGCATAAGTCATCAGTTATTAAAGCCAATCAGATATAGGCGCGACGTACTAGCATGCAGGGAGTAAATTATGTATTTTTCTCCTCTCTTTTCATTCCATTTCTTTTCTTTTTTCTTATTTTCGACCCCAGAACTTTGAGGCCAAAATGCTAAATTTACATTCTAAATGACTGATTCAAAAATACTCAAAACATTACAAGCTCGACTAAAACTACTAAAAAATATTCAGCCATGTATTTTCCAAGCTGCTTATCCTTAAAAAGAGCTGTGGGGGTGCTGGAGCCCATCACCGCTATCAATCTGCAATAGAAATGAGCAAACAGTAACAGTGGAACTAAATAAGCAATATTGTCAACAGTGAGCCAACATGAAATAGAGTTCATACTCTTTGATAAACATGTCCTTCACCATAATATACCTAGCCAGACTGTAACATCTATGAAAAGGAAGGAAGGTCTCTGAATTGCGTCATGAGTGTTCAAAATAGCATCGAGATCTGAAGGTCAACAACTGGTTTTGAGTGCACCACACTTAGTCTGGTGGACAAAAAGCGGCAGTTTTCATGTTAGTTGATGGTCTCTTCATTGAAATTATGAATCATGAATGATGAACAAAACAACAGAGAAAATGTGTTGTTGTTTGGCATACAACCTGTTCAATATATAAATTAAGTATTTGTAATGTTAAAGCGTAAGTGTGATTTTAAAATTTCTTTCAAATTGACTTTTTAGTTAGGCCTTAAAGGAAAACCTTTCAGATGGAGTTATTGTATACAATGGTGGAACATAGATCAACTTAATAGGTCATAAATGGTGCTTTTTTTTCTTAGTTTTTGGCAGTTCAAGATCAGACAGCTGGTAAAAAGCAGACTTATCCGAGAAAAAATTGGCTTGTCAGATGGTTAAGTCTTCAAATCCGCAGTCTATGGCTGCCAATGACTTACAAAAATGAATTAAAATATACAAAATATTAATATATTTACATGACTAAGTCCTCTGATGAACATAAATCAATGCAGAAATCACCAATTCCGGTCGTCGAGGGCACGTATCCACTCTGTTTGCCATGTTTGAACAAACACGGATTCAAATGATTTATATTTACATCTCTAGTCATAATGTATGTTTGCCATTGTGATGTAAATCACAAAATTGCATTTTCATTAATAGTTAATGCTAATGAAAATGTTGGCCTACTTTCACTTTGAAATGTATGCTCATAAATCCAATACCTTCCCTAAGTTTTAATTAAAATTAGAATGTAAAACTGGCAATTAATGTAGCATTACTTTTTTATTTCAGAGCAAGAACAAAGACATGACTATATTTTTGATACCTCATTGTTAAGGGAGTAAGTGAGGCATTTGCTCAATAGTTTTAAATGAACAGCTATAAAATATACTTAGCCTCTTTTTGAGAACTAATTGAACAATCTGAATAAAGTTATACAATTAAACTGTCCTCTAAACTCATAGTTGACACTAATCACATTAGGGTAATATAAATGATACGTTTACAACAAGAGTACAGTTGATTTCATATCCCAAGTAAGGCCTCATGGTGATCCCTCACCTCAAATAAAATACAGATTAGGTGTCCTTTGTCTCTTTCAACTGCAGCAATGGTCCTCCTTGCATCATTCTCTCCAAAAAAAGGTGTGAATGAAAATTGAAAGTCTTAATTAAGAAGGATTAAATATATGTTTTGGAGTTGAATCTCACAAAATTCTAGTTCTAAAGCAATACTGACATTTTAACAAAAGACATGAGCCACCTAAGATTCCCTTTTCAAAGCACTTTACTTTATATTTGTTAATGGCACTCCAACTTGTAGCTACAGAATGTAGTTCATCAGCAGCAAAATAAATTAATACATAAAACAGAGAGCTCCCACCATGGAAATATGTAACCAGCATAATAATTTCCTAAAGTAAAATAATATCACAATGTAGTGAATTATGCAATAGTTAATATTTGACAAGGCTATTGTAAAGCATTCCAAAATAATTGGCTTTTCTCGATCATGTTTTATCATTCAAGTCGTCAAACAAACGAAAAAAGGAGAAAGTGCCAACTACCACCGTAACAATCATGAAAAAGCCATTAGTAGTGTATTGAATTGAATGCCTTTATTGGCCTTATCCGAGTGCAAAAAAAATGTAATGCGTCTTCATAAAGTGCCCACATAAATTAGTAGTCATAAAGAGATGAATATACAATAAAAATAAGGTGAGATTTTGGGGAAAAAAGCATCTGATCAAGGTAGATATGATGTTTCAAAGTACAAGTTTAAATTTGCAATGCTAAGACCAAAGTAAAAGTCTGAGAACATTACTTTTTGATATGCATCTGGCAGTATTATGGCGTTTTACACATAGTGCAGTGACAGTTATATGACAGTATAGGAATCAGGGGAACACTAGTGTGTAGTTTAGTCCCTGGTTGTTTAAAAAATCGAGAAAAAATGACTTTTACTTTATTTGTTGACAGGAGTACAAATAGGAAAGCATGATAAGACAAATGATGGTTGCAAGATGAGCAGAAAAGAAAATGTCAATTTAAAACAAGCTTGCTTTTTTTGCAGCTGTGACATTTTAATTATATATCTTGATGCAATTTCATGCCTCATAAGCATTAACTGGCCAGTCAGCATTGTTTGATGTGAATAGTTTCTGTCATGACCACATCAAGTAAATGTAATTGAAAATTATCACATTCCTCAGATGTATACTATGAAACTTTCAGCTTGCTGGAACAAAACCATAGCCTTTCATTAGATGGTGATTAAATCTGTATCAACCCACCATTAGAAGCTGAGAACAAGCATTAATCAGTTGTACATGAATGTAAATGTGAAATAATGGCCTGCATTAAATTATTTTTTTCTGCTGATGAAAATGAATAGCATTCATCACTAAACTTGGCTTAGTCAAATATACTAATATACCAACATTATATAGCAGCATTCACATGAATTATGAGTCTTTTCTCCCAGAGGATTTAAGTAACTTGCAATGCACATGAACTAGATTAGAAATAGGAATACTCAATTATATTAATTTACCAGTCAATACATGTAATATCACTTATCCTGCTTCTTGTGCGTGTGTACAGATATTTTCTTAAGCGCAAATGAAAGTGTGACAAACAGATTTTAATATTGACTGTCGACTTTACATTTTTGTCTATTTGTTCACGTGCAGGTGGCGAGGTTACCAAGCCAAGGTTTACTCAGTACTTCAGGGGCAGTTTATCTGGAATGACCATCCGACCAGGAAAAATTGAGAGTCAAAAAGTAATTTCCTGTCTGCAGGCTTGCAAAGAAGGCCTGGACATCAACTCCCTTGAAAGCCTGGATAAGAGCATCAAGGTATGCATTACGGGGGTAACACAGCAGTATGAATGTTAATTGGAACTGGTTAATTTTGTTAAGTCACTATACTAATTTTGAAACATTGGATTAAATGGCTGGGCCCCCTGTTCTTGACTGCCAGGTTCGGTTGGTTGGCTATTTCTAAGAGACGTATTTATCACTTTACTTACAGATCAGCTAGAAGAGTTATCTTGCTATCCAGCTATCTGTAATTTCTTCTTTTTATCCTTCTATATAGTGTATCTTTTACACATTGCCTCAGGTGTTAAAGACAAAAGATGGACAAAACAGGGCTATTAGGGAGAGAGAAAAACAACTAACAAACTTGTTTACGATGTGTTACTTAAATTTAACCAGCTTAAGTATGTCATTTGAATCAGGGGTCCCCAACCACCGGGGCGGGGACCGGTACTGGTCCGCGAGTCACCTGGTGTCGATCCATCAGATAATTAAATACTAACGTTTTCAATCCCACACTTCTACTCAAAATGAAAAAGCTGTTATAATAATCATAATAATGCTAGGGATTTATTTTTTGCCTTCGAGGATGCCATCTGTGGAACATACAACCTCCTCCACCTCTGTCTTTAGTTGTCATCCTCTACATACATCGGTCCGCGAGAAAATAGGAAGAGCTTTACCGGTCCGCGGTGACAAAAAGTTTGGGGACCACAAATTTTGTATAACCTGGAATAGTGACGAGCAAAGCACCATGAGAGAAAAAAGAAACACTAAATGAGGGACTACAAGGATGTAACGAGCATCTGCAGGAGTATATATATGTCATGATGGGGAAAAAAGAAAAGTTTGAAGGGGAAATAACGGGCATGATAGAATTTGAAGACCCTTATGGTGCTTTTAAGTGCCAAAAATCAGCAGACCAGCAAAACACCTTTCAAGGAAGATTGGACACAAACAACTATGTTCAAATTGCACATGCAGCAGACCCAACAAAACTGTCTATCTTTTTCGTTGGTCTACTTTTTTTGTTTGTGGAAATCTGTGCACACTGACAAAAAAGTGCATGAAACCCTCCATTTGTCAACGTAGTATGCCTGTAAGTGTTTAGGTGGTAGCACCAACAACACCTGATTTTTGTATGTAGCGTTTTCCTAGATTGAGTGTGTTCCTGCTTAGAGGGCTATTTTCAAATACTCAGGGTGATAGACAAATGCATTGGAAAAAAACTGGGATTAGTTTGATGAATCATATCTTGGAAGGTAAGCTCTTCTAATGTGAGCTGCTTTTTTTTATTGAACTGGTGGATTATATGATGTGCTTGCGTCATAGGCTGTTTTTCCCATTTTATAAGCCTGGAGAGATGCCACCAAAACTCCACTCGTTTCCACAAGTTTTCATTTTTCGTGATTACAGTCCTCCAAAACACCATCAGTGTCTGAATATCTGGGAAGAAAATTGCCCTTTGTGTTGTAGATGTTGTCCATTTCTTTGTACATTTCAGGTTTGCCATCAGTCTTTGAATTCTCAATTCCCGCTGAATATTTCAAGAGACAATTTCAACCATCCATTTTCTAGGTCTATACTATGTAGAATACCCACATCTAGAGTTATATGTCCCAAATTCACCTGTTTTTGATCTGGTCAGGTTAATGTCGTTTGTGAATTGAACTCATCCATGCTGCTCAAAAGTCACTAATGCAAGCTATTATGCTTTAGTAGTAATGGCCTTTCAACATTTTAAATTGATATGTCAAAAAAGGCACATTTCATTTCTCTTAGCCATGATTTTCATCTCGTTAGCTGACAAAGCGTTGTGTTCTTCCTAACGGTGATTTATAAAGGCACACATTTTGAGACACTTATTGAGTGTCTTGAAGGTAAATGTGTATACCACTTTAAACATATAAAAATTGCTGCATGTCTCCCTTATCTTTATCCTTCAGATGCATTTGAAGATCGCAGCTGTGTTTTGCACCATGAAATTTAAAAGCTAAACATTTCTATCTGAAATGGGTTTCAGCTTTCCTCCTTATTTCCATATTGTAAATGTATACAAATACTGTATTCATTTTTGCACCAATACTCAGCATATCTTACTGTTTTGTTTTTCTAGTTTCACTTCAATCCAGCTCAGTCCAAACTGGTAATGGAGGGAGAAGACTTAGAAAACATGAACACTGCAATGAAGAAGGTCTCCTACATAAACTCTCGTCAGTTTCCCACTCCGGGAGTGCGACATCTTCGTATCTCTACTACTGTTCAGTATGTACAAAATGTACAAACTTCTTTTTTCCTTTCACTTTTAATCATCTAACATGCCACCCTTACCAATAAATACCTATAAGTGTAGTTCTCAGGATCTCAAAATACATAGAAACTAAAGAAACTGAAACATTAGGATATGTTTAAGTGATGGGCAGTTGGTAGGAACTATCATTTCTTTCATTCTTTATTTTTTCATCCAGTTTAGTGTATAAAATGCATAATACCATTGGCACGTCATGGTGACTGTCATTCAGTCTTGGTCCGTCTCTGCACAATAGCATAACAGTAACAAAGCAAATACATGATTTAATAGTTCAGTTTGGAGTATAATTTTATGTTCAGTATCACTGAAATTAAAATATTAAAACATGTAGTGGTTGTAATTCATATTTTTATTGCTGTAAGTTTAAAGTACTGTACTCTATGTTAATCTTTTGTTTTATTTTTTATGATTTCTTATCAGCTGATTCATGGATTTTGCCATCCATCTGCTTTAATTAAACTTATCCCCTATGCTCATTTTTAGATGTTTTGGTGAAGATACGTGTATCACTATCCCTGATATTGAGGCAGTAGTAATGGTGCTGCAGCCCAGCGAGCCCAGGATAACCATCACTGGAATGGAAAGACAGAGTCATCCTGCTTCTGACCTCAGGGCACAAGGTGTTGCTCTTTTCCGGCAGCTCCACATCATCAGCTCGGTCAACACGGGAGATACTGCGGCCCACAGTACAGGTAAAATAACAGGAAATATCATAAATATGGTAGTTTTGTACACAGCAGCTTCCAACTAACAAGTGTCCTATTATGTATGTATAATGTCATTTCCAGTGTTTATTGGGCCAGTCAATTTTCAAACCACATTTTTCTTTCGTTCACCTTCTGTACCGTTTATCCTCACGAGGGTCAGCTAACATAAAGACAGACAACCATTCACGCCCACACTCATACCTAGGGGCAATTTTGGGATGGGGTAGAAAACTGGAGTGCCCAGGGAGAACATGCAAACTCCACATAGGAGGACCGACCTGGATTCGAACCCAGGACTCTGGAACTGTGAGGCTCACACGGTATCCACTAATCCGCCAGGCTTCCCAGTAAACTACAGTTTATGCTAAAACACATATTGGAGAATTTAAATCTGCTTGCCTTGCCTTTATATTCAGTCACTCTTGCAGAAGCACTTTACAGGGCTTACCCTTGGGGGATATAGGTTAGTCTTGTTGAGCTCCCCCACTTTTAGTACATGATACACCCGCCCACTCGCTGATATCAGTTTAGCATGAGACCTGCAATGACCAGCTACAGAATTCACTCACCTGAACCATTGAAAAATGAGTATTAAAATCCTCTTGTCTTCCATGTCCTGTGGCAGAAACATCCTGATTTTGCATGGCCCAGAGCTAATTAGGAGGAGATAAGAGGGTGGGAGGCCTGCCCTTCCATTGTGAATAAATCAGCCGAGGAAGCAGAAGGAAAAAGGAGCACTGCTACAGTGCTTCAGGAGTTGGTAGAGCTCTTTCTCTGTGAAATAGAACCAACAGCTGGGGAGAAGTGATTAGCTGCAAGCCAAAGAAAAAAAAAGTGTTGGAACAAAAGTGAGTGAAGCAGAGAGAATGTGTTAGGGACTCACAAGTTGAAGTTCCCTAATGAGAAGATCTTCTGTTCTTATGAGGTTTGGGGATTTGGAAAAAAAAAATTCAGGCTGAGTAATACATTTCTTTTAGACCCATTTAATCATTCATTCTACTCTTGGTTGCATTCCATGTCATCCATTTACTGCAGGCTTGGTGCTGATTCATTTCCCTTTTCCATCTCTGAATAGCTCTTCGAGGCTTAGTCTGATATGGTTTCTCAAGGCCAGGCAAGGTCCTCAATTCATTGGTGAACTCATAATTGTAGTCAACATATAGCCGTTCTTCATAACCTTGTCTCAAAGTCTTTCAGTAGCCTACAATGTTACTTCGACTCCCATCACTTTCCCAAGCTTAGGAAGTTTTGTGCGACTTAATACCAGTGGGGAGTTTGTATGTTTTCCCTGGGCTTTCGTGGGTTTTCACTGTGTACTACAGTTTCCTCACACATCCCAAAATCATGCAGGGTAGGCTGGTTAAACACTCTAATTTGCCCCTAGGTAGGAGTGTGAGCATAAATGGTTGTTTGTCTCATTGTGCCCTGCAATTGGCTGGCCACTGGTTCAGGGTGTCCCCCGCCGGGTGGCCATATTTAGCTGGGATAATAAAATGTAAAATGTCCAATTGGCATCTAAGTGACACAAAAGGCTTCTGTCAGAAATTCTGTATCAGAATTCTCTGTTGCTTACTCATCTTTTTCTTTTCATGACTTTGGCTGACCCTATTAAACACACAAATATATATTGCCATGGGATGCTGTAGTTACATGTCTAAGTACTTGCATCATAATCCAGGACCCTTTCACACTGTTCCCTCCCCAGAGTAAGAAACCGATATGCACATTTAAATCTTTCGAGATACTTGTAGTGTGCGTGCAAGCTAGTAATTCATGTGGACAACTAGTTGAACGTATTTCAGTTTGTGTTTTTGGTTGTTCAGTGTGTGTGCATGGGATTCTTACCAGAAAACCTCGATGCAGCATGATGGAATAACAAAAAATGTGCAAATAGTCTTGCCTTCAAGAATTTTTTCTATTTTATAGCAGCAGCCGTTGCTTCCCGAGGTCATGATTTAATAACTGTGTGTCTTTGCACATTGTGTTCGAAGACAAAAGACAAGGAATTCTGGAGGAAATCATTCACAATTTGGACTACTGTGATATCCTGGTTTTGGGGGAGGAGTTAAGGCCAGACCAGGAGTCCCTCCAACTGCAGCGCAGCATTCTGCACGGAAAACACCTTGATGCAACGAATTCCACTTCTGGAATGTCCATATATGGTTAGTCACTGTGTCTTTTGCACTGTAAGGAAGGAAAAATCTAAACAATATGTTGGTTAGACCACCCAAACCAGACACTTCTGGCCAAAATTAATGTTTTATATATTTTCTATCAATTGAAATAAAATATCCACCTGATAAATTTTACTTTATATAATTTCCCGATTTTCTACAGGTGTGGACTCCATGGCCAACTACGAAGAAGTGATCCGGGAGGTGCACTACTACAATTTGCGACCAGAAGACCTCACCGAGAGAAGGTTCCGTCTCACGTGCTCGGAGCTCAATGGACGCTACACCAGTAATGAGTTTAACTCAGAGGTCAGTATAATGACAGCGAGTCTTATCATTAACAAGCCAGAGGGGCCTTTTTTGCCTGCACAGTGAAGTCGTAAAACTAACATGAAGGTAAAAATCGATGACACTTTATCTTAAAATGTAAACGACTATGCCATAAATGTACTAATTGGGTTCTCAGGTCTAATTCTACTTAAATTTGCACAATGCTTTATAGCTGGTGTATTGAAACCATTTTCTTTCCAGGAAACATTTGCATTCAGGATGGCCTCAAATGCTTGTTAATGTGGAACTATTAATACAATATTCTGCATGCTTTGCTCATCATGTTAGTACATTATTCCCACAGCTTTTGCTTTTGATTGATTGCAGCAGAATATCACTTAAAGCTATTGCTATATAAATACAGCAAATGTATTTTTTTCTTCTTCTTTTTTCAATGTCATCATTCAATTTTCATTCTGCTTATCCTCACAAGAGTCACGGGGCTGCTGGAGCCTATCCCAGCCAAGTTTAGGCAGTAGATTGACTGCCAGCCAATAACCGAGCACAATGAGGTAAGCTAAGGAAGATTTAGTGTTCTACAAGCCTACCATGCTGATTTTTTAGATATGGGAGGAAACTACAGGCACAGGGAGAACATGCAACCCCGACACAGGTCATACATAACCCACTGGGGATTGAACCCTCAATTTCAAAACTATGAGCTATACATACTAACCACTCGGTCCCTGTGCCACCCTAATACTTTTTTAATGATCACATTTAAAATAGAACAATGGTTGATTTAAAACTGTGAAATGACACAGTTGGAAAATCAATGTGTAAAAATATAAGAATAGCAATTGGTTTCTATTTCATGTTTTAAGAATATACAGAAAGAACATACTTCTTTTGGTCAGTATTGTGACCTAGTGAATTGGACTAATAGTGGAGGAGTCAAGCAGATATGGCACATGCTGGAGGAAAAGAAATATACAAGGGATGACTGTGTACTGTACATATTTGATACTTTCCGGAGGGAAATCTCTTGACATGCTTGTAGTATGTGATCTTTATTCTTTTTCCTGTATTTTTACAGGTGAGCATCCTTCACAATTCGGAGGTCAGAGCACATGTCAGTCAGTCTGTGGCTGCACCACAGCACATGCAGTTAGTCCACCATCCGTACATGATTGATGAACTGTACCCTGAGCATCCCTCAGGTAGGGGAAATTCTTTTTTTTTTTTTTATGAAATGCTGTGCATGTCCAAACGTGTCTTGTCTTTATTTAGCTTGATCTATGTGTCATGGGCATGTCTATGGCATTAAAGGTTTTAGGCAGATTAGTGACATTGCAAAACTATTAAATTCTCTTTATAAACCTAGTTCAGAAATAATTGAAAGTGCACTACCTATTTTTATAGGCCTTTATTTCAAAAGAATTGGGAACAACTTAAGGACCAATGTAAATATTTCAGCTATTTTGTTTTCTCAAAACACTGAGCTTTTACAGTAAAAATATGTTCTGTTGATATTTTTTAAATGTTGTTTATTCCTACATAGTTAAATCTGTTTGACTTTCTAGTTCCTTGCCAAACTGTTCACCAGATTGCTACTCTCTGGCATGGAAAGGCACATCCAAGTACTCTTTAGTCAAGAGAACATAGCGAGACATCAGTCTTATGCTACCACATGAGCTTTAATTATTCATCAGATTCCAATGGATTCTACTTAGAACTGCAGATATCAGAGTGCTGTGTGTGTGTGTCGGTCCATCCCAGTGTGTGTGTGTGTGTCAGAGGTAGGAATGTAAGAGAAAAGAAGGTCACAGTAGGCAGGAGCTGGTTGATAAGTGAACTATGTGGAGAAAATAGAACGTAGTTAGTGGTTGATTAGTAGTTTCAGCATGATCATGATACTACCTAATGTGACACTTTCAGGAGGAAGGAAGTACAGATTCATATTTCAAACCCACACTTTTAAAGGCATGGGTTGAGTGCATTTTTTTGTACAATTAATTGAAATGGAATAAACTTATTCCATTACATAGCACCTATTTTAACCTAGAATTCTGAAGAGGGCATGATTGGTCTTATTTTCAACGCATGTTTCAAGTGGCTCTATTCAAATGCCAGAAATGGCATTGTGGAGAAAAAATAAAAGATTTGCATAAGATATTGGCCTATGTAAAGGTAGAAAACCCAAAAATCGGCTATAAATGTTAGATTAAATTTTTCAAACCCTATAATTGGTGTGCATTCTCACATGCATCTTAAACTAGAAATTAACACAAAACTGAAAAAAACACTGAATCCATTCATCTAAAAATTAAAGCACCAGCACAATAAACATGTATAGATTCTCAATATGGGCCATTAGTGGTACAACATCATTAAATATGCAAAGTAATTGCCAGTAGAATGCTGTGGTTAACCTAATTTAAATCATTTGGTGAAAGACTCATCCTGAGCTATCTTTAAAATCGGATATTTCAGAAGCAGGCACATACTGTATGGGTTTGTAAATCCAGCAAAATGTGCGTCTGCTCATGCAAAAAAAATGTCTGTTACATGCCCTACAGATGCTGCACCAAGTGTAGTGGATGAAAGTCAATTTGTTTTAGATTGGACTTCACAAGAAAGTCAAGTAAATAATCATCTGAGGAGTGCTTTAAGTGTGTGACTCTGAATGAACACACACAGCAAGAGCAGCAAGACGATCGCGGCCAGACTCCTAAATGTTGTGCTCTCTCAGAAGGATAAAGATTAGAGTATGAGAAATAAACATTTTAGATCAACAGACCTCTGTTGTTGTTGTTAGTTCCAATTCTGCTCCCGAGAGATTTAAATGTTTTAGTGACTGATGTTAAAGGTAGAATAAAGGTGGACAGATGACAGTCTGTCATCATGTTACAGTTGTATTTACCATTGTTGACATTTTTAGGTGTGCCAAGTATCGCCACAATGGTGATTGTGATGTGCATCGCTTCCCTGGTAGTGGTGGTGGTGTTAGGCATCTACCGCATCCATCTCACCCACCAGCAAGAAGTCAAACTGTCTGCAACGAGCAATGAGCAAGATGGGAACTGGGATGACTCAGCCCTCACCATTACTGTCAACCCAATGGAGGTAAAGAAGTCAATGACAATGATGTTGACACAAATGACCATGTCATTTGATTTTGACATCATCATTGGACAAAAACTAAACTTCTCAATTGTCATAATAACCTAATCTGGTCAGAATGTGCAGTATGCCCAGGCCACAGAGGAAGTGGTAACCAGCGAGGAAGAGAATGAAGAGGAGGATGAGGACGAGGATGAGGACGAGGATGACATCACCAGTGCGGAGTCGGATGATAGTGAGGAAGAAGTGGATGTCCAGCTGCCCACTGTTCAAGGAACAAAGCGCCTCAACTGGCAAAAAACAACTTATTGAAACTTTCGATAACAAACATACGACACTCCCCATGATCTTCACGTCTGTAATACAACATCAAATATGATGGTTGACACACAATAACAACATCTAGCAGACATACACAGTTGAGTCATTGAAAAATGATGTAACATCTCCCCCTACTGGATTATATGAAACATTGTATTTAAAAACAGTGGTTAAAAAAATACATCCTCTTACAGCTTATCCTTGTCAGGGTCACGGGGTGCTGGAGCCCATCCCAGCTAAGTTGTAAAATTACACCATTGGCAACTCGGTAAAAACCCAAATTTAGCAATACATTTAAAAATAAACAAAAAAATTACTGTCATAGGCAATAGTGAATACCCACTATCTTGCCAAAATATTATAAATGAAAACAATTGACAAATGGGGTAAATTAAATTTCTATTACTATGATTTGTATACACTCTGTCACATATTCATCTTTATTCCAGCCCATGAGGTATGTGATCAAACTGCAATTCTTTCAATAGAGTGATGGGAGAGCCTAATTTTCACCAAGAGCTAAAAATAAGAATAATATGTAACCTAAAAATATGAGGGAGAAAAAAACAGATGTCATTTTAAACTCAATAAGTGGTTCGAGCTTTGTGTTTTTTTGGAGGGGGGGGGATAGACATAAATTCTCCTTGTACATTTTTATATACTATATTGTAAAGAGAGTATAGTATGTGATCCCGCACCCAATCTTTTCCATCCTTGCCGCGCACTGACGCACTACCCGAACTCTTCCCTCCAGTTGTAGACAACACATCGTGTTTCTCTGTCCATGCTTGAGAATATTTATTCTGCAGAAATAGTTGGTGATTCAACTGTCCCTTCATATTTGTTTCACCTCAGTGTCCGGTTGACTTGGGTATGTTTGTTTTGGATGTGTTAACATCTCCATGGATACCATGACAGTTCACCAAGTCCAGAAGTCGAGCTGTACATATTTTCCAAAAGCGGTCTTGAGTGCAAATGTCCATCACTACAAAGCAAAGGATTTAACCAATATGCTGTTGTTATTGTTGTTGTTGTTGTTTCTAATGCAATCATATGATTTGTACAGGTACGTGCTGCACACCAACACAAATCTGAGCTAAACATGTTCAATGTCTTTTATACTTTCAAACTATCATACTGTCTAAAAGCAGTGGTACAAGTTTTGGTTGACAATTCAGCTGTCAGCTTGCCAGCACAGAACAACTAGAAGGATTCCATGAAATGTGATATTTTTAGTTGATTATGAAGGTAGCACACTTGCCACATTAAGGGACATTTGACAAAAAAATGGCACAAAATTATTGGTAGCTCCTGTGGTCAGTTATAACACGCCCACATAGCAGAATTAAAAATAAGATAGTGACTCCTACAATGGTGGACCATCAGGGCCTGCAAGGCCTTCTCTGCTGGCTTAAAAAATATCTGAATCACAGACTGATGTCAATTATATTTTGGCCATGAATACTTATTAAATAATTCCAAATTGTCTATAAGATTCCTTTCATTGCTTTTCCCCAGGTTGTGCTGCTTCCAGATGTATGTTTTCATATTTAAGCATTTAACCAATCAAATTTCACCCATTATTTGTGTTTCAGTTCCTCAGCAAGCACAGACTTTTGGGAAACATCAAGAACGTAACCAGAAAGGAGCACATTGTCAACACCATAAGGAGCTGTTTGTCAGCAAAGTGAGTCATTTTAAAAAAATACTAGTTTCTATTTTCTCTATCCGCATAGGCGCCACACAATTACACTTAGTATTTGGTCATCGAGTGTTGCTCTTGGTGTGCTAGTCACGATTGGATATTTGATATGGATTTGAGTATTTATAGATATAAAAGGATTCATTGTCCTTTTCAAGAGCACACTGTAAGATGAATCATAAATAAGATCTTGAATCGTATGTTTGTGTGAAATTGTGTCATGATATTGAGAGAGCACACATGGCAAAGAGGTGTGAGTTTGACCTAGTTTATTCTTATTCACACAAAGGATCTGTGTCCCAAGTCACCCGAGCTCAGCGAGACATTCTGTCCTACAGACAAATCCCAAAATACATTGAAAAAGGGCAAAAAAAAAGTAAAATGTAACCTACCAAAAAACAAATGTAAAACTACATAATGGAAAAAAGCAGCGTTTAAAAACAAAAACAAAACATGGCAAGGACTCAGGTGCCTATCCATGTTTTTAAAAGTTAACTTAAAAGGCACGTTAGATCTCGAGCTCATTCAAATCAGGCATTGAGCACTATCCAGTCTGAAAGCTGCTCAGAATGAGCCAATGTAAACAATTGCACATTGGGGAGACTAATTAGAATTTAAAATAAAAAGCAATATTTGTCTGCCTGCAGAGAAGTACAGCTGTAATACATGAAAATACCTGAATGAATTCCAAATGTATCTACTAAAATGTACGTGACTTAAAAACAAATGTCCTCTAAATGGGCTTTTTGAGCACCAAGTCTTCTCACTCAATATCACTAGAATACAATTAGAGCGGCTTAATGTTATTCTTGTCGAATGAAACTTTCCTATCACTTAAGGCATCGCGGTCAATCTCTGTGGAATTGTTAACCTGCTACAGTAAAATAATGTCCAAGAAGGGGGGGAAAAAACAGGACCTTAAAACATAGCAAGTATCATATGTAACCAGCCAGTAGGCAATATCTATGTTAACACCATTGGCAGATACTTCGTCTTTAAAATTGAACGTCGTTTGGAATGGCGGTAATGTGCAGATTGTCACTGGTATTGGAGGTAGTTCTTCATAGTTTGAGGCAGCGGCAGCATGTCAATGTGACGTATACGCTCTCTTCCCAAAGTCAGGCGAGCCACTCTTCTGCATAAATCCACAAGGGGGAGGGGTTCCGCTGTAAAAGGATGAAAAATAGTTAGGGTCACATGATGATGGACCCCAAACTGTACATATGTGACTTTAACCAAAGAAGGTCTGTCCACCAATGTCTGCTTTATCACTTAACGATTATAATGATAATGATAAATTCATATTATCACTGTCCATCATGTGTATGGCTATTGATTTGTGCTTGAATATACAAAAAGACTGAAAGGTAAATAATTAAGAAATCATCTAATGGCAGCTGCTTTTCCATGTACAACTATAATACAAACTATAATGATCATAATGTGCAAGCGTATAATTTACTCAGGGCTCAACATTAACCACTTCCTGATTGCCTGTGGCAACTAATCAAGACTAAGTAGTCTAATTATATACCAATTAGACAATTAAAATTAGAAATTCGACAGATATTATTGCCTAAAATGCCTAAACAAGGCAAGCCCAGGTTTGCCACAGAAAGTAAAGGTTTTAGGGCTCTTAGTCAACTCTTGAAGCACCAGTATACCAGAAATATAGCAATGACTCATCTTTAAAACAATGTGATTGTGTAAGAGTTATTAAACTTACGATCTAGTCCGTTGACGTAGTGAATAGTCACTTCACAGTGTCCCCACACGGCGCTGACGATGGGATACAGACTCTTGCCTTTTAAGCCACGAAACGCCACTCCCAGATACTGTCCATCTACCATGAAGCTCAGTGAGCCCTCATCCGAATCAAGTATTACTGCCAGGGTGTCCGGCAGAACAAATGATTCATCTGACTCGAGGAAACTGGGGTATGTGGGCGCTGTCGAAGAATCCGGACGATTTTTTTCATCGTGGTACAGTCTGTTTCGACCCAGGTCCCAGCCCCAGGACTCTGTATCTGATCCCACTAAAGCAGTGTACCCCACTGAATGTAAAGGCGCTTCAATCGTGGCCACTCCAACAACAGCATGGGTCCCTCTCTGTCGAGCTGGCCAATGAATTTCCCACACATGGAGACCCTTGGTGTAACCCATTTTGCCTCGGATACAGTCTGTACTCTGTGCTACAGGGTGTCGGTGGAATGTCAGCTTCTCGTCTTCTTTAACAAAGACATTTAGAGACCGATCATCAGGGTTCCAGGCATGGCATAGCTGAGTCTCAGGACTGGCTGAAGGCATATCCAGCAATAAATCCAGTCTAGGTGGTCGGCAGAAATCGGATCCTTCCAAGTCATGTTGCAATGGCCTGAATGAAGGCACTCCAGGTACATCCTCTGTCTTAATGCTCACTGCTATCTTCTGGCCCATAGTGAGGTGGTTGAATGACAAAGGGAAAAAGGAGGATGGATGCACTGTAGACCTTAGTGAGGAAGTGGTAAATCCTGAGGTTAACTCATTGGCAAAGATGCACTTGAACACTCATGCTCCACTACCAGAGAGAATGTGACCCCTGAAACACAGTGCAGAAAATGATAAAAAGCAATTAATATAATATTATACTTTTCACGACTGTAAGGCGCACATAAAGGTCTTAAATTTTCAGAGCGCCTTATAATCCAGTGCACTTTATATATGGACCAAAACTACAACACTAACCCTTAAAAAATGACCATATGATGTAAGGCTTTCTAAAAAAAATATCACCATGTATAATATGGCTTTGTTTTTAAAATGACCATGTATAATAAGGCTATTTTTTAAAGACCTTTCTATACATTTGTAGTCAAGACCTTCCAATAATGAACAAAATAAAGTGTGACTGATTCGTGGTGTAGAGGTTAACTTGCGTGATTCCCATGTGAGAGGCTGGGGTTTGATTCCCAGATGGGAAACATTTTCCCTTAGTTGTTTCTATATAGTTGTAGTCAAGACCTCCCATTAATGACAAAAGAAAGTGTGGCCAAATTGTGGCGTAGAGGTTAAGTCACTTGACTCCCATGTGGGAGACCTGGGTTCAAATCCCGGTTGGGAAACATTTTCACTTAGT
Source organism: Stigmatopora nigra (assembly GCF_051989575.1). Classification (NCBI taxonomy): domain Eukaryota; kingdom Metazoa; phylum Chordata; class Actinopteri; order Syngnathiformes; family Syngnathidae; genus Stigmatopora; species Stigmatopora nigra. The sequence continues at coordinate 9,368,886 of NC_135515.1, forward strand.
TGTTTCTGTGTTCTTGCAATCAAGACACTCAAATGATTACATAGGAAAGTGTAGTCACTTGGTTGGCGCAGAGGTTAGATCACTTGACTCCCGTCTGGGAGACCTAGGTTCAATTCCCGGTTGGGACACTTTTTCACTTAGTTGTTTCGGTGGACTTCTTCTTAAGACACTCAAATGATTACAAAGAAAAGTGTAGTCACTTGGTTGGCGCAGAGGTTAGATCACTCGACTTCTGTCTGGGAGACCTGGGTTCAATTCCCGGTTGGGACACTTTTTCACTTAGTTGTTTCGGTGGACTTCTTCTTAAAACACTCAAATGATTACAAAGAAAAGTGTAGTCACTTGGTTGGCGCAGAGGTTAGATCACTCGACTCCCGTCTGGGAGACCTGGGTTCAATTCCCGGTTGGGACACTTTTTCACTTAGTTGTTTCTGTGGACTTCCTCTAAAAATACTCAAATGATTACAAAGAAAAGTGTAGTCACTTGGTTGGCGCAGAGGTTAGATCACTGGACTCCCGTGTGGGAGACCTGGGTTCGATTCCCGCTGCCGTCGTTTGGCTGAAAATAACTGAAAAGAAGAATTGATCAATGGAATAAGAAGAAGGAAAAAAAAAAAGAAAAAACTTTTTAATTTATATTAAACACTTAGTCATACTTTTCAGCAAAAGGTTATATTCCGAACTGCCTTCGGCAGTTCGGAAGAATGTTGAAGGACCTGTCTGTGCGAAAGGCGTTCTCGGGTCGGCCTTCGGCCGACCCTCGACCGCTTGCTTGGTCAGTGAACCGCCGACACCGGGAAGCGAACTCACGTTCTCTCCGTGCAAAGGCGAGTGTGCAACCCACTACACCAACTCGTGCCCCACTTATACATAGGTGTTGAAACGTTTTATCCAAGGAAATGGGGTGAAACACTTAGTCATTTTTTGGATAAAATGCTTCATCCACCACTCAATACTTATACACTTAAACACTTAGGCATTTTAACTTATTCTTTTAACTGAATATTTGGAAAATCTTTGCCGGCACTGGGAATTGAACCCAGGACCACACCGGTGGTAGACAGATGACTTAGCCACTGGGCTACCAACACATGAGAGAAAGCAGTAGTACTTATAGTTTTATCCAAGGAAATGGGGTTAAACACTTAGTAATTTTTTGACTAAATGTTTCATCCACCACTAAATACTTATACACTTAAACACTTAGGCATTTTAACTTATTCTTTTAACTGAATATTTGTGGAAAAATCATTGCATGCACTGGGAATTGAACCAAGGACCAAAGAGTTTGCAGACTGATGACTTAGCCACTGGGCCACCACCCTCACACATATACATGGTTGTTGAAACGTTTTATCCAAGGAAATGGGTAAAACACTTAGTCATTTTTTGAACAAAATGCTTCATCCACCACTGAAAACTTATTCAGTTAGACACTTAGCCATTAGAACTTATTCTTTTAACTGAATAATATTTGGAAAATATTTACAGGCACTGGGATTTGAACCCAGGACCACAGAGGTGGCAGACTGACAACTTAACCACTGATCCACCACCCTTTGAGAGTATGTGGTAGTATCTGCACTTTTACCTCTTTCATTTACCTGAATAATAGTGGGAAAATCTTTGCAAGCACTAGGATTCGAACCCAAGACCAAAGAGGAGGAAGACTGATGACTGATCCACTGGGCCACCACTCTACAGGATTATGCAGTAGTATTTGTTGTTTTGTCTCTTACCACTCCCAGATCTTACTTAGTACTTTATAACATGAATTTCACTCTCTCTACCCATATTCTATATGGTGTACTGTATACAGGGGGTAAAAAATAATAATAATAATTGGAATTTAATTCAAATTAAGCATTTTTGAAGGGGAATCCCTACTTCGCGGCAATTCACTTATCGCGGGTGGTCCCGGTCCCCATTCAACCACGATAACAGAGGGAACACTGTACTTGGTCCTCAGTCCAAAGAGAGGCCAGTAAACAGTTAACATCAGACGATTGTGGAATAGGACAGACACAGTAAAGAGTTATTGTGTGCGTGTGTGGTGAGTCAGTAAGTTCCAGCTTGTGACGTAAAGGAGGAAAAACAGCCGAGTGTCCCAGATAACACAAGAAAACAGCGGCTAGGAGCCTGGCAGTGAACAAAGCAAGAAGGGAGGATAAAGAGCAATCTTAAAAGCATCCAATGGTACAAAGACTTGAAGGCGCTAATAAGCCACAATTGTTCTCTTGTACTAAAATGAATGAAACAAATGAATGCCACAGATTTAAAAATATATAATTTGTAGTACATATTTTGACCACTAGAGGATGCCTTGTTTTACGTGCGCAACGCACGCTGGGCCTGATGACGCAATTTGGTTGCTCTTGGTAGAATTGCCATGCTTGATAGCATGTTTTGGGGGGTGGGAGGGGAAACCTGGGAACCCAGATAAAAGCAACGCAGACACGGGGCAGCATGGCTGCATCTGAGCCGAATTAACCCAGTTTTAAATGGATTTCCTCAAGGCAAATACTGATAAGTCAAATTGCCAAATATACTACCAACCTTCATCGATACACACTTTTAAATTGTTTTCATGAGGATACTATATTCCTAATGTCTCTAAATTTTAATTCGGAGATGTTGATATTTACTGCCGCAAACATACCACACACATGATGAACAGTTGATGAAACAAAATACCTTTATGTTTGCCAGTAGAATCTCAGGTCGAGTTCTGAATCCATTGCGCCAGGATAGTCAATCACCTTGAAACAGAGGAAAAGATTGCAAATTGGATCCTTTTACATTCCTGTAATATCTGAAACTCCGTAGGTATTGGCAAATTATCAAAATGAAGTAACTCAGACTCGCAACTTAAAATATATGATCGGGACATCCATGATGTTAAATTGAAACGATTAGATAAAAGAAATTTGGGATTTTTTTTCCTTTAATAAATGCTTATCAAACAAAAAACCTATATCGTAATCGTTTATTATGTACATTATGTACATTGCAAGCCTGTAATTGAGATTGTTACTCACGACCAAAACTTCCTGCTCGGCTCAAGCAAACCAAAACACGCTTAACTGGTATCTAAACAAACAACGCTTTCTTTTGTACATCGCGTTTGTATGGATCAGGTTTGTGTTTCGGAAAACATTTCTGCTTTGGTTGAGTTTTCGTATTTTTCACAGCAAACGCGAAAACACGAGGTGATCATCAATGGAATTAATTTGGAAAGGACACAAACTCCGTCCCATCTTAAAAAAACAGCGCTGGCCACCGTAGACAATCAATAGCACGTTTAGGAATCGACTTATTCCCGCAAATAACTTTAAAATATTACACATTTGATGCATCGGCGTGTAAAGTTAAGTCCCTTAACTTACCGTAGTTAGACGCTTCCTAGCGAGTCCGACACAAACTGAAACACAGCAGGTTTGAGAAGTCGTTACAAAGCAGAGTTGCCCAACAACAACACAAGTTTCAACACGCCCAAGAAAAGTAGAGAATCATGAAAATCAAACATAAAAGACGCTTGATAAAACGCCCGCTGATCAAACAGGCGTGCTATGGTAATCAAACGGTTTTCTTTGTTTCCAACCGTCCTCGCGTCGTCAGTGGACGTGGATATCACCGTCCGTCCATGTGCGTGCCTCACTACCGCTGATTGGCTGCAGGTTGCGGTATAAAGCCAGTTCTCATCTCGCTATATATTTCCAACGATTTAAACATTATTAATGTAAAATTATTTTTTTATCAATGTTGTTGCGTGGGCTATCCTACATAATATGAAGCACATTTTATTACTACTGAATTGATTGTGCTAAATATTTCGCAATAAATCCGCTTTTGTTTTGTAAATGTGCGTCAGCAACTTCCCGTTTGCGCCATACAGTGGTAATAATTGTACATTTCGAACATTACCTATGACAAAGCCCTATTATAAACACACAAAACATGAAACATGTTATTTTATAATGCCAAATCAGTAAAAGCTGTCACTTGAAAGGGGCTGCTAAGCGTGCAATATTTTGAAATTAGTAGAAAAAAATCCCACCACACATGGGGTACAGAGGATAAAACACATCTCGATTCAAAAGCCACATTTATATGATATAAAAAAGTAATTTGACCATGATATATGTATGTATTATATGTATAATGACAATAAAAACATTTAATTCAATTCAATATGGTCTTATTGGTATTTTCTACCATGAAAGTGATGACCCACATTTTTGTTCTTTTGCTGATAAACAGTATTCTGTGTATCCTAAACATAGCTTTTTTGATTGTGCCCAAAAAAAATAAGCATTGGAGTCATTCATTCATTTTCTGTCCCATTTATCCTCACAAAGGTCAGTGGGTTCAGTCCTTCTTGTGTTGCCATGATGAAATAATCCGCTTCTCATTGAATGAGAGAACTGAAGTAAATGGTAAACATTGTTTTAAAATAAAGTCAGGGGTTAACAGTGGGACTTGAATCCAGGAGAACATTTCCCCCCTTATTGCTTGAGTGCAAGATCTTAACCACTAAACAGCTCTGGCACATGTGTGCAAGTGAAACTACATAACAGGTTTAACAATGTAAAGGTTTCGACACGCTTGTGAAATTTGCATGAAAACAAAATAATACCCTCATGGGTGTGGAATCTGGATGATATTTTTCCTACAAACGAATTGGTGTGGACATAAGATGTTTTTCTTTTTCTTGTGGAGGGTTCAAAACACTGGTACATGTGGGCAAGAAATAAAGGCATCATATCACAAGATTTCCAACTAATCAGGAATTGGGTAACAAGGCTTTTAAACGTGAATACTTAGTAGCCATTTTTACCAATTTTCTCCCAACATTTTTATATTTAGATGTATGAACTCTGGACAATTGCTACCACCTAGTGGTTAAAATGCCTTATAACAAAACTAAATTCCCATTAAAATATGGCTTCAAAATATGTCATTAGATTTTTCCCAGTTTATTTGCTTGTTTGACCAAACATGGTATGACAGAATGCATAGACAGAGCCACACTTCAAACAGGCTCAACAACAACAATATGGAACAAGGTCAGCAGGAAAAGGCAACAATTTATTTAAAAAGATAAAAACCTGCAGTTCCTTATCATAGTGCATTCATAATTCCTTGTCTCATAGGCTAAAGACATGACTGAATGACTCTAAATTGTCATTTAGGCCAGCGGTTGCTCACATACGCACGCACAATGAAAACATAGGTACAAAACAACAACCGTTGGACGAAGAGAATATTGGATGAGGCTCAGGGCATGCATGCTGTAGAATATATTTGAACAAGATGCATACTGTACTGATATTTGCATTTTCTGTTTATGTCATTGATGATAATAAAAGGTAATTCTTCTCCTTGTGGCACTGAGCAATAAAGATAATTTGAAATTGTGATTTTTGAGACCTCGAACATCTTTTGTATTTGAATGACCCAGCCAACGTTTGGAGATTTTGTTGAAATTAAATTAGCCATTGAATCTTATATCCTTTTGTTTGAGTGATGAACCTTAAATTAATTTCAAATAGAGCCACCTAACGTATTGGTACTACATATTACTTTCACATAAATCAACAGACTTAACCCTCAAAATTTCCAGAGGAAGACAGAGGATTGTCCTGAACTACAAAAAAAGCAAGGAAAATGTATATTCACAAATGTAGAGCAAAAGTTTGCTCCATTTAAGATGTATGGATGGTTTGAATTTGCCTTACAAGTCAAACAAATATACTAATATTGTTAGAAACAAATTATATAAATATTAGAATTTGTTAAAACGAATTAGTCTGGATATTTATTACGAAACAGGGGTCAGTTTTTTTACTTCTGTACACCTCGATATATACATTCCAGTAGTTATAAAGTAGGAAAGTAATGTAGTTTTGTGTGTAATTTCAACTGTGCAACTACATAACTTCAAATTTTGCCCAATTTTGTTAAAACAGATCTTAACACTCTCCTACACGCATTAGACATGTATTTGAAATTAACATTTTGTTTCTACAACAAGGGACATTCCTCACAGTCTACAATTTGCATCATTTTGAATTTGACAGAATGCATCATGAATTGAAACTTCTGATTAAAAATGTGCGTGCGTCAGTTAAGTGCATCTAAAAAGTTTGTACTAAGGGAGCAGCATAACAGCAATGAATGACGCAAACCTAATTCTTCCTCTTTCCGAGCAGGTTCTGACTCAATCTTCCCTGTACCTTAGTGATAAATAAAAACTTGCCGTTTAAAATTAATACTCTGAGATGGTTGAGGTGCTTTCCTCATCTGGATAATCTTTTGTATAACAGCAGTTTACTATTTTTTTCCCCAAATCTAACCCGGAACAAGGGCGAGATTAAAAGGATTCACAGAAAAGAAGGGGAAGACATTAACCATTGAATACGTAGACCACCAACTCGTAGGTGCACATCATGATAGCGGTGTTGGGGATCTGTCGTACTAAGTGTGTTGTGAGCCCGCGGTATAGGGCACGAAAGCCCTCCTCTTTGGGAACTTGTAATAAAGTCTGAAAGAAAGAACGATACCTGGTGCCCTCCTCACGTAGCCGAGTGCGTATCACTTCTGCAAAGATAAGCACAAAATAAATGTGATAGGACATCCTTAGGGAAAAAAATTAGATCATATGTGTCAGTTGTATTTGAATCGATTGCACTAACCATGAGGATAAGCAATGGATGTGGCACATGTCTTGGAAGTGGCAGCAGCAAGCATCATCCCAACAAAGTCTGAGGCATCCTTGGATACTTCTTCTTGGTCGTCCATGTTCTGGGCGGTTTTAGCCTCCAAGATACGCCTTTTTATGTTTTCATAGATCACAAAGTGGATCACAGTCTCTGAGATGCCAGCATAAGATGCTGACATCCCCCTGTAAAACCCTCTAAGGCCATCTGATTGATACACCCTGCGTACGCATTCAAATGCACTCATCCTGTGCTCGCCTCGGTTTCTGGAAGAAGAAAAAAAAAGAAAAACCCCAGGATAGATTACCACTCAAAAGATTTTGACGACCCCACAAAAAAATGAGATAAGAACTGTCAATAGTGATGTGGAGAAATAAAAAATGTTTTTTTACTTTAAACTCTGAAGAATTCAACCAGCTCAGTCTAATTATCAACCTTTAATATTCTGAAATATAGGTTAAAAACATTTTTCTCCAAGCCATATAGTCGTTTTCAGTGGTTAGGTTGAATACTGTGTTAATGTCCATTACTTCCTTTTGATTCCTAAGTGATGGTTTAGATATCTTTGACACAAGACAAGGTGATTTTTTTAACCAACCTACAAATAGGGACACTTTACCTGGCATCCAGTTGCAGGCGTGTCTTTATAAGCCATACTGGATTGGTTGCTGTGATGGCTGTAAATCCTACAAAGCAGGGGGAAAATTAAAAAGTTTTAGAAGAATTACAGGATCATATGTAGAAGGCCCACTAGTAAACTTTAATAAAAACAATTCTCAAAAGAATCATTCAGAAACCAGGAAGATATAGATATTGGATTTCATTCCACAGGTTAAAATTACCCAACTACAATTGAATGACAGTCAATCCAAATGTACTTGCCTAAAAGTACACATACTTATATTAAATGGGTTTGAGTTCAGCCTAACCATAATAAAAAAAAAATATATCTATAAAAAAAGGAGACTTTTGTAGGCCACTCTGGTCTCATATTGTAGTTCTTTGTCTGAAGGTTTTTCAGCAGGGACTAAGTGTGATGAATGCTAACCTTGTCTGCAAAGATCTGAGTCATGCTGAGCTAAAAATGGTACTGTAGTGTACCTGTGAGATTCAACTTTACACATGCAAATGCCATTCGGTCTCGAGCTCCAGTGGCATGAATGACCCACATTACAAGTGCAGTTGAGCAGATAATATTTCATTGACATATCACAAAGAAAGTGGCATGCACATAATTTCCAAATAAAATATATGTTGAAAAGAAATGCATGTTATATCTGATAAGGTAATTTTTATTTGTCTTTAAATGGGTCACTGCTTAAATTACAACCATAAGAAAATGGTAGTTAAAATATAGTTTCCCTCCACTCTGTGATATATATGTTGCAAAAGATAAACCGTGTCACGTAAATACTAATACTTTACCTCGGAGAAAATAATAAAACAGCTATCTGCCTGTTTTGTTGCCATTCCCTTTAGCGCAGTACCGTCTAATGGGTGTATATTAACGTAACTCCAGCCTCTACTGTAGCGCCTTATAATGAATGCGGTGCGCCTTATAGTGTGGAAAATACGGAAGTATATGTGCACATCAAGATTACCAGCCTCACAAGCTATTTTCATGCCTTTCAGCAGCACATCATACCTATGTGCTTTAAGATAAATACAGTATGCATTCCTGTTACACAAGGTACAGGTTGGCAGATTTGCTGTATTCAGGCCTGATCTTAATCTTGAAGATTTCTGACTTTACTCACATGCTACTAGTACACTGTTGACGGCATTTCTTCACATTTCATTTTTGATTTGTATTCTGGAAACGAACACAGTGTTGAAATATATTGAAAAGCATTACCAAGAGGGAATGAGCGAGTTTGCACATATACCTGCCAGTCCAGCCGAGACCATGTGAACATGTGTGGAGTCGGGTTCCAGTACATTGTTCAACTTCTCTTTGGCTGTAGAATAAGCAGCAAAGTAGATTGCTCTGTTGACATAAGATAAAAAGATTGATTTAATTCATTCGTGTTCTGAACCTCTTATCCTCACAAGTTTTGCAGGGGGTGCTGGAGCCTATCCCACCTAACTATGGGCACCAAGCATTGGACACTCATAACTAAAATTGGCATAGCTGTTTACTGACATTTTTTTCAGAAAAGGGCTTTCACATACACAATACAAAGATCCAAATATTTGTATATAACATATTATTGTTTAATTTTACATGATACTATATGTCCTCGACTTAACTATACTGCATTTATTAAAAATCAGGCAGTTGCCAAATTTTGTTTAACGGTAAAGATCCAGTAGGCCACTGGTTGAGAGTGGTTTATCTAAAAATCTATTTTTAACATCTATAATATCAAGTAGCTATCAATCAAGTTCTTTTATGCAAAATTAATAGAATTATTCATTAAACTGGACCAGTTGCATAAGCAAAAAAAAAGTCAGACTGTCAAACCATTGCCACAAATGGAAAACACCTTGGCAAACGGTGCAGCGTGCATTTAATACTTTCAATGTTTGCTAGTGCAGTTAACGCAAGCCACTGTGCAGCCATTTGTTGGTTCATGCCAAGTAAACACTCTATGAATGCTTAGCAATAGAACCTGCAGCCTCCTGTCATTAGCCACCACTTTCCTCCTAGACTAATGATAATAAATCGGCACGGATGATGCTCAGTGATTTGTGGTGGTTGCAAAACACTTTTACCAGGTTTACACATAACACGTTTAAAAAAAAAAAACACGATGCAATCTAAATATATAGTATATGTATTACAATTTAAATAGTTAAAGTTTTACTTTTTTCTGCTTAGCTTAGCTACAAATAAAAGGAAAAATATGTTCTTTTTATATACTCACCTGGAGGGTGCCACACCCACTAAATTGGGTCCCAAGCCTCTGAAGAGTGAGCGGGGTCCTTCTTTTTCTAATATTAATCTATAAACAACAAGAAAAATAAAAAAGAAGACATGTCACTGCCACTAAAAATAGTTTTAAAAGTGAGAAATTGGACTCACTGGACAGAACAAGTCATTTAAGTTGGAAAAATAGGCCTCAAATGGAGCCAGTTATTGGCTCAACTCATCGATGCAAGATGGATTAACCTATACAATAAATTTATAGCTGACATGGTGAATGATTAAGGACTCACTTGAGGCAGTGTAGTGGACCTGGAGGAGACATCCGGGCCACGCTGGCTCCATTTACCGTACTTAATTGAACCTCAGAAACATAGAAGCTGATAGATGAGGACTGCAGACGTGTTTTCACTACTTCGAGTGGGCAAGTCAGTATGGCTCCTACCGTGCCTCCACATCTAGAGTAAAAAACAGGTCAAAAGAAAAAGATTTTACATTATGCAATTGCTAAACAACATGTAGTTTCACTAGATTGGACTATAACCTTTTTTAACATGAGAATAAAACTTATCTAGTCATGCAATTTTTAGTCTGCTTGGTTTAATTAGAGTCACAACTGAGTCTATTCCTTTTCAGGCTTTAGCCACACTAGACTTGACAAATGTGTAAATTTAGCCTTTAACTCATGCCATCTACTTTCACCTAATTTAAGAATCCCCTCCGCAGATTTTTTTTGTGCACAGTGCAAAAAAGTGTGACGCTAATTCTTGAATAGAAAGAGTCCTGTATTATTCACATTGTAAGCATTATATTATTGCTCATTTCAACATAGTTAATTCATGTCTATTTGTATCATTTCATCCATTTGTTCATCAGCTGATATTTATAATTTCTATGTCTTGACCAATAGAAAAACAAGCCCATCGCCAGAAAACGATGGAAAACTAAATTTGACATTTTTTAGTGTTTATTCTATAGTATTAATTTAAAAACCTGGCGAATCGTTTTACATAAAAAATGTTACATCCAGTTTTCCTAGCTTTGCATAGTTATAGTAAACCATCAGAAAAGAATACGATGAAGTATTGGGTCATGCTGTACCACTGTAAAAACTTGTGGCTATCTTAAGAGGTCATTTACAAATGCAAAAATTAAGATAATCATTGTCAACAAAGTTTTTTTTGTATGAGGTATTTAGTAGTTATGCTACAACATTAAACAAAAAGCAAAATATCCCCATGTTTATTTATTTAAATATAGAGGAAATTATGTTTTGTTTTTGTTTTGCTTCAACAGCTATATAAAAGCCACCTCTTTCTACTCAAAAATAAATATTCAAAGACAAGGTTTGATATATGATTATTATCAGCAGTTAACAAATGATTTTTGTAACTTTCATTTGAAAAAGAATAGCGATTGTCTCTGTTGCAGCGGTTTTACATCAGTCCCATACCATCTCCATCTTTTTGAAAAGCGTACGGCACACGCAACAATAAGATCACTTTACAAATATATATATAAACGAGTCTTTCGTGTGACGTGAAAGGGTCTGCAAGGGTAAGCTGACTCAAAAACCCCTTACAGCTGGCGTCACATCGAAACATTGGAATGTCATTGAAGCTTAAGGCATGACAGAGGCAATTCCACATCATGGCCGAGAGAAACAAGTTGACATATTGTGAACATAATATGAAAATCCAAGCCAACCATGTGAAATAATTTGGATCCAAAGAGGGCAGACGAATGATGTGGAGCTAGGTGCTAGCTCTCGTTCTAACTGACATGAGAATACTGTATATACTCACCCTCCTGCAAACAGATGAACTAGGGTATCTCTTTGACTCATTGTATCTCATATTCGGGAACCGTCACCGATCAGTCACGCGGGGACAACTGGAGAGGTGGGCCAGTGAAGCCCACTACCAAAGGACGCACAATACGTCTGCGTGTTGTTGTTTTTGTTGTTGTTGTTGTTGTAGAGGTCAGTGGCTGTGCAAAATGATGGAATGCAATAGCTACCCTGCCTAGCTGACTAGCTAAAATGCAATGCTATCACTCTCTTCCGGTTGAAAAAATCGATGACAGAAAGATAGCCGTGCGTTGCCACTTTTACAAATAGTAAAATAACAATAACTCTTTGCCTAAAATGTTCATGGTTATCGCTAGCCACCAGCGCGAGTAGCCACCGGTGATCATAACACGCTTGGCTGAGACTCGTGGGTGAAGTCTTACTGTTTATCGTTGCGAAACATGAATATGGACGCGGTGATTGGTTGAGGGCTTGACTGGCCCCGCCCTGTCACCTTGTCTTCGCGTGAAATGCTTTCATTTTGTAGGGCAAAGAGCGACTGTCAATGCCAAAGAGCGGTTGCCGTCTGTTGATCAAGTGAATGTATTTTTCTTCTTGTTTTTAGTGTGGCTGTAGATGTTTCCAAAATACCCAGCAAACATGCACATGTTTCCTCATTCCTTGGTTTATGGTCAAAATAACTGTACAATGCATTTAGTTTTCTCATTAATAAATCAGTGATGGTAATTTTGCTAAATGATGAAACTGAAATAATGAGAGCAATGTTATCACTTACAGTTTTGAATCAGACATACGCAGGCACACATGCTCACACACCAAGTGGGAATTGAACCCAGACTGCCCTGACTGGTCAGGTGGAAGAACCACTCTGTCATTAGCGAGCTTGTATTTAAGTTTGAGTTTAAAATAACTCACAAATCAAGAGTGATGAGATAAAAGGTCACAGTGATAAGAAAATACAATGGTTATGTTTTTGAAAAATGTCAACACCAAAGGTTAAAACACAATGCACTCTCATGAGTGTGTGAAAAGTCACTTAGAACCATAGGTGTGCCCTAATAAAAGGGATGTTCTTGCACGAACTGCTACACTTTTGTTAGGTTGAAGATTTTAAAGGAGCCCACATGGATATATATAGTAATTTATTCAAAGAGAAGGATTTCTCAGCCTTTCCTGGCTTTGAATGAAAATTAAAGGCTTGTGGCGGGGTGCAGTCAAGGTAAGAAGGCATGTTTGCAAATATGGTCTTCTCTACAAAGACTGACAACTCACGAGCCACGTGCTCCAACATGAACTCAATGCCTTTGAAATAGTCAATCTTTAACTGGTGTTTTCTCTTAGAGATGTGTGTATGTGTGTGTGTGTGTGTGTGTGTGTATTTGTGTTTGTGTGTGTGCGTTCGAGTGTGGCGCGCGTTTGTGCGTGCGTTTGGTTGTGCGTGCGTGTGTGGCGCGCGTTTGTGCGTGCGTTTGTTTGTGCGTTTGTCTGTGCGTGCGTGCGCGGGGTACCATTTAAGGTCAATTTTGCATAATGTTTTAACTGAGAAGACCCCGATGCAAGATGGCCGATAGTTTTTGTTGCCGCCTTCTCGGGCATTACGTGTCTAAGTAAACATATACATATAAGATTATAGCACACAGTCGATTGGTTAGAGAAATGTCTATACGTTACAATACTTCGCGTTTCTTCTGTGTGGCGAAGACTGTCATTTTCTGTAGGTAAAGTGCAAATTGTCTTTATTCTCTTCAATGTTGTTCAAGGCTTGTTTTTAGGTTCGTCTCCTGCAGTGAGCGCATAGATGATTTAATCTCATTTTCTGAACCGCTATATCCTTAGGGTCCCGAGGGATGCTGGAGACTTAAGCAGGGCGACATCCTGAATCAGTGGCCAGCCGATCACAACGCACAAGGAGACGGACATCCATGCACCCTCACACGCATACCTAAGGGTAATTAGTGTCCAATCAGCTACCATGCATGTTCTTGGAATGTGAGAGGAAACCGGAGTACCCGGAGGGAAACCCACACAGGCCCGGGTAGAACATACAAACTCCATACACATGGTCATTTTAACCCAGGACCCCAGATTTATGTGCTTGATACAATAATTAAAGTAATGGTTTATGCTTTTAATTATTTCGTTGTGACAGAAAAAACATAATAATAATAACTTTAACGTGAACCTTTAGTTCAACTCAACTGAAGTACATTGCTCACATAGCCAGTGCATTATTTTTTCTTACATTCCTATTTTATTACAATGACAAATCCACCCTATTTTCACTCATGCTTTTTTTTTCATTTTAACTGCTTTATCCTCACTAGGGTCGCAAGGGGTGCCGGAGCCTATCGCAGCTGACTTTGGGCCAGAGACTGGGGACACACTGAATTGGTGGCCAGCAAATCGCAAGGCACAAGAAGACATGCAACCATTCACGCCCACACTTATACCTGGGGGCAATTTAGAGTGTCACCATGCATGTCTTTGGTATGTAACTTTGTTATATAGCCTGGTAACTTAGGCTGCTACCCCTGCAAATCCCGCACACATGGCGCTGGCCAATTGCATTGATTTCCCTGGGTACTCCAATGCACCCCCAATTGATTTGATCTCATTCAATTATTTTTACAGATTCCCGGTACTGACTGGAGGCTGCATTGCTAAGAAAGAGGAGCGTTGAGCAATCACACAACACTATGTTGGCTCGTAACTGTTTCCTCTTCCTGGTGGTGGTGAGTGGAGCAGCACTTGCCATCATCTGTTTCAGCCTTCAGTTCTGTAAGTATGCTCTTTTTATAGTTTAGAGATGCAACCAGGAAAAAAATATGGGTTTTCCTCCCATACAAAGTTTTCCTGGGGTTATTTGGTCACCGTAATTAGCCTTCAACACAGTGGTAAAATTCCATTTATATCCACCATTGGTGATGTGGCAAATAGCAAGAATGCACTGTGGAACTCATGAACAAAATGTTGATTTTAACTCAAAACTTTGTCATAACTTCCTAAACTCAACCTTTCAAAACAACTGCCTTCCATTTTTGTCCTAATTTGTGTTATTTTTGTCCTAATTTGTGTTTTTTTTTGTCCTAATTTGTGTTTTTTTTTGTCCTAATTTGTGTTTTTTTTGTCCTAATTTGTGTTTTTTTTGTCCTAATTTGTGTTTTTTTTGTCCTAATTTGTGTTTTTTGTCCTAATTTGTGTTTTTTGTCCTAATTTGTGTGTGATATGTTTTTGTGGGGGAGATTTGTTCAACTTTTACAAAAGCCCTCTTGTCTATGTGCCGCGTCAGAGCCGTTTTCAAAAGTTTTAGTGTGTCAATTGGTAGGCGGGGGTGACAGTGTATGGGGCATAGGATGTAGTGAGACTGGTTGTGGTTCTGAATGGACGATAGTGTGTGTGTGTGTTTGGGGGTGTTTGTGTGTATGACTGGGCCTCAAGTGTTGACAAAATGGTCTCCGTGGTTGCAGCACACTTTTCCTTCTTTCTCGTCATGGGTAAGTTTGAAGAAAACAGTCTTTCTGAATTACTAATTTGTAGAAAAGCAGTGCTATGTATTTAATTCAACTTTTGTAAATATCGAAGGATTTATTAACAAAGATTGAGTTCTTTTGTATACATGGACTTTATATTCGTCGCGTCATGTGTTGACATGATTATTTTATAATTTGGGGAATTCTGTGGACATGCTGCAGCAACATGAATGTATTAACAAGAAATGTTTTTCTTTTGCATTTTATGCTTCACCATTTTCCCCGGCATTTCAACAAGTGGAATACTTTTCTTTATTAAGTTAATTATTTCCCATGGAATCACAGGAGTACCCAAATTTAAACAAAAAATATATATACATAAACACAAAGAGAAATAAATGAAATATTCTGTCTTTTGTGTGCCTTTTTTGCAGTCAATCTAATCCCCACCACTCCTCTTGTGGAGGAAAAACTTTTACAAGATGCAGATGGAGCTGTTCATATGACTCGGGGAAAGAGCAGAAAAAGGGTGTTACCAGTTCCACAGACCCAGAAATCAAACCCCTTATCTGAAGCCTACGGCTACTGCAACACTCCCAGCCACACTGAACAAGCCTGGGAAGGTACTCACTGTTTCTAACAAGCTGACAGTTATGTGTTCTGGCTCATTAAAATAGTAATTTCAACTATTTACCGAAATAATTGATCTCTCCATACCTGTGTTGGATTTTAAATTAGATGATGGTAAATTAATCCTTGTTATGCTCAATTTTGGTTTGCTGCTTTCTTGTATCACCTTAATTGAGAGACCTAAATTAATTTTCTGTATTTGCATCTGCATTTGTACTCTGCTACAGCTTAGGTACCAATATTTTCAGACATTTACTGAAATATGCATAAATCCTTAAAGTGATGAATATTTTTGATAAATATTTTGAGTTGTCTGGTTTACAGGAGAAGTTTTTAGTTTGCAATTCACAACCAAGGATATAATCTGCTAATTTAACTATACTGGATGGTCTTGTTGACTGGTTATTGCTAAAATAGTGTTTGTGGAATTGAGTTATTTAATACATCATGCCAAATAGAATAAAAATTTAAACGTACAGATGTATATTTTACCCGAATTTTGGTTCATTTGATCAAAGTGCACTGTGTATTGTTGTCTACCAACTTGCAGGTCATATTCCAGCAGACTACACACTGTTGTCAGTCCAGGTGATGATTCGCCATGGGGACCGTTACCCACTCTACGCTATACCCAGGACCAAAAGGCCAGCCATCAACTGCACACTCTCCATTAGCAGGTACTTCACTAAGCTATATGTCATTTTAATTGAGATACAATAGACAAGGAATGTCAAACCAATTCCACAAGGGGCCAAGAGGGTCCTGGATTTAGTTCCAACCAATTTAGAGCAGACAGTTAACCAATGAATTTTCTGCTGAAACAAGCAGCGCCTGACTACGAACTACTGGTTATCCTTTTTAGATGCCAGATTGGTGAAAATGTGTCCTCATCATTCTAATCCTAATGTAATATTGCTTACGGTTTGACCTTTGTTTTGATCCTACGTACCAGTACAGATGGCCTCCTACTGGAGAGACACCTTGTGGTAGAGACAAACGAATGACTATAGTAGTACAGACACCTTTTTTTACCCCATAAACGCTGCAAAAAAGTATTTTGATTTCATAAAGCAATGTCGGCAGGTGATGCAAATGCATAATGCTATGAATTCTTTCCACTCATATTATTGACCGACTCAGAAAGACACATTAGTTTGCATGTGTGAGTATCTAAAATTATTTGATATAATTATAAGTGATGTTGGCGGTTCTGGAGAACAGTATATCAGAAAGTGACAACTGCATTTCTGTATTACACACCCTAGGAATCCCTCACACCCCCTGTTAAGAGCCTTCATAAGTCACATGGCCCTTGGAGGACAGGGGCACTGGGAATCTCCTTTGGCCTCTATCCCTCGAATACCAAACCACAATACTTGCGAAATGGGAGAGCTCACACAAACTGGTAAGCATGATATTTTCTCTTTTGGTTCCAGAAATCTTACTGTTTTTTTTTTTTTTAGAATTAGGAGAAGATTCAAAATTCAAATTAATATACTCTTTCTGTTTGTTCTACATGCTAGTTACTTAAAGAGAAATGTGCAATTTTGCTAATATTAATTGTAATCTCTGTTAAGGACTATCGATTGCACTACTTCCATAATGATTGATTGATGCATTTACTTAAAACTTAAAAAACTGCTTAAAACTTCAAAATGCATGCTTCATTTTAGGTGTTGTGCAGCAACTACACAATGGAAAAATCCTCCGTCAGGCCTACCGGCCACACAACCTCATCCCTACCGACTGGTCACCTCAACAGGTATGGGTTGAAACCACAGGGAAAAGCCGCACACTTCAGAGCGGACTGGCTTTTCTCTATGGGTTCCTCCCAAAATTTGATTGGAAGAAGCTGACGGTACATTCTCAGTGGAGTACATTGTTTTGCGGCTCTGCTTGCGATTGCCCTGCCAGGAACCGATACCTAGAAGAAGACCAGAGGAGGCAATATCGTCTCCGATTGGCTGATAAAGAACTAGAAAGAACTTATGCTGACATGGCTACCACCTTAAATATTCCAACACGCAAAATCCGGGCCGCAAACCCAATAGACTCTCTGCTCTGCCACCTCTGCCACAACATTTCTTTCCCATGCGTGTTCTCAAAAGACAGAAGCACCAAGAGGTGTCTGAGTACAACGCAGTTTGCTGTGATTCGCCGACAACAGCTAGATGATGAAATAGATCGGACAAAAGTGGGATTTTATCGTAAATTTGCAATCCTGGCAATGTATCCTTACCTCAACCGAACTGCCAACAAAATGGAGCGAGTAGCCAAGGTTGCCGCAGGTACCTGGAAGCCAAGAGCTGGAGGCGAAGAGGTGTTTACCCTGTCTTCTGCTCATGATGTAACCATGGCACCTTTGTTGAGTGCCCTGGGGTTGGAGAAGGCCAGGTTCCCACCTTTTGCAGCAAGACTAGTATTTGAAATGTGGGAAAGCACTTCCGTGAAGCAAGGACAGTTGGACCAGAAGGCTGGAAAAGGAGAAAGGTCAAAACTAAAAGATGGACCATTTTTTATCAGGCTACTGTACAATCAAGAGGATGTAACATATCAGACCGCATTCTGCAGCTCTTCATTCCGCAGCACCAGTCAGCCTCTCTGCTCTCTGAAAAAGTTTCTTTCTTTTGTTAGGAGGGACATGTTCAATGTTGTCAATGCTACCTCCTACCGGGAGGCATGTTATAGTCATACTGTATAACAGAAAGTAAAAGAGGGAATTTGTTTTTTTTTTTTCATTTGAAATTAAGAGTATAGCAAAGTGAAATATTGTTATGGTTTCCCTCAGATATCATTCCACTTATTAATATTACCATTGTATTTGGAGGGAAAACTTTTTTAATGTTTGATAATCTTTTTCACGACTTATTGAATTATTTTAATTACATTAAACTGACAACGATGTTATAATCTTGAAGTTACTAGTTTATACAGGAACTTACTTTAGTTGTTACTTAGCAATAAAAACCTCTAGATTTATGTCACAAATATTTCTTGTTCTATGGGAACTAACAGATCACTAAGACACTTTAATCTTACATTCCAGACATGGAACCAGAAAGCAAACTGTCATATTATAACATGTAAATGTTTGAATACCATATTGTATGCTGGAATAAACACATCTAGAATGTTTGTGTTTTTGTGCATTCTTGTAGAGTTTTTACAATTAATTTCGATCTTGAAAAGTTAATCCTGCATCTAAAAATACCATATTCATGCAGAAATTTAACTGGTTCTAGAAGTGACTGTGCAGAGTGTGTTTTATCCAAAGCACCTCTGTTTGGTACTTTATAAACCTGGAACTCAATAACAATTATCATACAAGGATGCACATCTCTGAACCTCTTTGCCAATAATTTTAAAGTCTGGCTTTAAAATTGGACAACATTGTGATCACAACGCTGCCTAGACCTTCTCATTTATATCCCATTTTTTCTTCAAACTGCATAAGGGACTGAAGATGGAAATTAGCCTTCAGCTATAATCTTACATTTTTACATTATTATCATAAACATGCAACTTTTCTTTAATATGCATTCTCCCTTTATGAAATAAATCAAACACACATGGTTAATGCTGTAGCTATAAACTGGATTTGATATATTGCAGACTCTACCAAGAAAACTTTTCACATACAACCAATTAAAATGTAGCAACCCCTATCTAAGCCTTTGGGTCTTAATATCTATGGAATTAAATGAATGATAAATCATTCGCCAATAGTTGGTAGCACTTCTTACAAGCTACCAGTAGATGGCACTCGAATTCCATGTTGTTTCAGGTCATATAAACCCATCTGCTGTTTACTAGTTTTCTATGTTCACAACTGTGCCACTACAACCAAAAACTAGTGGTATCATTTCTATTTATGGGAAGAATCCAACCTCTTTGTAAACAGTATATTTACTGGCCCACTCCATTTGGGTAGCATGCTTTTGAATTGCAATTCTGATTTAGTCGATATTCCCACACAAAACAACTTATAAATGAGACAATTTAATAGTATAGTTCTAGGTAATTATTAATAGATTTTCTTTTTACAATGACACTAGGATTAAAAAAATAATGATGGTGCATAACACAAAACAAATTAACATGGATTTTCAAGGATTATATATCTTAAATTTATAGGCAAATATTCAGGCCAGTGGAAGAGTGTTGTGCAGATCCAAATCAGTTTTGAGATCAAGATTTTCTCTAGGTACACCAGTTTCCTCCCACATCCCCTAAACATGCATGATAAGTTGCTTGGACACTCAATTGCCACTAGGTATGAGTTGAATCACATTAAATTGTTGTCCGTCCCTTTGTGTCCTGCAATTGGCTACCAACCAATACAGCGTGTCTCCTGCCTACTGCCTGTCGTTGGCTGAAATAGCCTCTATGACCCCCGTGTGAGGATAAGCGGTACAGAAGATGAATTCATAATAGGCAAATATGCAAATGCACCCCAAAACCTTTCCCGTGCTATTTTCTGATGTTAATGATAGTTCTTCACTTCTGGATGACTAAACCTATCCCATAGTTATCCTAGTTTCTCTGACCATCGCCTCCCCCTCTAGACTTAGAATATCCTCTACCACACTTGTGACATCATACTGTCAGAGCAAGGTCGATCCACATTGTTTCACCGTTATTTACTCATTCTTTGATGTTTTTTTCCACTGTGCCTCTGGCTTTGGTTACTGCACTGAGACAAATCAAGGTTAATGTATGGGGTGTGTCTGCTTTTGCTCTTCTGTTTGTTTGGCCCCCAAACCATGTAAACATGAGTCAACTTGGCTGCAAAACAACAATGTTTACACACACCCAGAGTATATAAAACATGGTTCATAAAACAAATCAGCAGATAAATGATGTGTAAGAGGATTTTTGATGCCACATTACAAAAAGCTAGATACTTTTTCAGGTTTTTATATATTTTTTCCATTGGATTTTATGAGGAGGAATGGGAGGAAAAGCATTTCATTGTTCTTCCTGTCACTACAGAAGGAGAAATTGACCAAATAAGTGAAGTTTGTCAATACCTGCGTGAACAAGTGATGTTCTATGACACATTTTAAGAATTACTAGGTTCAAAAGTTTAGAGACGTTTTTTGAAAAACAGAACCAGACATTAAAAAATGAGATCAATCTTGCAAAATTTCTCTCCTGAACACAATCCAAATAGTTTCTGGTCTCAATGTTCCACACTAATTCACAATCAATGAGCTCCTTAGATAATTTGGTTTTGTTGCACAAAACCTTCCAATGTATCATTGTCAGATTGATTTTCAATTCAGTGTTGAAGTTTAATTCAGCAACAGTTTTAAGTAAGTTCGTATCAGGCAGGCAAGATTCAAAACTATGAAAACTAGGAAGGCAGGTGGAGAGTAATCATCAAGACGCGTAAGAAGCATTTTAGAGGGGTGACATGGCACAGGGGGCTATGTATGTAAGGCCTGGGGTCTGCTCTGTGTGTGTATGTGTGTCTCCTGTCTTTCAGTGTCTAGACAATGTTGCTGGTGTGTTTTGCGGAAACAACCAGGTCAACATGAATGTGTGCGTTTGAAGTGGTCTCCCTTACTCGGTCACATAATTAGGTACACATACGTACTCTTAGATTGGATTGGTGAGAAAGCAATGTTCGTTATGCGTATTGGGGGACCCAAATAATAGGAATATTAATGAGACTACGAAGTACTAACTTATTTAGAGAATAAAATTAGTAGATTCTGATCTAAAATCCTACCTGTGTCACAGGTCGCTCCTCTCAAGGCCATAGCAGTCATTTTTATGCTATACTTTTGTCTGATTAAAAGACCTGGTGAGGTTCTTCTGCATCAAAAAGTAAAGAAAGGATACTGAGACACACTCACTGATGTGAGAAAACTGCCACGGGTGTTTATCTTGAAAAGATGAAAGGGTTAATCTTATTTGAGTTGACGCAACACTGATTAATGAATCCAAACCAGCACCTATTCATTTCTTGTGCCGTATTTTTCCCCTAAAGCATGGCCTTATTTGTTTTGCATCCCCAAGAACAAGTCTTCCTCGCCTTCATTGTATTCGCACAACAGGCTGTTGCTTGCCTACTGTTTTTTTGCCTAAGTAAACTCATGTCAAGAACAGAAGCTAATTCATCAGGGGTGTATTTTCCCTGAAGCATTGGTACGTTTAGTGATATCAGGTGGAAGGTTTCCACTTCCTGTCTTTGTGGGCAAGTTCCTGGCCTAAAAGGAACAATCCCTTTATTGGTCCCCCGTGGATGAGCATAAACCTCAAGGGTTACAGTTACAGCACTTGTTGGCGCCATTAATTTATGGGTTTGATAATGTACATTCAGGCACTACACTATATGAACACATCACTTTTGTTTGGACAAACCTGAATCGCATTCTGTAGTGAGGTAATCAGTGATTAGTTGGACAAGGCTTTTTGAAATAACATTCTTTTTAATTTTACCAACACAGAACATTTGTATTCCATTTGTCAAAAGCAATAGGAACGCTTATGTTCCAAAACACACACTAACACACAGGATGTATGCTCCTTGGTAAACGGCAGATTTTAAATTGAATCTCTCTTGTCCACGCTGTGGGTGACCTTCCCTTTCAGGGCTGATGGGTCCACGTGAAAGTCATTGCAGCCTCTGTGATTTCATCCTCACTGAGCCAGACGGTGACAAGCAAGGAGGTACTATATCCGAAGGGACCAGTGTCTGAGAGATCTTTACCATATTCCAAGTGTTGTTGTTTATATCCTCCCAGTGGATGCTTGATGAAAATGAATGTTTTTTTTTTTTCTAGTATGATATTGCAAAATAGGATGGGAAAACCTGTGACCTTTTTAGCTATCATTTACTAATGGGTAACATCAGTTGTCTGAGTTACAAGACTTACTAAGAGAAATGTGAGGGGCATACGATAAAAAGAATTACCCCCAAAAAGGATTTCCATTCTAATAAAATTGCTGCAACGAGATTCCGTATTCAGATCTACATTTTTACAAGTTTGAAACTCCCCTTTATGTCATTGAGAACCAAATAAAAGGTATCCAATTCAGGATGTTGACTTGTCTAGACTCTTTGTTCACCAGCTATAAACAGACTCGATGATTGCTTTATCATATTATCTTAGGTACCTTCACGTCACAAGGGTATTGAATTAATCCTGTCCTGATGCTCTCTGGTGGGTCCCAACACTGTAAATGTAAGAAGACGAAAGGAGAAAACAACACACAAATGGCAAATTGAAAAAAAGGGTAAATGACAGACCCAAGACAAAAGAATTATTGCAACACAACATAGATTGTTTACCCAACCTAAAATTAAATGTGCTGCTCTTTTGTTGCAACCAATGAGAAGCCCTGTGGTTATAAGATCAATAAGTCTCCATTCTACTGTGAGCCTGCTGTTACAGTAAAAAAAATCTATAATGCTGTTTTGAATCATTACAAATCCATTCATCTTGTTTTCCCCTGGTGCCGTAAAAGAGGTGGCAAGGTTGTTTAAACAATGAGAGAAAATCAATGACAACGGCAAACAAAACAAAACACACCCTGTGTAGAGCCTTCCTTCAGTAGGTCAAGTCATGCCACGTAGCATTAT
Source organism: Stigmatopora nigra (assembly GCF_051989575.1). Classification (NCBI taxonomy): domain Eukaryota; kingdom Metazoa; phylum Chordata; class Actinopteri; order Syngnathiformes; family Syngnathidae; genus Stigmatopora; species Stigmatopora nigra. The sequence continues at coordinate 9,391,972 of NC_135515.1, forward strand.
GATTAGTACGATACAATATGTCCTCTTTTCTCAAGTCTTCGCAGAGGTTCACACATTCCCATGAGAGGAGGCTGAGAATGAAAACTTATAGAACTATTTTTCAAGAGGTAATGAAGCCCTCATCCACAGTAGGTATGTCTTTTTTTCCATAAACATAAACATTATGAGTCATCAATCTGTCAAGCCTGTACCATACCACAATCTATCCATCACCACTCTCCCATATTTACAGTATAAATGTACCTCTAACAGTGCATCATTGACGAAAATTACAGAAAACTCACCGACATAAAAAAGACCAGAAAAACAAGCAGTCTGTATGTGTCTTAAGCAGTTATCATTTAATAACTTTTTATCAAACATGTAAGATTATATGACAATATCAAACAAGGAACTCAATATTTGTTGGAGACTGCTACAATGAGAAGAACAGGATGCATATAAATTCATTTTCAGTCGTTTTGTTGACAATGTTGTACTAGAAAATGTATCAGAGGGTGAAATATGATTCAATGTCAAAAGAAAACCCACAAGGTTGGACTTGAAAACAACCAGACGAGTCATAAAGAAGTAAGTGAAACATTTCAGTATTAATGGCCAGCACTTTGAAATAAAGGGAGGATCCTGGGAATTCTTGCAAATAGGACAGATGACATCTTTTGTGAGACAGATGCTGTGGTTCTCTGTGTTACCACAATTGTTGAAATTACGCAAAACGAGGACTTTCACACAAAGAAAAACAAGCACGCTCAGAAAAGCTGGAGCTAAATGGAGCAAAATATTTACAAACTATATCACATCCATACTTAGGATACATTTAGGCAGAACTAAATATTAATGCACCCAAATCCAAACATTTGACATTGTACTCTTATGTTCAAATGTACAAGAGCATTTATACAGCCGGGAAACATAAATTCACTAAAGGAGCGCAAGGACACAAAATAAACTGCAAGTAATATAAGAACTGACATGTCGTGTGTGTGAACTAATAATAATGTGTGTCTTCCTCTCACAGGAATAGATATAGTATAGCTTAGTAAGTATTGTATGACTGTAAAGCTACCATTTCTACTAAATGGCGTGTGCCCTTGTGAATAAGCTCTCTAATCCTATTTCCTTTTCTCCAGAGTCCCTGTTTAATTGCGCAAGAACACAAGCGGGGAAGAAAAGACTTCATAAGTTTAGAACACAGAGGTTACACACATGCTTGCCCACTCATTTCCAATGGTTGAACAACCTTTGGCTCTGTGAGCTAAGTACCTTAACAATCGCATGACACAGTATCATGTGGTTTATGTATCTGGCGGGAGGGGCATTTAACTAACTCATGGGTTTAATAGGAAGGTGTAAGGGGTGGGGGTAGTAATGAGTTAAACTATGAACATGAACTACAACCTAAGAGTATACTGTGTGTGTGTTGCTTAACACAAGAAGTCCCCAACTTATTACATTTTGTGTATTTGGGGGGTAATTTAAGCTATATAATAAATAAAAATAAATAAATTCAGTTTGCAGTGCAACAATTATGGTGCATACTGTACGTACATAGACAAATACATTCATAAATATAGTATATTAAAGAAAAGGAAGAAATAAAATTCATACTTTGCAAAGTTCATTGGGAAATTTGTAAGGCAGTCATTTGACACTGATTGGGATACCAACAATAAAAAAAAAACATGATAATGTTGCTTCTATCAACAACAGCACCATCTCCATCATTCCCCAGGCTAGAATTATTAGTCTTCAACTCTAAATACTCAGTCACTCCCTTTGACTTCCACCAGGCTCTAAATGTGTTTGTGCATATGTAGTGTTGGTAAATGTTCAGTGTCTCACTTGACTCCCCCCTTGTCACGTTAGTCGGGAGTGTAAGAGTTGACAGAGTTGGTTTAGTTCTCCAGTAGATCTCCTTTAACATTTGAACAGAACAGCCTTCCTGCCTCATCCCAACTCATATGTGACAGACATTAATTGCTCGTGTATGGAGGTGTTAACATGTCTATAATAACATAATCCCTTTAAAGTATATGAGTACTTCTACTGTTCATGCTTTCCTTCACATTTAACAAGGTTTCCCTATCATTACACCCTTGTTCATACATTCTGCTGAAGTCAGTCAATGGCAGCCGTAGCTTGTCGAATGATCACATTTTTCTCCACAAATCTTTCCATATGAACGTCAGACTGAAAGAAGAAATAAAGCATATTTTTGAGGATAGTCTGTCTTGTCTCACTTGCAATGGGAGTTTATTTACCTTTCACTTTTGATTAGGCAACAGACCGTGTGCTTACCGTGCGGTACTCATTTTGGATCATTGACGAGCCACAATCCACAGAGGCCTCTAATGAGTCAACTAGAGTTTCTGTCAATATTGCACACACTTGCGTCTTCGTTTGCCTCTGTTTAGGATTTTCTTTAAGTGGTATTGAATGCTGACTCGCATTTTGCTGGCCTTGTCTTGAGCCGTTTGTCACTCAAAATTAGTACTTCTTAACAAGCTCTAATGTATTTCATGAACTCAGTTGTTTATGATGCCTTAAGTGCCACTTTGTATGTATATACGATATACTTATCGGATACATTTTATCCTCCTTAACATTTAGTTGTGGCTGGTTCTGTTTTATCTCTTTTGGGAAAACCCACAAACATATTTGATCCTTCATTCTAACATTGGAAGGAGAATCTTGTTTTTCCTCATTAGAAATGGTCAAATTCCATGACGTGTTTGAGCATATTTATTTTATGTGCACAAATGAGTTTGCTTCGAACAGAAATTTGATTCCTATTCGCTATGGGCTGCTATGTTTGGAGCATTTATGTGTGTGTGTTTCTCTCTACAACTTCTGGTTTGTCTCACTCGTTACTCTGTCATAACAAACACCCTTGTGCTGTATGTCAGCTTACATATGCATCGCCAGCAAATACACAGATTTTTTTTCTCACCTCATTAAACTTAACTAAGGAGTGGAGAGCTTGAAGCAAGCTGGAGAAGATGAACATTGTAAGACAACATAGGGTCTTGATATTTCAAGTCCTCCTTACCTGTGAAATAAAAGTGCTCATAAAGATATCTTGGGGAGTGTGAAAGGAAAGGCTGGCAAATGACAAATTATTTTCAAAACCTTTGTGACCCATTATTCATGAATGAATAAAAATGTGAACTTTGGTAAATCTTCCCAGAAGGGTCCTGTCCGCCTACACAAATGACTCAATGAGCACATTCATGACTGAGTTAAGAGCTTTCAAATGAATCCAGAAAAGCATCTGATTGACTTTAGCATTTATGACCAACAATAAAGGTGAGTCCGGGCAAAATTGTCATTAATGGAATACTTTGAAAACAAATACACTTCTGACCAATAGAAGATAAGGCCTAGTATTTCTTGTATTGTTATTTTACGTTCAATACCAGTCACATGGGCGGCCCAGCAGCTGAGTGGTTAGAACACCGGCCTCACAGTGGGGGACCTGGGTTCAAAATCCAGGTCAGTCCACCTATGTGTATGCATGCCCTAGTGAGGATAAAGTGGTTCAGAAAATGAGATACCCTGTCACATATTTGGGAGTAAGAATTTCATCTGGACAGTCATTCATTCTTTTCTTCCATTCCGTTTATCTTCACAATGCCTGCATGGTCATAATGGAGGAACGAGCCTATCATCCATGTTAGAAGGTCAGAACTCCTCCGATTAAATCCTCGATCTCTTTACTTTGAGAGAACATGCTAACCCTTCTTCCATTGTGCCACCCATTATGACATTGTCATACAAAACGAATGGCCTCAACCCCAGACTCATACGATGAATATCACTATGGCAGCTGTGTTACTTCCTGTCAGAGAGATAGTTGTGCTGCTTTGGCAATCCGACAGGGAGCTTGCTAGGCAAGGGATGATGAGTCTCCAGCCTCCAGGTCTGGATACCTATGCAAATGCCATACCTGACTGCTTCACCTCTGGGATTTGCCAACCTGACAGAACCAGTGGGAAAATAACCTATTCTTCACAGCCCACAGCAAGATAGATATATCAATTTCAATCTGATCTAGATTTTGGCAGCAGCAGTGAGAGATATGTCATACTTCACCACTGTCACTCAGAGTGGCTCTGATGAATTATGAACTCACACTGATTAAATGAACTGTTGAGTCATTTGTGATGAGTGGCGCTTTCCTGTTAACCAGGCCCAGAAATAATGAGCTGCTTGACTAAAAGGATGTGTGACAAGGATCTTTTTTTTAGAGTCCAGTTTTTAAATTTACATCAGATTGGATAGTTGTTCTAATTTAGAGCCTATCCCACCTAACTATCATAGGCCAACTATTTGCAAATTTGAAATCCATGTGTGTAGTTTTTCTTTTGTTTATTCATGAAAACCCAAGACCCAAAAAAACCCTAACATTTTTTCTGCACCAGAATAAAAAAAAAACATTAAACTAAATACAACACAACAACTGTTGTCTGAATTGATAAAGAATAATCTAGCAGATCACACAGTCAAAATCAGAGCCAGCCATTTTCACGTTGTCTTATATCTCTGGCCCGTATAGTTGAAAAGGAGGTGATTGGAAGTGACTGCACAGGGTAAAAGGGGTTTCCTCGAACATGAGATGAGGAGTAGCCTGTGTGTGTGTGTGTGTGTGTGTGTGTGTGTGTGTGTGTGTGTGTGTGTGTGTGTGTTTGATCCAAATGGCTAGATTAGATGTGGCTTTCAAAGTGTTGAGGTGGGGTTGTGTCAGTGGCCCCAGCAACCACTACTGGCCATGGAGCAGAGGTGGAGGACCGAACGATATAATGTGGAGCAAGAGTTGACAGTCGGGTCTTTGTATTATCCATGGTGGGTGACTGACCGCAGGTCGAGAGGTCAGAGCTCAGGAGAGGACGACATAGTCGTTTTTTTTTTCTCCCAAATTTGAACTTTTTTCATAATTGGCAAAGAATAATTTATACTTCAAATCATTCCAATGCAACCTGAGTCCCCCACATAAAACATTGCTGTTATAATGGAAACCATGCATGTGTTTTGCGTCCTTATATCCACTCAAGAGAAAAAAAAACTGTCATACTTGTCTGGTTTGTTGCCACGTGTGAAGACTGAATGGTTTTGGCAGAGTAAGGATAGGATTTCGTATAGGCCATGTTGTCAAAATGACCTCATAAAGAAAGTTAGCTATTGATCTTAGCAGCAGACAGCCATATGATATCAGTAATCACTCTGTCACACACACTAAGACCAGCATTTATTCCATTCAGCATGGCATAAATCAATTCTCTGCAGTGGACCACCAATTAATCACTCAGTGTGTCTTGTGTGTGTTCTAAAGACGACCAGACTGTGATTGCATGCTTGTCAATATACTTTTCCCTTCCAGGATCTGTGGACATAAGATCATCCATTAACAAAAAAACAGATTGTCTGCAAAGTGGGACTTCCATTTACTATGTTGTTTCAAATGACAATGTTGTTGCCTTTTTTTGTCATTTAAACCCATGAATTAAAAATAGTGCAATCTAATAATATTACACTCTTTAAATTGGAGAATGCTGATGTTTGAACCAATATAACTACCATTTTTTGTCTTTCTCAACAGACATATAAGCATGTAGCGTGAATGGTCATGCGTAAGAAGACCTGCGTCTTTGAAACATTCCACTACGGTAATATTAATACTGACTGGGATTTGAACCACACCCCAGAGTCTAAATTAACTGACTTAATCTCGAACCTGCCTGTTACCTGCCAAGTGAATGCCTCAGGCAATAGAAAAAAAGAAGGGGCCAGATGATCATGGATTCTCATGAAAAGAAATACATTTGGGATGCACCACACCAGAGTCAAAATGAACAAACGGTAGGTGTTATGAATCTTTTCAATCACAAAAAAATACTGCACTGAAAGAGTGAAAAACAATAACTAGGGCAGGACAAGAACAGCCCCCAAACACAAGAAATATAGAGGACACCCTGAAACTTCTCAAAAGAGATTTATGATAAGATGAAGAACAAAAAACACACAAAACATAATTTAACACTCTGAATCACCATACTTTATCAAATTATTTAATACATATTTATTTCTAAATCATTCCTATGAGTGAAAACATACCCTTTGCACTGTTTAGAATACTTAACCGTGAGCCGGAAACAGACTGTGAATATAATTCATTTGAAAGGAAATATAACTGTGGTATGTATTTTAACCTCTGCACTACTTGCCTTTATGTTTGATTTGAACCCCATGCAGTACATTTTTACTTTGATATTGATATTGAAAGCAATTACTTGAGGTTGATTGGATATCCAGATTTTTTGTACATATTCTTGAGATGTGTACTGGCTTAACTGCTCACTCAGCTATTTGAAGTAATGCTGGCCTCCCTTTATTCTCATAATTTAGAAAATGTAGGTACTCCAAATATCCACATTCCTACTTTTGTACTTTCCTACATAACCTTGGGAATAGACTGGAAGGAGCACAGAAGTAAAGTTCGAGAGGTGGGGGCAAGGAAAGGATAACTGCTTTCCTGTTCTCTGCAATGGTTCATAATTACCAAGTGAACGAAGTGTGTACGTCTGTGTATGTGTTTGAAAGAGTACACCTTGGGGTGGTCTTGTAGCCTTTGTACGGATGAAATGCTGAGGTAGTGTGGAGACAGCTGGGCAGAGTGGAACTCAGGTCATTAAGGTTCTCCTGGCAAGAGGGAAAAACAAGCATCTACACACACTGATTTCCCCCACCTTTCAATGAGCCTTTTACTTTGGAAAACAGGAGACTTTTAAAAAAATGAAAGAATGAAAACTTTGCTGGTGACAGGCTCTCTATGGGGTCTTGGAGTAGAAGGATGAGGGAGACCAGAGAATATGTGAGGAAGAAAGAGTGAGGCGGTTGAGGGGGTGGGGGTTGTCTTGAGAAGCCAGACAGCAACAGGAGTGTGTATTTGGACAAGCGAAAGGTTTTGAGTGGGTCTAAAACAAAGTGGAGGATTATAGGAGATCAGAGGAGACCCTCTGCCACGACACCGGCTGTCCTCTCCCACACCCCAACCCTCTTGTTATCTACCCTGTCAGCATGCATCTCCAGTTCACACCGAGGGTCCCCCGAAAACTATGGGTCTTTGTATTATGCGTGTGCAAGAGAACTTGGTGGAAGAAGCAAAGCAAGTGAGGAGATCTGCAAGTGAGCAGGTCTGGGTTTGCTTCCAAGTGGAGCAGGCTGAGGTACTCTTTATGTGTGTTTCGGACCAAAGCTGAAATCATGCAACTATTCAGTACATGCTTCCGTAGCGACAGTCATTATGGGAAATGTTGTTCGGCTGGCATTATGGAAAATTCTCATACACCTTTTGCAAGGTATGAGGTAATGACCGCAGTTAATTCCACTGTTCCATACATTGCAGATTGTAAAACAACTGCTAGTCTCAGGACTCAGCTCCCTTCTAACTTCAAGGTATATTAGCTCTAGAAGAACAATTCTGAAACCACTGGAAGCAAATATTTTTTTACGCGCACATATGATTAATGGTATGTTTGGAACTTCATCACAGAGTAACTGTGCAATCAATTATTTGAGTTGCATTACTGCAGTGCGCAATTGCTGTCAGCGGCAGTTATATGTTACAACCTAATTTGATAGACACTGCAGTTTTGTTTCTGTTCGTTTGCCGCAGAGGTGCAAGAAGCACTGAGTAAAAGATAAATGAATGAGTTAGAGTGAAGAAAGTATGTGTGAGAAAAACAGAAGGCTTTGGAAGAGCAATTATTGCAGCAGAGGAATCTATCACCCGAAGTACTGCACTGGTCGATTGCCAAATGCACCGAGGAACAGTTTATCATGTAAACACATACTCACACTGTTTGTATATTTAGCTTGCATGTAAGTAACCACAAATAATTTAAAACTGTTCAACTCAAAGAATACTGTTCCTCATTTCCACTATTTATGTATATCCATATGCAGATTGCATCACCATATTGTATGTATCATGTGGAGACTGTTTCTACCCATTGTAGGGTGGATCAAGTCCATTCAGTGAATTAGTCTGGGAGAGATTAAAGCTCACTTAAAAATGATACATAATACAAAATAACTAAATAATAAGTAAAATAAGAAAAAAATTAGGACAACTATACACTCTAACTCAGTCAGTAGTGGAGTCATTAAATACTCATTAAGCATAGTAGTTTATTGCAATGAAGATAACTTTAGTAAATTATAACACCCCAAAAACTCTGTAATACTACCTTTTCAGATACCTAGCTCAGTAGCATTATGAGTTCATTTTCTATAACACAAATAAAATGTTAAAGAGGCTTTTCATCATTAATGTACATGCAAAGCTGCTTTTATCTTTCCATTAAGTGGTTGCTGAAAAATCAATGTATTTTTCAACTTTCTACGGAAGTAATGGAAGGATAAAAAGGATACATTTTACTATAGACTATGACTGAAATAAACCCAAAACTGCAGGAAATGGGAAACACAGAAAGAACCATGTTTCCAAGTAAAAGCCCAAAAACGGACAAAAAGTTTACTTGCTGCTGCTGGCGGTGGTGTCTGAGAAGGATTTATTTCCCATCAGGGGCCAAGGTTGGCAGAAGGAAGACGACAGTGCCGCAGTAGCGCTATGGGGCACAATGCCAGGCATAAATCACCCACCTGGAAAAGCAACAAAGACTGGCATTGGTTGTGGCGCTGAGCCTACCGGCCTGTAAGTCGTTTGTGTGAAATGGGAAAAACAGGTAGTGATAATGGAAAAGAAATCAGATTTAACTTCCCAGATTGTAATAACACTACTGTGCAACATTTTGTAGAGACACAGAGAAAAGTAAAGCCAGAATAGGATAAAAGGGTGCAAGAGAAAGAGCGATTAATGGGACAGAAAAGTGTCAAGTAGAGTATAAAGAAAAAGCTCTCTGGATCTAAAAGTTGTGGGACATAACAGAAAAATCTCACTTATTTTCTGTCAGTAGGATATCGACAAGTGAAAGAATAACTTCACTTTTTTTTAGTTACAAAGCAGGCATGACGAAATCATTTGCAACAACATTGGTCCTAATATCCAGATTTTCATATTGATGCCAGAAAAGTCAGCTAATTTATTACATCTGACCTACATATAGATAATCTCTAAATTCAGTAGAGACCTCTTCTGCACATCAAAAGTACATCGCAATGCATTTTGTAAAAGATGGGAACTGAAACGTTGGCAATAAATATGACAAAAACAACATCAAGGGGGTCAACTTCCAGCTTTTTTTTTTTGATAACAGAAACTGAACCATGTGTTCATTCATTTATAATGAACAGCAAGCATTATTCTGAGATTTAAAAGGTGCAATGCAACGCACCTTCACACTACAAACACGGTTATTAAATGTATTGATTGTGGAGCAGCACCTTATGAAGTGGCCAGGGAGTGTAATCACCAACAAATACTGAGTTAAGTCTTATACTCATTCTGTTTCCTGCAACCCTTCAGGGAAATATATAAGTTCCACACACTCAGCAAGATCCCTCCACTTTTTGCTAACTTTAATATAAACAGCTGCCTCTAAATGCTGTGCAGGCACTTTGCAATCAGTTGTTTTCAGGTCCACACTATTTCCACTATTTGATGAGACCGGTAAGATGTGATTCAATCATGAAATCCATCATCAATGAAATTACACACTTAAAAAGAGAAAATAGAAAAAAACACCTGCCAGTTCTTGATAGAACCCATGTGTTTGTCATGAACTGCCATGCACATTAGCCACTGGCAATAAAGAGTGAATAAAGGCTATTTGGTTTGGTGTAAAAACGTCATAAAAACCATGGTGGCGTGATCTTGACCAAAAAAAAAGATTTGGTAGAGGAGTCAGACAAAGACAGTTTTAATAATTTTTGCATCCGCAAACCTCGATTTTCAGGAATACCAGTGGTTTGTTAAACTAAGAGTTATAGAAAGCAATATTATATTTTGTTTTGTTTGACATTTTGAAGTGTGTGGGTATGAGTGTGTGCATGTGTTTGTGCAAAGAACGAGGCGGCACGATGTCTCAATGAGTGTGAGATGAAAACACATAGTATAGTATTTCTCTCCTAACAAAGTATTTACGTTCGAACAAAATCCATTTGAATAAAAGCAAAATTATTAAGTTTAAGTCACACAAAACTGACTTAGTTACAGTAACAACAGTGAATGTCATTTGTTACCTCCTAGCCTGATAATTACTCAAAATTCCTAAACTTTGGTTTTTAATCCAGTGCCAAATATGCTAATATTTTTTTCATGTCTGTCTCTTGCTATTTTAACTTTCATGCTTAACAAATAAATAGAATACTTTTTTTACACAGTATGTTTAGAGTGTTATGTTTTGAATGTTGAATGTTTTATTCATAATATACTTAGTCTAGGTAAACTAGATTCCTCACAAATTCCCGGAAACATGCTTGCTGTGTGAACAAGACTGTGTATGGTTCCTTACCTTTATTTGTTCTGTGATGGATTGGCAAACAGTAGATGCAAAACCATGTATATTGCTCAATATTGACTAAATAATCCAGATCAGTGGTGACCCTGACATTGGAAATTGGGGAAAAAGATGGATTGATGAAAAATGAATGATATGGAATCCTAATGAGTCGGGTTAAAATTAACAAATATTACATTCACAGTTAATGCATGATTCCACCTTCCCCAATCTTTATATTGGTCTGAATCACACATGCACACCGGTGCATACTCATCTCAAACTCCATCAGCATTCAAGGAGGGTGGCTCAGTGTCAACAGTGCTTTGACATCAAAGAGACAAAGAGAAAGAGGGGTAAAACAGTTCCATGTAGGAAAGAGCCAAAAAAGAGAGGAAGAAAGCAACAATGAGGGATGGAGAAGGATTGATTTCAGAAAGTGAACAGTGGAAGCTTTGATATTTGATGTAAGAGACACAGAGTGACAGGTATAAAGTGAGGGGTGGGAGGGTGGACTGGGGAGGGGCTGAAATATGACATTGGGATATTTCAGAGAATACAAACTTCAACTCCTGGGCATGGCTCTGACAAGCTCAGACTGCTTATCGCTTTTGCTGTTGGCCAGGAATTAATGTCGGCAGAATGTTCCAAATACTAGCAAAATGAGAAAAAAAATAGTCATCAGTGCCATAAGTAACACAAAAAGCTTAAGGTTTCAATGACTGCATTAATGCTTTAAGACTGATTGAACATCGAGGTATTGCCTCACTTAGCTAAGCGAGAAATGTCACAATGGAGACAAAGATTATATAATGTATTTGAGCTTTTAAGTGGTATATGTATAAAACTTCCATGTGTGTGTTTGTCTGTGTGGGTTCTGTGGATGTGTGTCTGTTTTCCAAACATGACACAGATTCAACTCACTTCCTCGGAGGCAGACTCACCGACTCACCCAAATGATGCCACCTGTGTATGTTGTTTGTGTGTGTGTGTGTGTGTGTGTGTGTGTGTGTGTGTGTGTGTGTGTGTGTGTGTGTGCACTTTTGTTTGTACAGGTGATATTAGTCTAGGAAACAGTTGAAGTTGCAGTAGTAATTTTCACAGTGGAGATGTTGGAAAACTCTATTACAGTTTTCCTGGTATGAGGCCCACCTGCTAATACACTACATATATTCTTGCACTATATATTTTTTCTATATATTAACATTCAATGGTTCAATATATATTTATGTATCTTCATCTGGGGTGGGGCTACGATTCTAGGAATGGTTAAATCCTGAGGGTGAGGGTCCAACAAGGATGAACGAGAACACCACTATCTATATCTATTGCTGTATCTATATCTGTATTCTGTAGTTTCACAATAAATAGGTATGGCTCATCAGCAGTTGTTTGTATATACTCACATAGGAATTTTATTTATGGTGACATTGAAATAGATTGCTTTCTCCTAAACTACTTATTCTGCATTTATTTTTGTTACACCGGTCAAATAGAACTATGGCGTCATTAACACACTTTGTCTGGACATCCAGGCTACAGGCTGCTTTCCTGCACATGATGCCAGTCTGGTGAATTCCAGCACTGGACACAGTTCAGAAGCGAGAGCCGTGGCTAACGAGATCCAGGGCTTTTGAGAAATCATCCAGGGCTTCCGCCAAAGTAGGCACCCCCTAGATCACCCAATAATGATCAAGATTATACACTGCAGATGACAGCATCCATCAAACAGCCCATGATTTTGCCAAACTAGTAAAATGCTTTTCCAACAACATCCAGCTTTGCACCTGCTATATATTGTGTTTGCGTGTATATACTACATATGTGTGTGTTACTGATTTTAGTCAAAAGCTTTAGTGTTCATCCAGTATGTCACTCAGACAGCTGCATCTCAGCAGGGATTCACAGACTGACTGGGACAAGGACAAGCAAACACATCAGAAACACAACAGCTACTTCCAGAATGCACAGAATGTCCTTTGACACATTATGTGAAGACAGTTTCTAGGTTGCACAGACGTGTGTGAGTGTCTACTGGTTTGCAGACCAAACAAAAACTCAGCACTGTTGTTTTTCCGTCCCTTTCTTGTGGCAAAGAAGCTGTTAAACTGTGCTCAGTCAACAGAGGGCACTAAGACTCCTTTGTGTGCTCACAGACGTACAGTGCTGTCCTGACACTAGTGATGGACTTTTTTTCATGGAATTGTCTCTGTATTTCCTTGAGATTTATTTCTCTGCAAATTGAACTCTTGGCAGCAGTTTTAAACAAACACATTTGGACATAGGGAAACTGTGATAGGCTACGATGGGTTTTCAACACACATTTCAATTGGCACTGCTGTTCATTCAGTTGACAGTAGCATTTAGTTATCTCACCCTATTTGCACAGGTGGCGATAAGGGCCACAGTTGTTCAATGTAGTTTAGAGACTATAAATAGCAATACATTAGCCTGTGTGCTGTTGAGATCTGGTCAAACAAGGAAACTGTTTGCATTGTTTCTAAAGGGACATACACATACAATTTACTTTCGGGAATAATGGGAATGATTGGGAATATGAATGATGGATATACTACAATGTCTGTTTAGTTTTGTAAACTTGCCCCTTGGGTGTAGGGCTCATTTATCTTTGAGGTTTTGGCAATAAATCATTCATTTTGTCATTTAGGAATACATTTGAGGGTCATAATCACCAGTCTCGCAGTGAGCTATCACCCCTTTATTCTATTATGGTGTTTTTGTGCGTGTTCAAGTGTTTTCCTTAAGACCATGTTCCCATTTCTATTCCTTCCAATTGATTGTGGATGAGAGGATCCTTCTAACTTTTCCTCATCTGCTCTCTCTTACCCCACAGTCCTAATTATCCAGTCGCCCCACTCTCTTACAGCCTTTGAAGTTATTTCAGCGAAAAATCAGCTAAGCTGCACTGCAGACAAAACAGGGTAAAATACTGCATTTAAGGACTACTGGAAAAATGTGTGTGTGGGTGTGCATGGAATAGTAGGACTGCATTGCTTTGTGCAAACTGCATCAGCAGTGTATCTAGTTTCATGTGTGTTTACGTTTTACTGAGTGTGTGTACAGAAAAGCCAACAAAGCAGGTTTGTGCTTGTGTCTGTATTTGAGTGGAATTGGAGTAAAATAGGTTTCCCTGTCCTGGTTAGAGATAAAATCTGTATACTCTGGTATGCGTCTTCATAAGTGGCGTGTCTACGTGCTTCTATGTGAGCATTTCCGAAGCGCATACACTAATGCAAGTCTTTTGAGTGTTTATTCAATGGCCTTCCTCTGATAGAATTGTGTCGGTGTGAATGACAAATAGAAGCAAGACAAACCGTATAAGTAAGGGGTGTCCAACTCATTTTTGTCGTCAGCCACGTCGCATTTACGGTTCCATTCATAAGGCTGTTTTATTTGCTATATAGGCTGCCACAATTCGATTTCAATTAAAACAAAACAACCTGGGAAAAAAGTAAACAGACCATTTCATTATTATTATTTTCTTCTCAAAAAGATTATATACTCTCTATAAGACTATAATCTACTGTCTGATATTTTAACAGTATGTATATAGCAAGCCATGACACAAAATGACAAAATTGTAAAGAGGTGATTTAGTGGTTAGCGCGTCAACCTCACACCTATAGGGTTGAGGGTTTGATCCCAGGACGGTCATCACTGTCTGGTGTTTTCATGTTCTCCCTGGCCTTGTAGGTGTTTTCTCCGGGTAGTCTGGTTTCCTCCTACATTCCAAAAACATGCTGGTTGAACACTCTAAAGTGCGCCTAGGTATGAGTGGGAGTGTGTATGGTTGTCCATCTCCTTATGCCCTGTGATTGGCTGGCCACCAACTCAGGGTGTCTCGGGCCTGCTACCCGTAGTTAGCTGGGATAGGCTCCAACACCCCCCATGTCCCTTGTGAGGATAATCAGTTTGGAAAATGAATGAATGGTCACAGTCATGTAGATAACCCATTTACAGACATCACAGATAAACTCAGAAGTCCATCAAGATAACCATACACTGCTTGGAGGATAAAATTGGAAAAACTCCACTGGTGGGTTTATTGGTGTGATTGTACCTCCATGTACTGTATGTGTGATTCCTTAACTGCTCATAAAATAGTCACCATTGATAAGTCTCTCCTCATCTTTTGATCTAGTGTTATTTCCTAAAGAGTTTTACATGTTTCAATAACGTTTCTTATTAAACTTTTGTTTTTAGAAACTCCAGAGAGAAGATATACCAAGTTGCATACTATCAAAGATAAGAGACACGAGAATACAAGTGCTGAAGGTAAAATAGATATGAATTAAGTGGCCCAAAAAGTCATGAGGGACAAGAGCCACCAGTAGCATAATTAAACACAAGATGAATGATATCTGGATATATGTGACAAGTGCTGATATGGTAGACAAAAATTCTGATCCTCCTTGACCTGCAAACCAGAATCAAATGAGAAACATAAACAATTCCATATGGCACAGAATTTATACAATGGTGCTCACTTTTCAGTCTTGGATTTTTATCCCTGGCATTTTTGCCTCTTTGGCGTCGCTTCAGCACTCTTTTGCACACAAGCCTTGTGGGAAAAAGGAAGTGCTGGTTCACCACACAACATTACATTGCGCACAACCAAGTTGTGCACAGGGTGGGATAATGGGCTGTGACCCACTGTGAGGCAGACACAGTTTCTCTACAACAATTGTTGCTGTGAGACCAAAATGCAGCATCCTGCTGTGCACAGTGACTTACGGAAGTACACATTGATAGACACATTTATGTACAGTGCATACATATTGATCTTGTTTTGTTTTTATTTTTAAACAATATAATTTGCAGCTGTAAAGTTTATTGTCCTTTACAGATAGGGAAAAAATTGCAATTTTAGTACATCATATTTTTATAGTATATAATATGTACTACTACAAACCTTATTACTAGCTTTGTGTCCCAAAATATAGATATATTCTATGTCAAATTTTGGCTATTTTTACATCTGACAATAAATTGATAACCACAACAATTTTCTATTTTCCACAAATATTTTAATTTTGTTTAAAGTGATTTTATGTACCATTTAAATATTAAAAAAAGAATCCGATGGTCAAAAGTTTTGACACATTTTCATATCCTACTGATTATTGAAATGTCTCAAGTCTCTTTTGACTGCGGGTGAATAAATCAATACAGTCATCCATTTTCCGCACCACCGTGTTGTGTTTTTGGTGTCAAATCCACTTATGGTTACATTCAAAGATGAAGCCTTTCATCAATCACACTGCATCCACAGACAAATACCAATTTGTACACAGCCAATGTAAAATCTTCAGTTCAAAAGAGAAGCATGGTTTAGGATAAGAACGTAAAGAAATCTGTGAGCACATTCCACCAATAAATATTTATGAATCATAGTTCCAATTCAATTCATTTGGACATACTGTAATATGTACTGTAGCATAAACCTCACATTGGGTGGTCACTAAGGACCCTAACACTACATTTGTTAACAAATGTTGGGAACCTTTATTCTGTCTTCTGGCATAAACTCTAACTCATCTGCACTAATTAGGATGTATGGGTGGATAAAACAAATACACAATACCACACCATAAGAAAAAAATAAAATACAAATACGTTGGTGGAACTTAAACTGTCTAATAAAGGTCACCCATGGTTTAATAAAGCACATTTTTGGAAAACTACCAAATCATTTTTTGACTTCCCCCTAAAATGTGAGCACGTGTTTAGAAACTGCTGATTTAGAAGAATCAGAGGATTCACGCAGAGGTTTATGTTCAGCCCTAGTTTACGGATGTCAAAAACTCATACATTATGCCAATAAATCTAATCTATCTGGCGAGACGAGACGAGACAGGGCATTGGGTTTCTTTTTCCTCTCTTCTCTCTTATACTCCTTCCTGCTAAATATGCAGATACAGCAGTGCATATGACTGCTTGCCAGTGTGCTGCAAGAATTGGGTCAGTGGCTACATCACAGGAGTTTTAAGACACGCTGACTTCTTGCAGCAGAGACTAACTGTCTGCAGCTGAATTGTGATTCTCAGTCGGGGAGGGTTGATTTTGGCTTGCTGTGCTTTTACTATATTCAAGAAACTCAACGCTATATTAATCACAATGCGTGGGATGTGATGTTTAGCTATGCAATGCACATAAACGTTCACGGATCATACTGTCCCATTACTTTTTAAAAACATACATTTCCTTTAGTAAGAGCAGTAGAAGGATTAATGACATGACACACATCATACCAGCCCACCATCTCATCAGTTGATTGATACGAGACTCAGAGAACTCCCATCGCATGTGGTTCAATTGTTGCTATGAACCAGAGACTGCTGACTTATTCTACTCTCATTTCACTGTATTGATCAGTCATTCTGCAACAAACATTGATTGCCTTGTTGGCACACGTAATTCAAAGTGTTGACTTTCAACATTTATTACAAAGTATAGACTAGTCGCTTCCATGCTTGCATCATTTCAGTCAAAATACAAATAGTGACCAAGTAAGACATCCTTCCAGCTTGATTTGTTGCCACATTTTACTGAATGACCATGCCATTCTGGATATTAGTACATACCAGTTCAGAGAGCAGGTAGTAATATTGCAGCTGATACTATGCACCTCTTGGTCTCAGTGAAAAATATCCTGGTGAAAAGTAAAAATAAATAATGCCATTCTGATAGATATTTGGGCATAATAATGTTACCAATTATTAAACTCACCCAAAAAAACTCCAAACCGGACCAGTTGCAAGGGTTCGTGCTTGATCTGAAGAAAACAGGGACTCAAACTTTTTTTCTCTCTCAAATGTCCCTGTGGATTTAAATTTAAGATACTTTGCTAATGGTTTCACAGTATCAGACAGACTGGGAGATGACATGTAGGAATTTTAAAATTTAAAAAGGGGTTCCTTTCATATCTAGATTATTTTTCCAAGACATAACTGAACTCATTTTAACATGAATATGAGATTAACAATGTTTTCTGATGGTTGATAGATTTAGTTCTTTAGAGATGGCCTTGGCTTTGTTTCAAACTGATCATAGGTCATAATCTTAAAACAGTAACTTCTCTCACTGCACTCTTCATTTGTATAAAATAACCAGACCTTCTGAAGAAAAATTTAAAAGCAAACTTTACTGATGATAAATGAACAAGTAAAGCCTGATCAATCTCAAGTCCCAATTTTGCATGTTTGTAGATGTCTTTTTCATCTAGGACTTATGTGCTTAATTTTGTTTGACTCATAAATACTTTCAATATTATAAATTAGTTTTAAACACGCAACATATGGATTCACAAGCTTGTCTTTGAACCTTTGTGCACAATTCTTACTGATCTTTTAATATGTAAGTAAATATGCCTATTGCAGGAAAGAAAGCAAATGTAGCAAAAACTAAAAATACAACATCCTTCAATTCAAAGCTTCAACCAGCTATACATTATGTGTTTGAACTAAGGCAAAATGAGTTATTGAATGTGACATATTGTTGTCATATGTTGTTTCCCGTTCCTTCTTCCTGCTTGAATAAATATTGGTCCAACAAAAACATGGCTAAGGATGAAGGATACACTAATGAAAAACAACTTTCCCATGCATTCTTGCTGTGTCATAGCAAACATACTGTCAGGGATTTCCACCAGGACTATAAAATATGAATACAGTTACATGTAACCTGTAGCAGACCTTTAAAAGGCAAGTTCTGACACAGAAAAAAAACAAATAAAACCACATTTTTTTCTCATCAAGGTCACAGGGTGCTGGAGCCTATCCCAGCTTACTTTGCAAAGACTCTTTTCCAGGAAATGGAGGCTGCCAGATATGATTTTTGATTCAAAATGTGAATATCGCTGCATTCTGCTCCTCCAATTCCTCAGCATGGCTTGTGCAAAAATCCTCTTATCTTACAAAATGAACTGAAATGAAGGAAAACACAGGTGGCATCGATCTCTTTCAGTGGCTTGAAACCTGGGTTTTGGTGTTTCATTCATGTTACTTTTAAAGGTAAAATAATGGTTTTGTAAGAGGCAATGTGGTTAGTGCTTTCATAGCAAGGATGTTGAAGTGCCTGCTTACATTTCCTTTGGGTTCAACTGCTTCCTCTCGAAAATATGTAACTGCACTTATGAAAATGTGGCGACTTGTACAGATTACACTTGTTTAATGTCAATGTAGGACTGAAAACTTTGACAAATATTCAGCAAGATCCTTACACATCATCTAATAGATTGAAAAATAAAGCAAACCTTTTGCTAGGAAATGAAATCCGACGTGCTGTTAGATATCTAAACAATGCCGTCAAGGAGAACTTAGACTCAGCCTCATTCTGCCTTTAAGGTGTAACGAGATCAGAAAGTCTCACACTGTTTTTTCATAGCCTGCCTCCAGCGCAGCTTAACAGCTCCTACCGCTGCTTAGCACCGGATTTTTCAATCTCATTCACATGAATAATGGATCAGTAAAATATTCCTAGATCTTTTTTTTAGAGTGCAGTAGTTCTGGATTCCGTCTGGATCTACTGAAACAGCCCAAGGAGAACCAGATGGCCCAGTTGGATTTGAGGAGAATTAAATAGGACATGTCCAAGCAGGGCACAACTTTGAAAACTGTATATCAAGATCAATATTCAGAAGCATGATAATAAACAATGACAGATAGAACATATAAGTTGCTTTGAAATATATATATATATATATATATATATATATATATATATATATATATATATATATATATATATATATATATATATATATATATATATATATATATATATATATATATATATATATATATATATATATATATATATATATATATATATATATATATATATATATATATATATATATATATATATATATATATATATATATATAGCACAGCACCAGTCAACCTATTAAATAGTCCTGAAAGGGTTAATTTGATCGCATTGA
The DNA here is from genome assembly GCF_051989575.1 of Stigmatopora nigra. NCBI lineage: Eukaryota > Metazoa > Chordata > Actinopteri > Syngnathiformes > Syngnathidae > Stigmatopora > Stigmatopora nigra. The sequence continues at coordinate 9,411,394 of NC_135515.1, forward strand.
ACAATCTCTACACACAACAAAAAGGCTTTTTTTTAATCTACTATTGATATTACAGACCTTTCTTTATTTTTATGGTTGTGTAAGTGTTTCATTTTAGTTTGCATGTGGGTGCGCATACACATTTCCCTTTTTTGATCCGTTTCTTTGAATGAGGCAGCGTCTCCAAATCTTTGACAATAGTACCTTACATGATCTACTTATGATTGTGTTGCAACAACAAAAGGCCGTATGACATGAAACAAGAAGAGAGCATGAAACAAAATGAAAGAGAAAAATTTCTGTCAGTCGATGAAAGAGACGGAAAAGCCAAGAAGGGGAGACGTAACTGGGGACTCATTTTGATCTGTGTCTCTTAATAAATCTGTCAGAGTGAGACAGAAAGAGAACACGAAAGACATGATGAAGCGAGGGAAACATTTAGTGCAAGGACAGGGAACTAGTCCCATCTATGAGGTCTTCACCTGCTGGTTTAAAGTTCAGAGCCAAACGATTACTCTCCTTCCTTCCCGCTCCCTTGAGTCCAGTGATGTATAACAAATAGTTGTACAACATCCCAGTGTCTGTTTAGAGTTTAGCAATAAAGTACTCTTGATGTTGAATTTCCACTGCATATCCCCAACTTGACGTACCTTGGCTGAATTTCACTAGAAACAGTGTGGCAAGAAATCACTCTTGCATTGAACGTGTTAAATGGAACACTTGTAAACAACCACGCTGGAGAGAACAGTTACTCTGACCCATGTGGTGGCTGTTAGCCACCATTATGAGTCACCTTTTATCCAAGAGCATACTGAGGCTGGGAAAAACCTATACTAAACAGGAGATTCATTCATTCATCGTTCATTTTCCGAACCACTTATCCTTAGAAGGGGAGTATACTATCCCAGTTAACTATGGGCACCAGGTGGGGGACACCCTGAATTGATGGCCAGCCAATCGCAGAGCACAAGGAGACGGACAACTTATACCTTGAGGCAATTTAGACTTGTCAACCTGCATAGCCAGTATGTTTTGGGGATCTGTGAGGAATTCCAGGCTAGGGGAGAACATGCAAACTCCAAACAGTGAGGACGGACCTGGGATCAAACTCACGACCCCAGAACTGTGAGGTTGACGCAGTAACCACTAATCCACCCGGCCACCCAAACAGGAGATTGCTGAATGTAAAACCACCACAATTTATTTCCTGATGTAACATCTTTAAAGTTGTATTTGTGTCATAATGTTGAATCTGTTATACCCATTGGCAACATAGCCCTCTTGCCCTTTTAGAATAAGACATCTCATTGGAATGGAACAAGAATTAAACTTTATATTAATTAAGTTCAGCTCTAAAAATATATTACAATATACTATTTTTCCATCTCCCACACTTCGACAAGAGAATGAGGGAGAAATAAACCATGTGCAAAGGAAAAAGATCCAGAAGCAAAGTTCCTGGCAGAGTTCATGCGTCATCAGCCACAAAAAAATCCCAATACGCTCTAAGCTATGCCAGAGTTGTAGAACAAACTATTTTAATAATACAGTACCACCATCATTTTTACATAATAATTTAATTTGTTAAGAGTGCAATTCATCACTTAACCCCCCCAATATTGGAAATGTGATCACATTAGAAGAACACTTACTGTAAATTAATCCATGCTCCAAATAAGTGAATTACATCAAGGGCTTTATTCTTTGCCTTGAACAAAATGAAAAACATGTTTTTCTTCAAGTAGTCTCTTGTTAATTAGTCTCCAAGCACGCATGTAATCACTGTTGCACTTGCCACATTTCTTCTTCTATTGTACTTGAAAACCATTAATTATTCCTCCCTTAACCCAATAAAATGTCTTTTTCGCTTCACAATATGGTTTTCATGCTCACTTTCTGAATGATTTGTTTTAATTCTTGTAACATATGACTTGTAGTTTATTCACGGTAGTCAGTTAAATGGTTCAACTCAAGTGTGTGTATGTGAATGTCTTAATATGGCACTTCCTATTGGCAGGCCATATAACTCAGGTTAATGCTATTTTATTTTGCAGTGCTCAAAGACAACCACAGGGAGCAGATCATCCAGGGAGCTCTTATTACTTTTCATTAGGCTAATGTCATGTGCTCGGGAATTTATAACAAAGGAGGATAGTGTGCATATATTGTGACACACTTCAACCCAGCCAGATCATTGTGTATTTCGAATTTGATGCAGTCATGAATGCAAGTCACGGATGTAATTTTTGATTAAAGTGTTTTTGGACTAGATTTAGGTATGACTATGACTTCACAAAGAACTGAATTTTGGCTGATCCCATCAAAGGTTGACACAGCGAAACAGTTGATCCGCATGATAGATTTAATTTACCCCAGGTTTTACGCAATTACCTTCGAATGATTAGAGTAGCTGATTGGCGCAGTAAAATGGGCAAATATAGACTGCTTTCTTTTTACATGATCACTTGTGTCTAGACAAGTTGATTTAAAAATATATTTTAAAAAAATCACATTCATCATATTTATTATCATTATTTTATCGGTTCGATGCACCCTGTCGACATATTTATGAATGAATACTGAATAGCTGCATATGTCTGTCGGCACACCATGTGCATGTGCTCAAGACCAGCGGTCAACCTTGCACCGAGTCTTAGGCCCTTTACGTAGTGTAGGAAAAGTGCACCTTTTCCATCCTACAAAGAAATTGTTACTTGTACCGAGTAACACCTAACGAAAGTGGTGTTTTGTTATTAGTTTATTTGTTCTCAATGAAAATCATGGCAATATTTTCTTGTCATTTTTTTATGTGAACTATTTTCGACTCTGCACTTAGACTCTTTTGTCATGCTGTTATTTTTTCTACTTCATTTTAAGGATTTGACTTAGACATACATATTTAAGTTGCTAAATATAGCTGTAAATGTGCAAAAAAGAAATGATGCTAAAAACTTCCGTTTACATTTAGTAGCAATCTATTCGAGACCAAGGCAGAAAACAATAATCTTGTTTTGGTTTAATAATCTTTGTTTTAGAGTCTCTTGTCAGAGGAAATTTTAGCTCCTACTACCAAAAAGTATTTGGATCTGAATGAACCATTTTTCTTTCCTCCGATTAAAGGGTTCCTAACTTGAGCTGCGGCTGCAACGTAGTATCTGCTTTTAGTTTTCCTGTCATCCTTTTTTGGCTAGGGGAAGGTACTCAGTGCTGGCAGCTCTTGTGTAAATTGAAGCAGGAGTGCCTCAAGAAAACTCCATAGACATCCAAACTGGGTTTATGCGAACCACTATATAGCTGATGACATTCCATTAATGCAGAAATAATAAAAGACATATTTCAACTGATTGCAATTGTTAATTTTTCATGTAAGGTCTGTTGAGTAACCTCTCGAGAATGACATCAGTCAAGCGTCAATCGTTGATGATTCTTTGTTATGTGAATGGTGGGGGACATTAAAAAAAAAGCTGCAATCCAGTGTGAAACAACAGTTTAAAAAAAAGTGGATCTTGCGTCTTACCTCACCATCTTGTCGCCATCTGCTCAGCAGTCATCGAGGCCTCTGATGTTTGAGTCCATCATTTCTGTTCTTCCCCCTCTCCTTCAAGTCCTTACAGTAAACACCTGCACACGCCCTGAATGGAAAAACATGATGAATAGCTTTGATGAAAGGCTGCTGTCAGCGATGAAGTGATCCCTTTCACATGCACAAATAGTGAAGAAAAGGGGGCATTTTACTCCACGACATGTATCTGAGAGGTGAGGATAGTAGATACAACTTCAATTTGCATATACACCATCAGATGTTATTGTAACACATTCATGTGAAATCTTTGGCTGAAATTGCCACCTTTCCTTTAAGACAAAATATTGTTTGCTTCTCAGATGGATGCTTTTCAGAAGAGGAAAGTGCTGAAATATTATGCTAACAAATCATAGTGAAATGTTTTCCTTGATGTCAAATTTCCTATTGATGAGTTGTGATAAACATGTCATATAATTGAGGAATGTGTTGTGATAGATATACAAATATTTTTTCTAACAATGATGTTGGTTTAAATGTGCAACAATAATCATATGTATGAAAAAAATTTATTTGAGTCACAAATATTCCTTTTTTTTGACTAATTCTATAATGCTGGTACTATTTCCTAAATAATTCTGTTATTTTGTAATTTCAGCAGATCAAAATATGATAACAAAATCACTCTTTCGCGTCCTGAGTACTGCCAAGGCCTAAAACATTGGCTACATAAGTAAACATATCCAAAATTATTCCAAAATTTATCCAAATTATAAATATTAATGATGAAATGAAACGTTAGGGAAGTCTTAAGGAATGACCTTCATGTGTAGCAACCAAGGTTCCTGCTGTAAGGTAGACAGGGTAACCGCCATGATTAATAAACACCATGCAAACTTAACCAAAAAGTAGGCTTTTGGCAAGTAAATGCTGCATGGAATATCCCTAAAACAAATTGGCCAAAGAAGCCACTGCCAAACATGTTTCTTTGAGCTGGACAGCCAGATGGGGACTTCCCAGTGTGATCATTGAACAGCGCCTGTAAAGTACAAGCAGTATTTTGGCCGAAACACAATGCCGTGCAGAACAATACCATATAGACCCAAAGCTTTTACTATGGTACTCAGATCCCAGAGAGGTTACTAATCTGATTTACAGCTGCTCTCAGTGACACACACAGGTTTCCAATGATATCATGGAACTAATAAATAATATAATATCAAAGCAAGACATTTTTTACAAGCGTAATTGAAAATCAAATTTTGATATATTCATCAGAGGTCAGTTATGGGGTATTAATTTGATATTTAACTAGTAACACCATAGAAGTCAAGTTAAGCTTTAATGACTTGAACATATTGAATATGCACCTGTTAAGGTTTGGTCAAAAGAGAAAGACAATAGACAAATAATAAGGAAAGAATAGGTCATTTCCTGACTATTGCTGATGTTTCTTTGAGAAAGGCAAAACTCCTAATTTGTTCCAGTATATACATCCGTGTGCAACTCCATCATGGTCTCTGCATGTGTGTTTGTGAAGTCATTCAACACTGAGTATTTGCATGTTGTGAAGAAATCAAGAGTGCAAAAGGGCTCTCCATGTGTGGTCCCATTAAAGGCTATCCATCTTTTTATACATAATGTAATACATAATGTTATTTTTACATCACTTATGTTCATCTCCATGATAGGATTTCGAAATGATTATGATACATTTCATCATCTTGCTTCTAACATCAAGAATTATCTTTTGAATGCATTTTTTAATTCAAGTCCAATACAAGTCTTCAAACCAAGATGACAGGAATTCCTCATTCAATTACACATATCCTTTAATCAAAATCCAATACATGAGAAATGTTTGAGTGTTCAATCAGACAATCAAATACTTTGTGTGTGCTTTTTTTCTTTCTTTTTATTTTTGATGACAGCTTGCTGATCACCTAATCCCAAGAGTACTATAGCATAAAACACTTCACTCATATATTGTTCACTCTAATCATACTCTGAGTGCAATTCATCATAATGCCTCTCAGATGTCATTCCCTGTAAATTCTCAGCTGCGCTACATATTGTTCTCATGGCTAGACTAAAAGAGGCATGTCATGTATACTGTACTCTAATAGATTTAGTGTCTCGCTATAATCTGACTTGCCTGACACACTACATTTTAATTTCACATGATTTGATGACCTCAACTGTGCTTTCTTGTTGTTAGTACCTCGTTGCTGGCATGTCACTGCTTAACATCCATCTGCTGATTCCCCTACATCTCTCCAGGGTGTTTCTGGGATATCCTCCCAATGACCTCAGTGGCACCACTGAGCTGCTTAGCACCACCACCTGATGACTGCACTTGGCAAAAAAGGCAATCACTTTACCTGAAGGACATCCAAGATTCTGTGTTCTAATCACTAGTAAATAAACACCCACACACTTTGGACGTGGATCTTTTGCCAAGATTGCTCACATACACAAAGGCTAGATTTAAATGATACACCTGTTTGTGGGTTATAGCTTTAAAAGTACATTCTTTTGCAATGTTCAAGCCTATTGAGAGCAGATGCTAGAATAGCTTCTTCATTTAGGTGGAAAGAGTTTGACATTCTCGCCTGTCTCCAAGGTATAGCTGTCATATTTAGTTTCGGCTCCCAGTGGAGAGAAATGGCAGCGGTGCAGAAAGAGAGCCGGGAATCTCATAAGGCCAAGCTGTCTGCTTGCAATGGGAGGGTGCCTGAGCTAGATACTGTTACACAACTCCCATGGGAGACAAGGTGATATGACCAGAGGGATGGGGAGTCATATGTTGTCATGGAGATGTAGACCGCAATTTGGGATTCCACAAGAACACTAAAAGATTCCAACAGAAACTGTGTCTCCAAAACTATGGAACTCATCCTGGACTACAGACATAACAAGCACACTCCACTCTGCTGACCTCATTTGGGCTACTTATTTATTGATTACTTATTTGTCTGGTTGTTGTTGTTATTTGTGCACTATGTGGTGAAAGCTTTAAATCTCATTATGCTTCTATAATGACAATAAAAGCATTCAATTCAATTCAACTAAATTCACCTTTTCTTTTCTTTGTGAATTATTTTCAGATTTTTTTCCCCCATTGTGCTTCTCTAACAATTTTCTGGAGGCAAACTGTTCCCATGCTCTTTGTCGCCTTTCCAGACTCACCAAGTGTTTGTATAGAACTGGAGAGGCTTCTCGATGATTTGAATGAATAGCATCACTCTTTTCCAACTTTGACATCGTGACATGAAAGATCTTATGAAGAGAGAAGAGGGACATGTGGATGTGGTTCGGTTCGAGAGATGAGAAATGGTGCTTGACATAGTGGAAAGTGTTGAGGAGGTTTTGCTTTCAATGGAGATGAGAGCAGCTTTTAAAATGATTAAAAACATCAACATTCTTTAGCTGCAAATATAGAAAACTTGTGTGTTACCCTATAATATTTGAGCAATTTATCATTTATTTTCTTTGCCATCTGGGTTAGTAAAGTAAAGTGTGAAAATTGAACAAAATCGATAACCATAAGAATCCACAAAGACACCACAAATCAGAAACAGCTTCATCAGGTTGTCGAATTTCACTGGAGCAGAAAACATGATATGACTTGCCATATAGTACAGTTTTAAATACACCGACAAACATAGAAAATATCTATGAGATGACATGTAAAAATTAAACACTCCAAGATACAGTTGCATCTGAAAATATTCTCCCTCTGTTCTTTTATCGGCTCAAAATTTATTTACTATAGAATATAAACAATCTATTTTGTTTAATACCATTCATTTCTAATACTGAAGCCCCTGTAAAGAAAAATTCAAAAACTAAATAGAGCTTCATTACTATTATTTAGTCCAATAGCACACACTGTATTTTTCACATTCTTTCATTTTGTTCTTTGTCTGTAATCACTGCTTGATTTACTGTGCAAATGGGCAGATTCTTCCTAATTGGGGTCAATGCAGTATTGAATTGAGTTGATATAGGTTAATCTACATGTCTATTTTAGTTGACAGGCCAGGGAATAGGGTTTGTGTTCTAATAATCCTTCTGTCAGGTTATATAGTCCTTTCATATTATCTCCAGCACTGTGTTATCATCTCGGGGAGAGATTTCTACTAATCTTACCTGACAAAAAGCACATTTTTCCTCAACTGTGATGCAGATTTTCCTGTCCAAACCTCATTATAATTTTAGTAACCACTAGTTTACCCCTGTTCGATTCCTCATGGAGAAAAAAACATATTGTGGATACATTAAGGGGGTAAAAGCAGCAACAAAAAATATGCCTAATTTTTAAATTATTGGGGAAGAAAGGTGATTTTTCTATTTGAGGTTTGTAATACGATTACACATCTGTTTCGGGATTTCAGCTATATTATCAAGGAGGAGTATGTGTAGAAATGGCATATTGTAAAGGTATAAAATTAAGGATTAGAATTTAAACATATTGTTTTTTTTTTCAAACACAAGGAAGCCATGACAATATTCTAAACTGGTCCTGGTTAAACAGTACTATACGTCAAATTTCCTCTGAAGGTTCTGATGGTAAGATAAATGCAAGGAGGCAAGACACAAAGGCTTTTTGAGAACCAGATGTCCATTGCCCACCTGCCCACAGTCTGTTTATAATTGAGTGTGTGGAAGAGCATTTGGGTGGGATCAATCGATGTTAAAGGATATTCAATGTCAGGGATTCAGCACTTCTTTGAGTCTAGGGAATAATATAAGTGTTAAAGAGCATCTGAATTCCACACTAAGTGTAAAGGATATTAATTGATCAGTTGACTTTGTGTCTGTGTACTGTTCGTTTGGCACTTGGTTGAATTTGTTCAAGTGAATATATACAGGTATTCACTTGCATTGAAAAAAAATGGTTTGTTTCTCTGCTTTTCTTTGGATGTACTTTAATCCATCGCGAAAATCCTAATAACCAATCTTTCGCAAAAGTTTCGGGATTCTTGTGTATGGAAGTTTTACATTATTGTTCGGGCTCTTACACTTATATTTCCTTTTTTTCACTTTTTCTGAAAAATACAAATATTTTTAGCGACATCAATCTCATATTTAAACAGACCATTCTCTTAAAAAAGTATAATCAAAATTTTACTACAAATCCATAATCGTCTTCTTCATTGCACTTTAATTCCCACTCACTTTAACTTCACTGCAAAGAAGCCACTTGCCATCTTGACCACTTAAGAGTGAAAATGACTCATCATTCTCTATTAACAGAGATTGTGTAAGAGTGTACATATGTGTGTGTAAGGATGTGTGTTTTGTGACCAGCTCCTTCACTTGAAGACCAATGACTTCCAGATGTTCATCAATCTCTTTAGGTAGTCCACGATGAATGGTGAACTCTCTCCTGTCTGCCAGGGATGGGCGGCCATCATTCATTCTTATTGCCCTCCAAGTGATGACTGTGACCACACACACACACACACACACACACACACACACACACACACACACACACACACACACACACACACACACACACACACACACACACACACACACACACGCATAGTTCAGCAAACAAGATCCACATGCTAAACTTGGCATTAGCCCATAAACTATTATGAACTTGTAAGTTATATACATGAGACAGCCTGAGCTGGAACACACAAACACAAGCACTGATGCACAAGAGATTTTTACCCACACTGCTCACTTTCCAGGCACACCCTGACACACATGATGGAAGTTTTACTTTGTCACATGGAGAAGTATTCCGTCTTCTCGCCACTCTTTTTTTCCCCTCTGAGCTACCTGAGTCATAAACTTCTTTTATGTGATAATAAGTGAGTGCCAGCAGAGACCAATTCATCAAATTCCTTTTACTGGGCCCCCATGGAGGAAAGAAGGTAAAATCCTGTTGTAACAGTGACCGGAACACTTTTAAATCAAGAAACAACTTGAATTATAGGTTGCAATAATAAAAAAGGAATAGTTATTTTAACATTTATTTATTCTAGTTAGTGGTTTACTTTTCATTTTTCTGCCTTGATTGACTACTTTGCTGGTATTTTCTTTTAATGCTGCTATATTTAAAGAGTTTGGAAAATATTGTTAATAGAATTCATGTTAATTTTGATGAATGAACACAATTAACAGATGAATAAAAGATTATCCGTGGATGATGGAAGAACATTAGCAGGTCTTTTTGACCTCTTTCAACGACCAACAATTCTGAGTGAGGATGCTGAAAAAGAACAGATAATTTCATTGTTTACAATTACAATGTCTGTATAATTTTAGTTGATGGTTAGAATTCTACAACATATCACCAGATAATAAAAAAAGTGTGATCAACTCCCCTTAGAGATGTTTCAAAGGAGCATCGTGTGGAAAGAGTGGTTTCTTATTGAATGTAAATTGCCCCCCCCCCCTCCCTTCAAGTGAGAAATTTACCAGCCAAGTAGCTCTTTTATCTTCCTATTTACTCATTCCATCTGTTTTTGCCGGAGTAAACATCTTCTTATCTAGTAAAAGTTGCCAGATGTAGCACCACTATGCGAACATAATAAAATAGAGGCTTAAAACGATTTGTAAAAAGTCTCAAAATATTGTATAAAACAGTTTCTAAGTTGGCAATACTAATAGCTGAAAACACTGCTACACCAATTCAATAATAACACCATTTTTACATTTTGAAAAGAACTAACCAACCCTATATTCATTACGAAAAAGTAAACAAACATTTTTTTCAGTCAGTTAAAATTCAGCATTACAGTATTCGTCTTTGTCGGGTGCCTGTGTGCATGGGTGTCTCTTCCCAGTGGAGTTTTGAGTGTCACAAAATGACAGATGCTGCATCCGTGGCCCTGGCCAAATGATGGAGTCAAAAACTAATTGCTCAATCACAGGCAATATAATCTGGCCAATCTCATTTTCAATCCCCTCCAACACCACCCCACACCCTGCCACACTGCATCCATTTCCTGACCTATCAACTGAGCATCTGTAAAATGGAATCAAATTACAGCAACGTGGTGGAAAGATAAAGATTGGTCCTGGCGGTGTTAATACTGGTGTGTAGTGGAGTTAATGCAAATATGGATTTACATGAAGTTATATAAATGAGCATTGTTAGGTTTAATTTCTTGTCTTAGAGAAATTTATGTTTTTTTTTACATATATATTTTTTTATATTTTAATATTTAAATAGCAAGTACTTTTATTTTAAAAAAAATCCTACATAAAGTTTATTTTCTAGGTCATGGTTTATTTTTTATGGCACTGATCCTAGAAGATGTTTTTTTTCTAGCCAGAAGCTAGAAAAGATTTTAATTACAACCTAGTAAGTATCACATATAAATGGTGGTGAAGAATACAAAGTCCTGGTGTTTTAATATTCCTGGCTTGCTGTTTTTGCTCAGCAAATACTGATAAATTTTACAACTATGTTGTTTAATCTACAGTTGAACATTTTTTTAATGTTTATTTGAAAGATATTTATTGTAAACTTATTTAATAGTTGGGCTTTAAATATTAATATAAGTAGTTGGTTTTTTCAAAGTGCATTATAAATAATGATGAGCTGATGACTGGTTGATGATTTCACATTTCTAATGGAAATGAGTGAAAGCAGATAGGACGGCCCGGTATCTGAGTGGTTAACGCTTCGGCCTCGCAGATATAGACACCTTCTCAAATTTATATATGTGACACTCCTTGAATGCCACATGACTTGAGTATATCAACGATGTGAAGAGGCGCTATTAATTACATCCTCCACCCTAAATGTTTTTGTGAGTGTGTGTACGACAAATTCCATAGGGTGCCATAGTGTTGATCTGTAATATATCACTCTATCACTCAAGCAGCCATTCAAATAACTCGAGGAGCAGGCTATTAACACTGCTTAACTCATATATTATTTTTGTGGATCTCTCTGAGAATAGTGCCAATGGCATGTTTGAAACTTTTGCAGCAGTGCGCCTAAATGGTTTAGTATATATATTTTTTTGTCATGAGATGACCTTTTCATTTTGCAACTAATCCATAATGTTTTATATGTGAATACAGAACCGGAAAAGCCACTGTTTAGTACATCTGTAATTCAAGATTTCATTTTAGGTTCGACACAACATTTAATAATGTAAATGTGAGTATGAATGGCTATTTATGCCATGGAATTTTTTAATGATTAGTTTTAGGGTCGTACATCATTTCTCAACCCCAAAGCACCCCGCATAACTCTCGTGAGGATAAGCAAGACAGAAAAAGAATAAATAACGGTCTCGATTTTCTTTTATCTTTCAAAATATTTTGAGTTTCATCCAAAAATATAGGTTTCAGCCTCACTTTTGTTTAAGTATAGGACTATATTTCCAGTACACCATATACCATGTTTTTCTGAAACATATATTTGCATCTCCAGTTCATGTTCTGCTACCTTTTTTTTTGGCGATTGTTGTTGTCATCTATAGTGGAGCTACTGTCGATCACTCTCCTTATCGTGGGAAAGACACTGCAGTCTTTTTTTTCCATGCTGGCCTTTAGTCATGGTTTTTGGTTTCGCTCTGTGTTGTTTCTGGAGTACTTCTGTTCGGTCTTTGTAAAATGTTGGCGGCTTGTACTCACTGCGGTTGCTCAGCATCCAATACAAAAGGTAACCGCTTTAAAAGAGCTGGAATTACATCAGTCACAACAGAGACACATTGCAATAAGTTCGAGATGGTCTAGAACTGCTTATCCATTCATTTGCTTCCCAGGAGTAGATGTTCTTCCCACTTGGATTACTGTCTGTAAATTGCAATATGTTGCAAACTAAGGACCATACATGGTTGTCACTCATATTCAAGTGAACCCCTGTTGTGTTCATCTGCAGCTGCTCTCCATGCTCAGATTGGTGTGGGAGAGATGAACGTTTTTGGAATAAAGAAATCCTTGGTGTGTAGCCGGATATTTCGTCTCTGTTTTATGTTTTTTGGACTTTCCTGTTTTCATTTGGCATGTCTGACCACTCTATTCCAAAATCCTATCTACCATCTCCAAACACTGTTCATCACTGTCAAATCTCATCACATCAACTTGCAAGTTGTTGCGGTTATTGTGAGGCTTGTAGACAAGAACCATTCAAAATTCATATCCACACCAATGGCCTATTGAGAATTATCAATCATCAAATGCACACGTTTTAGAATGTGTGGTGATACAAGAGTATCTGGGGACTTCCAAAACTGCACAATGTTAGGCTAATGCTGAAATATGAACTTTAATTTTCAGGTTGAATGTACTTACCACTGCTAGACTTCTCTTAAAACAACAGTTTTGGTATTAGGGTCCAGCATGATTGATAGCAGGACCACTTGTCAATGTTTCATACTAGTGAGGAGGAAATTTTAAGCTATCTTATGATATAGGCTATTTGATCAGGCATTTTTAAAGAAGATTACCATTTATAGACATTTTAAAAAAATACTACTATTAGACTATTGGTAAAAATGTGTTTTCCATTATTTTTTTTATTTGAACATTTCTGAAGTCCCTCTGTATTTTTTATATTCTGGTGCTTCAGATTCTCTAAAGTCATGTTAAATTCACACTCTCATACTTTTCTTCTCTCTGTGTAATTATTATTATTTCCAAGGAAAATTTGGAATAGTTGTCGTTCTTCACTTTTTTCTCGAATTGTTATATAAATAGTCAACAGTACTGTATACATCCGGGGGCCCTTTATCCTCATTTGTTAAGACATATGGGGTCGACAAAGGTGGGCATGTATGTGTGTCATGAGTGTATGTGTAAAAGAAGCAGGAAATACCACAATACACTAGTGAGTGTGGATGATTGGTTGTTTGCTCATTGTGATTCACAATGTCAGTGATTTCATGTACATGTTATCACTGCATGCAAAGTATGAAATTCTGTTTACTGTGGGCTGATTGCAGTTGGGAAAACAAATGGCCTTGCTGAATAATTCAGGCATTGTTTTTCCTTTGACTGATCCTCTGAAAAGACTTTGTGATGTGTCACAACTGTTTATGTTCCATCAGAAACACACATGGCAAATAATGCCATAAATATACATTATCAAGTACACTTTTACAACATATTTTAAAAATGTATATTTTTATTTGGGTTTGTTTTTGTTTTCCTTACCCTACTACGAATGAAGGCATTTTTTTCATGTCTTAAAAGCATTTCCCCTTGCTGACTGGGGTTGAATAGTTTTGTGGTTATATTGGAAATACACAAAAATATTTAAACTATTAATACTCAGTGTCCCACTGTTTATGTTGGGTGTGGTTTTGGATCGGATGTCAAATTTACCTTAATTGTCATTGGTGCCTATTTTTGTTTAGAAAACAGTATTTCCGTCAACATCACAAGCCTCCATCAATCCTGGTGTCTCCTTTCATCTCATTCCTTTTGTCAGTGTCTTTGTTTGGCCCTCTGTTTCACTGACAGAATACCTCTACAACTTCCTGCCTGAACTTTGACCTGCACCTATTTTGGTGTTGACAGAAACCAGGCCTCATTGTCATCTCCGTCATTTAGTATCAGGACAGACACGTGCTAAATGTGAAAGTTTGTAAACAAAGGGGCTAATGTACAGTGTATAAGAAGTGCTCATAATTGTTGACAGCTAGTAAATATATGACATTCACCAATCTAAGTAATGATTGTTTAAGAACACTCCAAGGAATTCTTTTACATTTCACTCTGTAATTATTGAGCAAAAATAACACATTTGTTAAGGACGTCTCATTCTTCAGCTTTTCAAAATTGCTGGATGTGGCTCAACGTCGTTTAAAGAGAATTATGGACTGGCATGCAACTTGTCATTAAAATGTACACAAAGTGCTGATGTTGTACATGATGATGGATTGTGGACTTAAATGGGGCTGCAAGGGTGAAATCTACATGTGAAAGACAGCCAAAGACATACAACACTTGCATATTTAGACTCTGGAATGTCTCCTGTCTGCACCTCACTGTCTGCATCATCTGTCAACCCTTCCAATCAATGTCCTTGCTTTGGACCTACACCCAATGAGTAAACTGATCCCCTGATAACTCTCACTGCCCACCAATAAATTTCATCTGGGTTTGTCGTCATCAGGCTTGATGTAAAAAAATTAAATAAAAAAAGAGCCACTTATTCAAAGCTGATATAAATTTGTGATCTAAGTGTGTGACTGTTGTCTAAGCCTATGAAAACAGATGTGTCTGTAATAAATCACTAAGCTTAATGTACAAAATGTGGACCATTTGTGACATGACTCACTATTTATCAATTATTTGTTGCCTTTATTGTGTAGGATTTTGATGAATATTTTTGTGTATTTCTTTTAAATTGAAGTTGCATAATGCACACCCCAAAAATAAAATTAACCAATCTGAAAATAGTCAAACATTAAACTTAAATTTAACATAAAACAAAATATTCACTCACACATTTTATGATCATTAGAAGGTGTGAAAATTCCCAAGTTATATTTTTAACAGCTGGTTTCAAATGGCTCTTTTTCCAAAATGTTGCCAACCTGATGGAGAAACAGAACTAAACCTTTTGAACTAGAACATAAAGCATGGTGACAGAGTGTGAAAAGGGAAGACCCATTGCACTTAACAGAGGAAATGTGATGACGGCGCCAACGAGCAAAGAAGAGAAGGGGTTTGCAGATTAATAACGTGTCTGGTGGCTCTTGATGTGAAAGACACATTGAGGAGAAGAGAAAAGAAACCAGAGGAAAAAAGTTAAAAAGAGAAAAATCAAAACCATGTGGCTTTTGTGGTGCAACTGCTGAAAATGTTGTCAAAAACTACACGGACTGTTCATCAAAAACTGCTAAATTACTTTTAACAAGGCTGTAAGGTGCTTTATTATGGTGGCCGTATCCACCAATGTCCGATATAAGTATTGGAAGGCTCATTCTTTTTTCTATGGTTTAACTATGTTTGAGAAAAGAATGTGCTCAAGAGTGAACCTAATTGTGTGAACATACCTTTTCTTTTTTTTTTTAATAGCCTATTCTAGTCTCAAGGGAATGTGATACGTGACCCTGTTGTCCATTTAGTGCCAGTGATCCCTTCACACTCTCGGAGCCGCTGCAATTACGCATTGAAGTGCATTTCACACAGGCACATTGACACACAATTTCTCCCCCTTGTATTTTACAATCCTCAATAGAACATCTAGAATTGTGTTTTGGTCAAATATTGAATGATGACAATAATTATGATTAGGAGGAGGAGGAAAATGAACTGACAAAAAGACATGCATTCTACATATTTTGAAAAATATTTAATTTTCTAATTAAGTGATTTTACAACAAAAAGGTAAAATGTTTTTAACTATTGTTGATCAACTATGGTACTATATAAATATATGGTAAAGTTTAGTCTACAGTATAAGTCTTATGACTTTGCAGCCACATCCTTTTGGTATGGACATTAGCTCTAAAGTTAATGGATACTACTGTTGAGTGGAGCAGGTGAGGCTCAGCTCTAACAACTGCAGAAGGAAAAAGTGGAGCACCAGACCCATGAAGACACTCACCAGGCCATTAGAGGAATTGGTGGTTTTTCCTGTCCACCATTTCACCAAGCAGAGTACTACTACTGCTTTTCAAAAAGTCTGCTTATAACCCATTTTGACATTTTGGCACATAACTTCAAGAGAAGTCATTACTGGCAAGAAGACATCTGTTCATCAAAGTCACTAGCTCACATTAAAGGCTCTGCGGAGACGGTGGTATGAAGCTCGTTTGGGGTGGACTTGATTTACAAGGCTGAGTATATTGCCCTTGATTTGGAACTATTCTTTAATAGCCTGCTTGTATTTCTGAGTGGCTGCTAAGTAGTCATTAGTGGACCTGGCCTGTCCACCATCGATAGCAAAATTAAATATGGCACTATTTCCCGAGAGAACTCACACTTTCTTATATCATGTCAGACAAAGCGTGTGCCATATGTTTTTGGGAGGAAACCGGAGTACCCGGAGAAAACCTACACAGGCACAAAGAGAATATCAAGACTTCACAGGGAAAGGCTGGATCCCACCAGGAATTGGACACACAATCTCAGAACTGTGTGGAAAACGTGCAAAACACCACTCCACTGTGCCACCCGTAACCTTAAAACATGCATTTAAGAAACAATTATGGAATTTCCCTTTATTAATTACATCCTATGAATAATACCCACTCGTATTAATGCATTTTCAAAATCTGCTATGCATCACTATCAAGTAAGTAAGAGACAGTGCAGTACACCATGAAAGTGTCACCCGCTACACTCTCCTTTTTTCCACTTTAGCTTTAGTGAGTGTTGAAGCATACATACAAGAAGGAGTGCTTTCTTTTCGGGAAAAAGAAAGTCGTTCAATATCGCTCGTAATTGTCCTCTTCACGTTGCTTTTTTGCAGTCTCTCCTTGGAGGCTGTTTAAGCATGGGATGAATAAAGCTGTCATGGCCTATTCCGCCCCTCATCCTCTAAAGCTGTCACATTGCAGGCAATGTTCCTTCTCTAACATCTTGTAGCACGATGGTGGCTTTGGACAATGACGGATGAAAACCAGTCTTTGGCCAAGGATGAGGTGAAGTGTAATGTATCACCTTTGTTGATTGGCCATAGACAATTTTAATTATTTGGAACCAGGGTGATTGATAGTTCAGGAGTGCTCACTTCTCATCCTTTTGCCAATAGATTCAAAAGGGTCTCTGTGATTTGTCTCTGTGTGTACTCCGGATGTGTAAAGCAGATGATTAATAAGACTGAAGCTTCTCCAGTGATCTGCATTAGAATTTCTCCGGTAAATTGCACTACATTGTCTCTGCAATGCCGGCTCATCGTGTAGAGGTTCACTTGCCTGACTTCGGTGCAGGTAATTGTGGGCTCGATTTCCTCCTGGTGGCGGAATAATTGTGAGAATGGATGGTTGTTTGTCTCTCTCTGTGTCCTGCGGCTGACTGGTGACCAGTCTTGGGTGTACTAGTCTGCCTTCCGCCTTTGTCAGCTGGGATAGGCTCCAGCAACCCCCCGCAAACCTTTCTTGGATGCGCATTATGGAAAATGAATGATGATGGATGTCTTATGTGATGTCTACATGCATCACATAATGGGTAAATACATCTACTCAATCCCAGGATTGGCCTTACCGTCAGAAGTTATGTTAAGATATAAGAAATAATCAAATACTAGGTGAATTTACATTTTAAAGCCGTTCATGAGTTATTTACTTGATATTAACCAATATTACAGTGTTTTGCTTTTTAAATTTGACTGAAGAGGACAGAATTTCAATTCCATTAATGATTCTAATGAGAACAAGCAGTACAAAAATGGATTGCTGAATGGTTGTCTCAAACATATTCCTACATTATTGGTTATCCCGACTTACTATTAATGCTTGTCACCTTATATAATCCTCAACAAGACTTGTATTCCTTCACGTTTATATCCACATGCTTAAAAACTATATTTGGATTCAAATTGAAACCAGATTTTTTTTTCAGCGCCATTAGCAGATCAGAAAGTCTCGATGACATAATGTGGTTAGCTTGGTTATATTCTGGTTTACCAATCTTTTCTCTGTCCCTCATTCCCTTCTCATTCCTCTTGCAGTTGGTTAATGCAGTGAGTGGTTGCGTTCCTGAACCACCCTTTGCAATAACAGCTCAGTGTTTAAAGCAAACTTGCCTTACCACAAAACAGACTCCTCGTTTCCACTCTTACATTGCCTCCTCCTCAAATGTTCATTCCATCATCACATCTGATGTGGGGACCATTTTATTATAAGCTGTAAGTAGGAGTTGCCATGCACACTCTAGATTTCACCACAGCTAAGAAAGGTTGACAACTACTTAGAGTCATCATTCTTTCCATTTACACTCTTCAACATGAACACTTCTAAAAAATACAACCATTAATTCAAAACAGGTCAGGCTATGGTATTCTATATTTAAAAATTTGAATGTTTTGTGTATGAAAAAGTAACTCTTTAAAGATACAGATAAAGATACAGAACTCTCTTTATAGATATCGTCTTATTATGCATATCATTTCGTAAGTTTAATATGTTTTAGTTATTAGATTTAACATACGGAGAAATTGAAAGGTAACCATTTTTTGTAGTAATTTATTTGTTGAATACAAACCTTTAAGGAAATCATCTTGAGAAGAAAGTCTATTGTATGGAGGTTCACCTCAAATTCAATGAATGAAAGTATAAGCCTCTAATTACTCAAGAAACCACATTGACTGATTTCAGAAGTAAAATCCAGCAAATTTTGTTGCGAACTAAAAATGATGCACATAATTATTGATCTGAAAATAAATAACAATCAAAAGAAAACTGGTTTTCCGATAATTTCCCATATATCATGAATTCATTTAGATATATAAAGTTGAAGTGGTGTCTGACACACATTCAAAAATGGATATGCGACCTTCAATTTCTACTTTGTAGAGTAGTGGAGAGCATGGTATGTCTTCAAATACCCCTGCCGTTTTCCCACAAGACATCATCCGCGTGTCTAACTCCCTCCAGATTCTGCAAATACTCGCCCTGTGTGTGCAAGTGTGTCATTATTTTTGTGCACACACTTCAACAGTGTGATTAAGCTCCAAAAATTGAGGACAAATTGCTCTCAGGTGCAGATACTTTGGGATGAGTTGATTTTTTTTTCTGGGCTCTTAGGATCTTCTTTTTCTTTACGCTTCTCCACAATGTTTCATTCTCTCACCTCTCCCCCTACCCCTTCCATCTCCTCTTTCTCAGTGCTCTTTTTCTCCCCTCGTATCCTTTTTCATCCATGCCCTCCATGTGCT
Source organism: Stigmatopora nigra (assembly GCF_051989575.1). NCBI lineage: Eukaryota > Metazoa > Chordata > Actinopteri > Syngnathiformes > Syngnathidae > Stigmatopora > Stigmatopora nigra. The sequence goes on from NC_135515.1 coordinate 9,430,707, forward strand.
CACCCCTTTTCATACCATCACACTCTATTTCCCTCTATTCTTTTTTGAAAGGCTCTCCACTTCAGGTTGAGTGCAGGGCAGGGAAATGGCACTCTGTTTTTGTGCAGAACAGATTGCTTCCAACTGGGCTGGATGGCTACCTCTACAAATGATATCAAAGTCGGCTTCCTTCTTTTGTAGGGGGAGACATAAAGACTCCTTTGTTCATGTATGCGTCTCCATGAGAACGTGCTCTAAATTTGGGGGGATTTAATTCCAAGATTACGAGAAAACATTTTAGTGCATTAGGCATTCTTTGTTTCTTTGCATTTTTGAAAATAGCTGCAATATTATGACAGGGCTATTTTAAAGTCCCTGATGACACAATCATTTGTAAAGTGTGATCCTACCATTGGAAAACAGCAATTTTATTCAATAACTGTTCAAAAATAGTTACAGAGTGGCGGTACTTCATTTTGATGACACTTCTCTCATGAAGAAAATATAGCTGCTGTTGTTTTATGTTTTTGTTATGTAATTTTTACCATCTAAATTATGTAGAAGTCCAGGTAAGTTTCTGGCAATATCTAAGTGAGTTTGTTTACACCAATAGCCCCAACTCATAAGTCATTCATTATGATTTGAATATACAAGTAATGCTGAAACCTTACTTAGATTAGCCTCTAGCCTTTATACAAGAAACCTGTGGTCTTATTTTGTTTCTGAATGACCTTCTATTCCTGAGGTGGAATCCCTGTAGAGATGACTGGACTGAGCTGTGTGGTCTTGTTACCAGAAACATGTGACTTCAACTACTAACCTATGCATTTTTTGTCAATATTTCTCCTTCCATGGTAGTCTACAGGGAAAAATGTGATAAACCAAGAAGACTGGTTCTGATCCATCATTTCCACGTCATTTTTCTATTTCATCACAGCTGTCACGTTCTTCTCTTTGCCTGTTGACCATTGCTTCCTTGTCTTTTTGTCATCTTAACCTTCACTCTCTTGTCTGTCTGTGCTTGTCAGTCTTTCCTCTGCTCTTTACCTTTAGACTTTTCATCACGGCTCTGTTTTGATTGTTGGTGTGTGTTGAGAGTCCTGCATATTGCCCAGCTCTTCGTTAAGTGCTTCTTTTTTCCTTTTACTAACTTATTGCTTCGTCAGTAACTGTTGTTTAGTGTGTTCTTCACAGGCCATTGTTTGATTTTACCCTTTTATGTGTTTTTCTTTTCATGTTAGTGCAGCAAACTGTGCTTTTAGGAACAAAAGTTTATAATTACATGTTAAATTACAGAATATACACACAGTGTGTGCCACCAGCTCTTGTTAACAATGTGATAGCTCCCATATGACTGAGTAGCGGCTTAATAAAGTGGGAGCTCCAAATAGCAAGCAAGCTGTGGCTGATATAGAGCTGACTGGTGCAAAATTCATTGGCCCATAACAAAACATATGCAGCATAGAAATATTTTATTGATGTAGGGAATACATATAGATTGTTGGTGTCCACATTAGTGATGCAAGTTTTCATTTCCCACCATTAAGCTTATATTGGCAAGTTCAAGCTTTAAGAGGAGGTTGGTTTTTTACACAATATTCTCATATTAAGGGGAAAAAATTGTCTTGCAGTTCCAATGTCCATAAACTCTGCTACTCCGATCAATTAAAAGAATTAAATACATTAAAAAATTAAAAAAGGACAAGGAAGTAAGTCCTTATTTTGGCAATCTCCCTGAATTGGGATAAACATGACAACCAACCGACAACTGTACAATAAAAACTCTCATCCATCCAAATATATCATAAGAAGGACTAATAACAAACAATTCTGTTATACAAACAGCAAATGAAAAGGCTCTACTTTTGTTGTGCATGTGATTAACAAAAGATTATATGAATTACTCTTTGTTTTTTAATAGGCTCAAAGAACTAGATTACTAGAACAACTGTAATATGTTGGACTAATAGTCATATGGTCAAATACAACTGTGAAGAAATCAAAGAAGACAATCATTACCATGGCCTTAAAATGGCACAAATACAATTTCATTTTTGTTCAAAGTAAGATGTGGGTGTGTAGACTTTTTACATCCACCAATAATTTGTCTGTGTGAGACTGTTTCGGTAAAAAAACGTGAGTGATGCAGAAGGGAAAATGAAAGTGATTGAAACCTAAAAGCTGAGTGGTTCTCTTCATTCTCCTCCCTTTCCCATCAGTGTCCAGCACAATAATTGAGTTTGGATGGATTTGCAATCGATGGTTGGGAGGCCCCAGAATTGCTCAGTAGTAAAAAAGAATAAAGCCAATTATTTTTTTGTCTGAAAACTCTTATCCCTGCGAGATCACTCGCTCAATTAAGAAAATTAAAAAGCAATGACAGTATAGTCATTTTAAACAAGGTTTCTTTCGACAGAAGGTGTGTGGTACTGAAGATATTTTTTCTTTTTTTTAATCTTGTTGATATATAAGAGGCTTACCTCTAGCAGAGGATGCAATTTTTGTTCTTTATCTTTGAAATCCCTGCAACACCTGGCTTGCCATGGATCGCAAAAAGTCCTACACAAGCTTTTATTTAAACACATAAAGAAATAAACTAAACAAAACAAAAAAGATCATTGTTAAACTCAAGTGTCTCTTTCATGTGGTAAAGTTAGTTTCAATAGCCAAATTAAATCGCTTGGTAAACATTCTTATTTGTCATTCTTAATTTATTTAATAATTTACTAGAAATTTCACAACTTCATACTACAACTGGTTAAATTGTAAATTACTGGGTTTCTGTTTTATATTATATTTAACTAAAAGAGAACATGAGATAAAACAACAATGCATGCCAATTATCTAACATACCACCACAAATTCAGTTTATAGCTCGACAACCTTAAACAAAACTAGCAAATTATGTTGTAGGAAAAAAAGTTGAATGGATGCAGGGAGCTGAGGTCGGAGTAATATGCTACAAGGTGATTTACATTGAAAAAAACAGATAGTATTTGAAATGAGGTGTCAGTCCTTGAACATTTCTGACACTTCATATTTGTGAGTGTTGTTGAACACTTTGTAATTGCCCTCATTCCATTGCTCGATTCTTTTAAAAACTCTTCCCTGTAACTCAAGATCTCATCTTTTGGGTCTCACACTTATTACTGACCACCCATCAGTTCATTTCTCTTTATTAGTTGAACTTTGTATGACAATTTGCTTTGCATGTGTAGATAAAAGATTCACAATATTTGAGTTTGGATGTTATTATATATTTTTTTAAATTAAAGACCACATGTATACACAAATAAACACATTGATTCCTATGAGTTGTGATGGAAACCTGACACTAATTTAGCCCTGCTGTATTTATGGACAATCAACTGCAATCACAAGCGGATTTGGATGAACAGGCTCAAAAGAAAATATAGATATCACTTTTGTTATGTAGATAATCGCCCTTTAAACGGCAGCTTTGCGGGTGTGATGGCATGACATAGATCACAGTATATTGAACACATCATAAAATCGTGTAGATTGAATACTAAGGTCAGAGGTCAGGGTTTATGGCGTGTTAAGACTGACCTCTACGGATGTTCTTTTTGATGTCCAATGGATAAGTAAAACAGAGCAAAACAGGATTTTAGTTTAGCCTGTAGGTGACCCCAGGTTTAATGTTGTGGGTCAAACTTGGAATTAGAATAAATGTTGGCTTGGGTTGGGTTTTCTCACATGCGCTTAATATTTTAACAACAATCTGTTTTTTTTTCTTTTCTTTTCTTTTTTTTATAGCAACTATTTATTCTAACTTTTGAGTGTTGCAGTTTTGCAGTGTGCAAATGTAAGCAGCAGCAATGACAGAAAAGGATTAACAGAAAGATTATTTCATACGCTTCTGGGTATGATGACAATTAGGCTTTTGTTGAGTCAATGATGATGACAAAGCCTATGTCTGATTATTATAAGCAAAAGAGTAAAACAAATATTATCAGAAGCCACTGAAAATGACGGCAATCATAAAACACACCTTATTAAATAAGCAACTAACTAACTGTGCCAAATAAAATTGAACATGATCGATAAAAAATCCTATATTTCTGATACAGTTCTTACAATGGATATCATTTTACGGGTCTCATACGTACCATTAGTAATTAATTAAAGCACCATGCCTTTAACATGAACATCTTGGATGCCATATTGCATTTTCTTCTTTACAATGCTGAAACAAAAGCCATATGGTTTAATGATAGTTACAGTGGATACTAACAAAAACACACTGTAAAATACCTCCTGATATTTTGCCAGCGCACAGTATTTGTATTATTTAAGTACATTGTCAACATTTTATAAAGTCACTGAAAAAGAATCAGTGAGCAAAATGTTTATATGGATGCTCATAAAACAGATAATTAAATGCTTTTCATGTAGAATTCCAGTTTAAAGGCTCACTAAACTTTTCATTGGTTTGCATGTGAACTGCTTGCTCTTGAATGTCAACCGTGCACCTAATTGACTTCTTGACCACCCTCCACTTCCTCATTTTTCCTTTTTAGTAGGATCCAGGGGAAATGCTATTGCAGACCAGAGGTTGTGTTGACAGAGGCCCAGACAGCACCAAGCACAAGGCCGCCCTTTCACCTTTCACCCCCTACAGAACCCCCCACCCTATTCTAGAAACACAGGAAGAAAAGCAAGGTCGACAAGAAGAGAGTGTCTGTCAACATACAGAGGGAATTGAAAGTTGGCTCAGTGTTGGGAGGGGGGAATGCAATGTCAGGAAATCGGAGGGAACAATCAGAAAAAAAAAGCCAGGCTAAAACATGAGCTTACTGACATTTTCAGGTTTTATTGCCAAAAAAAAAGCATTTCCTTTACCAATTTAAAAGCATGTGGGATGAATCAAGATTGCAGTTTCCTGGGAGAGATCATCTCCCTCTTTTTATTCAACATGTGAAAGAGCAGTCAAGGGTGAGACAGACAGTTTATTTAATTCATATTGAGCTTCATATTACACACATGCCCAACAATATAAGCGAGAATCTGCATTTGATAGACCCAAGTTCTCTGCTTCCCATTAAAGTTTGCAAAATTGTCTTGTTTTAATTTGAGTGGTTCTGTCCCTCTAACTTTGCTACCGGTTGCTTTATCTTTTCCCTTGAAACCATGTGGTACAGACTCATTGATTTCCTTCCAACAAACAGTCAGTTTTTCTTTAAGTAGAATGCAACCATATGTTTTATAGATATATAGACTTGAGGAATCAAGATCCAATGTGAATTTAAAAAACTGTGGGTTTTGTACTTCTAAGCAAAAACATTGACCCAGGGAGATTATTTTTCAATCTTTTCGGGGGCAAAAACAGCTTTCTTATTACTTAAATTGTGTGGTGAATTTGCATCTACAAACATCTCCTTTTTTGAGGCATAAAAAGGCAGAAAATCAAGTTTGTCTAATCATTAGTATTGTAGTAAAAAGAGCATAACATCTTTGACACTTTACCTGTTTATTGTTCAATAATTTAGAAAAATAACATGTTGACTGGCTAATACTGTTAATTACCTAAATTTTCTGACTTTAGAGTGCTACTTTTTCCCCCCGTTTTGCTTACAGGATAATGAGCTGTATGTCTGAATGTAAATATCACATAATGAAAAAGAAAATTGCATTTCAATTCTTCTTATCAGGGCTGTTTACGACATCATATTCATAACATCTTCCAATAGTCGGCATCGTGCATTTTTCTTTTAAACTCCTTCTAACTCTACACCACATGTAGGATAATATTTTTTCTTCGTCATCATTATATGTCAGTTCAAATCGATAGGCTTTGACGCCAAACTATTCTCACTGAAAAGTGCTCTCCTCCACAACATCTCTCTCATCTTCATTTAATTATATTTCCTCTGAAAGGGCTAAAATGTCCACTGATCCATGATCGGATTGTGATGCTGCATTGGTGTTCAGTCAGCCAATCATTGTTGTGTTGGGGATGTTGGAGGAAAGTCATGTAAGAAAGAGAAAACATGCAAGCTCCATTGCATGGCTGAAATGTTTCTGTGAGGAGTATCTATTTTTTTTCTCCGTTAGACTGTGTAGACGTTAATATACAGGAATGCTCTATTGACTTTAAAAGACAAATCTACTCTATATATTCTCTACTATCCCTCCCACTATATGCCCACGTCTAAGTAGTGTGCCATTATGTGTTTATAGAGTGTGATTTTTCACGGTCTTGTCAAAGAAACCCAGCCTTTTTGAATTCTTCAAAGAAAAGAAGGGGGCTTTAAAAGAGGTTACGCAACCGTATGTGGACAGAAACTTGTCTTAGTCACATACAGAGAGATCAAATGGTGCCTAGGTTGTACTGAAGCTTTGCTGCTTTTTCTCTTTGTGATTTTCAGACAGCCAACAACTCTCTTGCTAGAAGGCCTCACAATGTCATCAATTTCTCATATGCCTCCATGTCTACATTTCCATTTTTTTTCCCGAGCAAGCAACTTTGTTATCCAACAAAAAAAAATTGCTTGTCATCACTGGACTCTTATCACTTTTGTGTTTAATGAGGGTCCTCTAATGACCTTCAATAATCTTCAATTTCTATATTACACTTTTTTCATTTATCTTTTAAAGTAAATCAGTCAATTAATCAAGTCTTATGTTTGAATGGCTGTTAAGAAAATTAAAATATTTGCCCATGTAGTTAGAAAAAAGCTTTCATGATACCACATCTTATCCATATATTTTCCACTGTTCTCCTGTGGGACCTTGCGGGAGGTTATTCTCCAGGAAAAGGCTTGCTCATAGTTGAGACTAATTGCAGTTTCTCTTCAGTGTCCATGTTTTCCACTTTGCTGCAGTGAAAAAGATACTACGAGCGCTGTGACCTTCGATCTCTCATAGGTAATGTCCTGGGGAGGGGTGGAGGGCAGAATGAAGGTGAGGTCATACTTCAACATGTGGTTGCCTCATTCAGGGCAGCCAAACGTTTTTTCTTTAATTGGCCGTGCGAACAACCCCAGCTGGAATGTATTAGATGGAGAGGACACTTTGCTTAAGAGGGCAAATGGAGGTTGGCGTACAGCAGACTAGGAGAATGAGGACAAAGATAAAGTCAAACATTATCTAGCACAACTAAAAAGACACTTTGTGGCAGAAAGCACAGTCTTAAAAAGTGATGCTCACAGTAATGTAAGAGTCGTCATAAAGTGCATTTCTCTGGCTATGATTTGTTGGACTGTCAAATCCATAGTTCTCCTTGATATCAATTATTCTTTTAAGCATGTTTTATAGTTAAAAAAAGAAAAAAATGACATTAAACCATTATTTCAGGCAAAAGATGATTTCCATATGACAATATGACCAACATAATACATTTAATATATTTATAAAGGATACTTTAATACAATCATCGTGCTTTTAACAACCAAAAGGTGGTAGTAGTAGAAGACACTAATTAATTTTTAATTATTGTTACCGTTGGACTATTATGCACTACCTACTAGATGCATTTCTTATCAGACAAAGAACAGAGACCGGTGTAAAATATTTTACATTTAATCAGTGTAATATTTGTCATATTGTCCCTAAACTTTTTTTTTTCCTCAGCAAAACACTAGTACACTAGCAAATGTAATTGTTTTAGATAATAGGATTTTTTCCCCTCCCTTTATCCTCCATTCTCCTCTGAGCAATAGCAATGTTAAGCACTCCACTAATAAGCCACTTTATGTCGAATTCTTAACTTCAATTAGGATAGGTAGCAGTATAATGGCTTCCTGGGTTTTATCCCATATCTATTCATATTTAATCCCTGGCTCGAGTTCCACAAAGCTCTCAGAGGACTGGGCTGCCATTCATAACCCCAGCGACATCCATTAGAGACTGGTGGGATAATCCATAGATTTCCGTGGCAAATTCTTGAAGCTGTGTTCCTCAAGATACTGTACTTGCCCCCTTGTCGCTTCACCACAACTCCCTACTTCCCTCTATTAGGATTTAATGTTCTTTCTCAACACTGTAGAGACAGAGTCATTTACATAGTCTTCATAATCTTCCCTAGATCCCTGCTTTGGAAAGAAAGTCAGACCCTGATAGAATTTTCCTTGAGGATAAAAATTTCAGACTGAAGAACTGTCAGCAAAGTAAATATTTCAGTTGAGATTTGATTACTCCGGAGCACTTATAGAATAAAATAAACAGGAATCCCACCGTGAAACTATCCAAATAAAGTGGATAGAGCATCAATATTATGAGAGCACACACAAAGTGAGGAGAGCAGAGTTCCTTGTATATTTTTAAGGACTCCACTAAAGGTTTGGAGGTTCACTGGAAATGACTAAGATGAGAGCTTTCAAACTTGACAAAAAAAAAATCAACCACAATTAGACATGCGGCCATTCATGTATTTGCCATTGGAACATGTAAAATGGAGACGTTGGTTCATAATTCGAAAAATATTGGTTTGGACATTGGACAATTTTTGTGGTTTAAATTGTGACCGAGTTCAAGACAATCACACATCTTTTTACATTCATTCATTTTCTTATCTTCATGACCATCACATGGGTTCAGGCCCATCTCAACTGACTTTGGGTATGAGACATGTTACGGCCTAAAATCTTTGCCATCAAGGCCACATTGAGACAAACACACATTCCTCCTTGGAGACAATTTTGAGCGTCCACCCCACCTACGACGGTGTCTTTTTGGAATGTGGAAGGAAACCACAGTGCCTCCAAAAAACCTTTGCTTGTTGTAACAAATCAGATGAAAGGGGCTCCAGTTACTAACGACCCATACAAGGATAAGTGGTATAGCAAATTAATAGATGATTACCTTGATTTCGTGGTGAAACAATTGTTTTGATTTGGCATGTTCTCATTTTCTTTCCTCCTATATCCCCAAAATTTTATTTCAAAATGCCTTTGAAGAACAAATACCTTACAGTATAAAATTGATTTGTGAATATGTTTGAGTGTTGAGAATGTCAATGTTGTTGGTCCAGATGCAATGAACAGCTCATACATTTTTATCCTTTTTTTAAACAGGAAAACTGAGGATGTGGTTCAGTAATAGTCACATTTGTGTCTTTGTTATTGAAAAAAAAAACATTCAAAGGTTATTCTCTTGGTTGAAGACCCGCTGTGAATACTAGGGCACTAATGGAGGTGTAATAGCAACGGATGTACTGCTTCACCCTGCACATGAATGAAAAAAGAACACCAGAACAAAGAGCACTTTAGTGCAATTTGAGAAAAGCTTAGGTAAAATATAAAAACATACACCACACAACATTGAGAAGTCTTTCTTACTAGTAGAACAGTTTTTTTATGATTAGATTTTAACATCTTGCGCGTCTATATATCTTACCCTATCCTCAAAGTTGTATTTATTTCTCCATTACTGTATACCTTTTATTGTTTAAATGAATTATGTGAATTGAGTGAGTGCAAATGAAGTGAATATTGCTGCTGTGACAGTATAATCTCCCTCAAATGATCTTTTAATCCCTCCATGTTTAAAAAAAGAAAAGAAAGTAGTAATTTTTTTTGTAACATGTTAATTATGTATGTCTATTCTCAGCAGTGTGTATAAAAATTGTCACTGAGTTAGTTATATTATACCACAGCATATAAAAAAGAAACATACGTAAGGAAATGCTGTGTCAGCTTCCATTCACACAAACCTTTTTTTTCTTCACGGACCCGTCAATCTTTTCCTAAGTGAAGAAATTACGCAGCAGAATATACACAGATGAGCTCAAACATAAACAAACACAAACAGCTGAAGAGAAATATTATATTGTGTAGCTTTTGAAAACCATCATACATTGACCCTGCCAACATGGGTGTCATTATACAGCCCTGTTTGCAGAAAATTTAAAGGAATTCAAACAAATGATCGCCTGTATAGTTGGATGGAAGCTAGCCAGGTGTAGTACTTGTGAACTGTTCAAAAACATTCTCATTTTGTAGCCATATGCATGGAGAGTGTGTATTTAATCTTCTCACCACACCTATAAACTTTGACTACATTTCTAAAAATAATAGTTCCATATGAAATATACACTACACAGATGCTGTGGTACTGCTGGACTGTACCTTTCCTCCTTCTTTTTTGTATCCTCCTTCTTTCAATGCAAATTTTGTCCTGGGCATTCCGTCATAGCCTTTTTGGGGCTCCTTGAGATTTAATGGTAATGGAGGATATATTATTTCCACCCTTCTTTTGAACTGCCTATTCCCCTTATTTATATGAATTTCATATAATAGTGATTGGCCGGCCTTTGATTAAAAGTTGGCCAAGCTCTCTAAAAAGAAAAAAAAATAGAACTTAAAGTAGACGAGGGAATGTGTAATATACAATTATTGTTTGAAAATTAGTATTTTGTTAAATATCACAGAGGTAAAATTCTAATAGTATTTTTTGGGGTAAAATAGTAATGATAACAATCATATACATAATTCACATAGTACTTACAGCTTTAAACAAAATTGTTTTACATGGAGCAAAATGATTATAAAATGATCCCAACAATATTTCAAAATACTGCGTTGCATATGATGTAAAGAAAAACTTTGCCTTAGAGGGGAATCGGAAGGAGACTTCAAGACTATGGATAGGGTAAACGTGTCCTTTGCAATCACATTGCCAATCACAAGTGAACACCAAATAGTTTTTCTCAATACTTTATACGATAAGAGCTCAAGAGAAGTGGATAAGCCCACCCTGCAGGTTGTCCAATTCTACTACCACAGAAGAAAAGATTCTTATCGCAAGAAAACGATAAGTTTATCCACAATGTGACCTTTGCTTCCCTACAAAAGAATTGCAACAGTAAGACCAATTCCCCATTATTCTGCTGCAAATGGAAAACATTAAGATTTCACATTGAAGATGAAGAGAAAACATGAGCTCAATGTTTCTCCTATAGGATTGTACTATATGATTGAAAAGTTCCACTTTTGCATGATCCCAACCTACTTGAAGCCTGCGAACATTAAAGCCAGATTGCTTGACTTATGTGCACCAACATGGAAACCAGAGAATAGTCTTCAATTGAAAAGCAGTTCTGGATTTGTAAGATAGTCATTCAGTTATCCAAAAATATGCAAATATAAATTTACACCCATACCAATACGACAGTTTGTGGAACTTAGACCCTTCTTGCATTTCTGCTCATACTATCAAAATAGTCACATTAATAGAGGACCATAATGCTAATGTTGCCAAGGTTTTACGTTAAACAAAAGGTGAATCATTGTGATACTCATTTAAGTGAGACATTAAAAAACAGGCACTTTATCCTAACCCTCAATGGTTCTCGCTGTTGCCTCTGTTCCCTTTGTTCTTTTTCCTCTTATGAGTGCACATTCAGACTTTCTAACTGTGAATTCTAACAAGGCTTTTAGTCACACTGAATTAATGTATCCACTGCATTTGACTAATATGCATCCTTTCAAATGTCACCTTTTATGTTGCCGCTCTGAATACATCAGCTCCTCTGCATCCATTTTGATGTCATTCAGCTCAAATTGCAGTTGCACTTTCAAGGTTCATCCATGGATTCCTGTGAGCAGGACATTGTGGGGAAGGTTAAAATGATCAAAATAAATAAATAAAACAGGACCTTTTTTTTGAGAATTTTTAAAATATATACTCTAGTTATAAGTAAGCAGTATGTATGCATATATATATAAATAAAACAAATTAAATATGATGATTTCAATGGTCTAACTTTAGTAGTACGAGAGTATAAGTGTCATAGGTGAGGATTTAGCCCTTAAGAATTACACTATGATTTCATTTCACATGCTCAGAAAAAGACCACATTGAGGCTGTAATAGGACTGGTGAAAATGAGATGTTGATATAAGCTACAAATTTCACCACAGGGGTAAAGGCTAGGAGACCGTAAATGAGATGTAGAAATGATGAAAAATCTAATAGAATAAATCTTTTGATCCTTCTATTAGATCTGGTATATAGAAATTTCGCCAAAACACACACATGCACACATCAGTCTCATTATCAGCAAATGCTAAGACACTAGGTAAATAGCACCGTCGGTGAGGAGTTGCAAAATCAACATCATGGTGAGGCTGTGGATAATGAACTATGTTGAGCTTTTGTGGATATGCATAAATGGACCTGCCGAGTTGAATGCAATGATCTAGTTTGAATTATTCTTTCGTTAATCCTGAGTCAAAACATTGTGTCCAAACACACAAACGCAGATGGATATGATCAACTAATTCTCTATATACCTCCTCAAGTTGAAAGTGGTAGAGAGTTGGCAACCATCCCTGCTGACTTCAGTGAAAATGAGTCTACACAATTGCTAATAAGTCACAGATCATATCGTGATGCAAATATACTCACATTTGCATGGCCTGCATTAATTATTGTCATTGATCAATCTAATGATATCCAATAATATTACATCAAAGCATTTACTTTTCCCCGTTTTGACTAATTCACAAAGGCTGTCAAGGAAGCTCTCACTGGTCTCACAATCAACACGATTCAAAGATGAATTATGAATTTTCATTGTGGATTTCAAGGTGGGCCAGACGAGTAACTACATCATGTCTCCAAAAAGGTGTTTCAGGGTCAAAGAAACGGAAAAGGTTGATGGTAAAAATATCCTGGAGCGACTTTTAGCATATTTTTCCTGTTCACAACAGTTCTTGTGACCAATTTAGAGTGTTCAACCAGTCTACCATAGGTGTTTTTGCGATGTGGAAGGAAACAGGAGTCCCTGGAGAAACCCCACACAGCCATGAGGAGAAAATGTAAACTCCACAAAAGAAGGTTGGAACCTACTGGGGATTGAACCTTGATCTCAGAACTGTGAGGCAGACATACTACTCTTCCAGTGTGCTCATATTATTGTTCGGGAATTTTCTGTGTGACTGAATCCATTTAAGCAAGTTTGAAAGTTTCTCCTCAATTAAAAATAATTTGGCATTTTAGTTTGTCGTGTATTAAACCAAAAATTACTTTTTGGCGTAATAGCTTTTCTCCAACATCTGAACAATTTACATTCCATTTGTTTTTGTTGCCTCCTTCAAAGCCCTACTCAATTGCATCAGTATCTTATATATTATTATAGTTGCATCAAAACAACCCCTAAAAACCTTCTAATTTTAAGAAATCTCGATTATACTCCCTTACAAGTCAGCCATTGTATTTGTGACGCAGTGACAAGCGACATTCATGTCAACACAAACAATATGGCTATGGATCATTATGTCTGACCACAGGCTTGGTCAAAGGGGAAAAGTCAGAGGTCAGAGCACGATTGCCATTAGAGGAGCCTCCTCTGTCAACACGTTTGTATATTCAATATCTTTCCCCATCAGCACTTATCACCAGTTCATTGTGTCATTTAGTGATGACATTAATCATGTTGTGGGAAATTACAGGACACTGAAGTAACATGTTGATAGAAATACAGTCCAGTGGTTATTTTATTGTGTAAAGCTTTCTGAACAAAATATTGGGGCACAAGGTAGCTCAAAATCAATGATCAATTGGGGTTACATAGTTAGAGAAGGGGTTTTACAAATCACTTTTTGGACAACTTTCAAAACGGTAAGTGAGATGAAGCCTTTAATAATTTACAACAATGTTGCTCTTCATAGGAAGCTAGATGAGGTGCAGTGCATTTCAAAATCAATATGATTCAGTTTAATTCAAGAGACAGAGAGTATTTATCTGTGCCCCCTAACAAACAATGTTATATTCACAAAGTCAAAGTTTCATTTTGGGTATGGGTCATTAAAGTGTTGCAGGGGTAGTTACTGTTAAAAATGTTGTATTAAAAGACATATTTTGAGTTCGGACTTTATGCAGTGTGGATGAATCAAAGATCCTCCTTTGGATTTTTATAGGGGATTTCTCCAGGAATTTAGTGCTCCTCCCTTGAAAAATGGCATGAATGGTTGTATTTCTTTGTAGATTTGTTCCATCTGGCAAACTAAGCTTCTGTATTTGTATCCCTGTATGCAAGGTTTTGATGCGTGTGTTAGAGGTTGAGCTGGAAATTTTCCAGTTCTGTCATCGGATAAGAATTGGAACAAAGAGAGAACACTGCTAAAAAGAAAATATAAAGTCAAACACGCACTGTGATTGGGTATACTACACCTTTCACTCTCAGTCAACTGAGATTGTCTCCAGTTTCAGTGGATGGGTGAATTGATGGGTGTCTATTGTGTTTTTTTGTATTATTTTGGAAAGGTAATATACAGAAAGAATCGTGGAATAGTTTGCCCACTTCTGGTTTAGACTAAGAATTTCTATCCAGGCACTGACCAATAGTATGCAATTTGAGGAAAAAGTTGCTGAGAGAACATTATTAAAAAATGACGAACAATTCTTTGAAGGGAGTGAGAGTAACAGAAATTGAATTATTGTAGAATAGTTGGACTTAAACTTAGAATCTTGTGCACTGGAAGAGAAGAGAGGAAGTGAAATGATAACCTTGTCTCTCATTCATTTTTTTTCTTTGCTCAGGGATTAAATTTGGTTACACCGTCACACCTGAGCTGAAACTCATCCATCACACGTACTGCAAGATCCCTGCATATTCTGTTCTTTCCCCCCCTTTGCATGCTTCATTTCACCGTTCTCTTTTATTTCTGTTTCACAATATAATTGTTTTTCCTGTTTTTTCTTCTATCCAAAAGAGCTTCTTCAGTGAGGTTTTTGTAATTTATAGCACAATTCTGCCAGAACATTATGCTAATAAATCCTGTCAAAATTTCCCAAAAATATACTAACATAATTTTCTGTTTGTTGATTAGCCTTGATTGTAATCCATATCCACTCAAATGAGAGAAAAATAGCAATTCTGTGCATCTCTTGGAATAACCAATGTCCATTTTGTAACATGAGATATTTCCACAGTAAATATTTGAATATATATTTTTAAATGTCTTTAGCAATTAAAATGACAAAAATATAGTAAAGAGCTGCCCAGTCAACACACACCCATACACTTTCACAAGTCCATCTGGTTCATTAACAAGTAAGCTAACACCACAAAATTACATAACTGAAACAACAAGTAACTATTATTAAGAAGTTCTGCTAAGTCAAACTGAAAATATCCTCTTTTTAATGAGTCAAAAAATCCATTGATATACTTAAAATATTTTGTGTAGTGGTCTCTGAGCCTTCCCTTATCAAGTTGGCATGCAAATGCCTTATGTTAAAAAGCTCTGGTAGTTAATTTAGTTTTTTCTCGAATGTTCATCAAGTGTCTGAGAGTGCCCTCCATCAACTAGACAAATTCCTACAGGAATGAATCAACGTTTGAGAAATGTCAGAGTGTTAAAACAGAAACCCCCCACACGGTGAGCTCTTGCATCGTTCTGTGTTGTATTCAGTAGGTCCTCGTATTCTTCTCCGAAAATCTGCCGTAATGTCACATTGGTACAGTCCACTGAGCATCCAGTAGACCACCTAACTCCGCTAAGGCCAAACTAATCAACGCATCCAGCGGGGAACATAGGAACCCTGCTGGCTTACCATAGAAAGCATCCGTACGCACCTGAGCACAGCCAAGTGAGCATGGGTCAAAGTTAGAAGTGCACAAAGACTTCCACCAAAACATGTAGAACATCTTTGGTGAGCAATAGATTCATATGAGATGTTTTTAGTGTGAGTGGGGGTCTGTACATCAATTATGCAGTGCATTGTGCTAAGCCCAAACACAATTTAAGTTCCAAGTCTCGATGGAGCATCGGAATCAAGTGTTGGCAATTAATCCACAAAGGGCTGCTGTGGATCCTTTTTTTTTTTTTTTTTTGCGACCAAACCAGCACAAACAGATTAACTAATGAGGTTTCTGTTGAAACAAGTAGACCCTGACTGCAATCAACTAAATACACTTTTAAAGCATCTGATTGATAAGTTGTCCTAATATTCCTATATTCCAGCTACTCAAAGCTTGCAAAAGGTTAAACACTACATGCATCATCACACACTACATACTTTTAAATTATGTATGTAATAAAAATTGCAGTAATATACCATACTCACCCTTTAGTTTATATGCTTTTTTTGTGTCATTACTGTAACTGCAATCTATCCCCCAAAATGATTACCTGTGTGCCAGCAACGATTATCCAAATGTTCTTTTCACTTAAGAAGAGCGGGGGCTGTGTGAATTGCAAAGAGGAATAAAACCTCTCATACTAATTTCCTGTAGGCAGTAATTCTATTGAAAGTACAATGGCAGTCTTACCGCTTTCTGATATGCAGACTTTTTTTTTCACATTTCTTTTATGTCCTTCTTCTGTCAACATAGCCAGTGGCAACCTGAGCAGGTGGGCACATAAAACCTAGAGATGTGTACAGCGATAGTGTTGATTAGAGGGAGGACAAAAGTCATAATGATTACCAGCGGGACAATTAGACTACTATGGCTACTCACATGTCAAGGGCGAAATATGGAAGGTGAAAGGTCTGCAACCCTGATGAAAGGAACGACTGGGTGTGAGCTAAAAAAAAAAAACAGGAGTGGAAAAATATATGAGGGGGAGCAGAGTATTGACATATTGTGAATGACACCAAAAGTTTTTCTCCTTGAACGTTTGACTTGAATTAATTAATATACACTTTGATAAAATACACAATAAAAATGGTAACAATAGTATATTCATTTGGTATTCATAACATTTTTTAGAATATTAATATGAGTATTTACATAACGTTGGAATGCAGCTACAGATTCATGTTGTGATGGTAATATCATTTTGTCCTCTTAAAATACACAAAATGCAGTGTTTATACCAAAGTGTGCAGACTTATTTATGTTTTCTCAACTTGCACAGAAACATTTTAGTTCCACACAACAGTCCAATATTTTGCTTCCTTATGATAATCAATTTGGCCATGGGAAGTCACACACAGAGAGACAAATAATGCCTAAAACTATTTAGACTCCAAACAAACATTTTGAGGTCGAGGCGTAGGGAACACTTTGGCTATTTATATTTTATACTGCAAAATGCATTTGTGTCTGCCTGTGTGGTGGTCCGAACAGAGAAGATCCTGAAGTGGATTAAACAATGTAACACTTTTTAGTTAGAAAGTCTCAACGCTTGGACTGTCAGTCAAGAAAAAATGTTTTTGGCCTTTCACATGAGTAAATACTTGACATCAGTCTGTGTAAAGGGACAAACTATTCTTACAAATCCACTCAATCAAAAAAATGTGTAAAATGCATGGCCTGTAGACTTGAAACATCCCTCCAGAGAGTCTAATTCAGTTGTACTGTTTGAAAAGCCTGTTTTACTTCATTCACACAATATGGACGAATACATTCATTCCTTTTCCATAACGCTTATTCACGCAGAGGTGGTTAGGGATGCTGGACCCAATCCCAGCCAACCACGGGCAGCAGGCGGGATAAACCCCAAATTGACTGCCAGCCAATTGTAGGGCACAACAAAACAGACAACCACTCACGCTCAAAATCACACCGCCAACAAATGGGAATCGAGCCCAGACTGCCCGCACCAAAGGCAGGCAAACCACTGCACTATTGGGTGGTTGGACAAAATCCCATGCTTTTATTTTGACATGGACACTTTGAGCATAGACAAATTGAGTGTGCTCCTGCAGGAGCAATGCCTGCATATCATCTATCATAATCATTCAAAATTGGTTATCAAACATGATTTAATACCACTATTTTGGTATTGGTGTTCACAACAATTCTTTAGATCAAGAACCATTTTGTACACAGAATTGAGACAACAACAAATTCAATAAAATCTCACGTTAAGATTAAAAGAAAATCTTATTTTTCTTAATTAGAATCTCCCAGGGGGCAGACTATGCAGGTGAGTGCAAGTTTGGAGCAAGTCAGTGTCTTTCACAGTCGATTGTTGTTGATAAAGGAAATAAAGCACAAAATGTGTCATCATTCTCACTTTGCTTCCTCCCACAGGCCGCCACACTAAACTGAGGAGACAGCTTCGTCATAAAACAGTCTTTAAAATTTTGTAAAGTTGACTCATACAACAATTTTAAAAAAATGAATGAAATGAAAGACTAATCACTCTCCTGTTTAAACCCTAAAAATGTAATGAATATAAGCAATTTCATGTCTCTTTTCCAGATACCTTGGCTTTTATGGTGACTCAATCAGAAATTAAATACTATCTAGAGTTAAGCAAACATCTTTTTGCGCTTGAAATGTCAATCTACCTTCTATTATTCTGATTTACTTGAAAGTTATATTTTCTATGCATTTTCCCTGAGACTAAAAATGTATTAGGCTTGTGGAAGGTTTGCTGTCCTTTCTTTTTGATTTGTATTTGATTATTGGTAAAGGATATTTTATTAATACTATTATGTATGTATAAAAGGAATGTTTTTACCATTTGTGTCTGTGTTAGTGTACACAGTGTGTGTTTGTGTGTCTGCCTGTGTATGTTCTCATGTTGAGAACAGACCGCCACAATCCAAGGACGACGAATGGGGGAATGTGAGACCGGAATGCTAACTTTCACATAATCATCTCTTGATGCTAATGTAAACACTGAATCTGATTTCAGCTAATTGGGTTTGTAGGTAAGGTAAATAATGTAAAGAGAAACCACTTGTCCATTTTGTAAAATCTTTCTCAATTACTGTTCACCCATGCTGCACTTTTATTTTATTACTGCATTTTACCAAGTAAAATCAAACTCCAGGATTTCGTTGCACTTTAATCTACTTTCAAGAAATAGCTTTTCTAGTAAGGACTCATATTTTTAAAGAGCCTCTCAATCAGTTTCCTGGCTCAGTTTTGACACATTTCAAATTTGTGGTTATGGATCTTTTACCCCTGTTTGGCATTCACATGGAGACTCTAGAAAAGTTTTTACCATTTATCTTGTCACTCACATGTCCCCTTCTGTCCCATTCTGATCATACACCGTAATTTTGTCTTTCTGATTACATTCCATCCACTAATCTAATTCTCCTCGTATACCCGCCTCCTTGGAGTGGCTCCACATCACATCACCCCCACCATGACAGCACATTCTAACTTTGGACTGAAAACACACGTAAGTCCTGCTTGCCTAACCACAGTGATCACATTACCACCAGCACAAAACAATCCCCTCTTTAACTAACGACTTAGTTGATATTATATAGCCACAATACCAGTTGGCTATGATGAGTCATAAAAAAAAGAAACCCTTACAAATCTTTAGCCTACATTTAAAATAAGATAAATCCACAGTCTACTGTCTCATTAATTTAAATGCAATAAATATATAATACAATAAGAATAAACATCATAAGCAACCTCAATATAACATCAAAGTTAATATGCTGAATTTTGAATGTTGCCTTTAAAAGATGCTACATATGGTCTGATTTTAAAAAGAACTCTGTATAAGTTAGCCTAAATAGGTCTCTTTGAAATACAGTCTGACAAAGAAAAGGAGATAATCAGATTTGAGATGTAATTTTCAGTCATTCATTTTTGGAATACCTTATCCTCACTAGGGTCATGGGTGTGCAGGAACCCAGCCCAGCTTAACTATAGGCACCAGGCAAGGGAAACCATGAATCGGTGGTCAGCCAATCGCAGATATAAATTTCAATCTGATCTCATTTAAAGGTGATTTACTAAGAGAATGGGTCAAAGGTTACTAATTATAGTAACTATGTCAATGTTTTGAATGTAGCTGCTTAGGTTGAAGTATGAGCGCTCAGGTTGCTGTTAATGTTTTTCTGGTCGCTGTTATCATTAAAGTGGGCCATCTCAGAGGAATTGAGTATATATCCTAAAGTTGTGTCAGTTCTAAAGTATATACTGTTATAAACCCCAAAAGGCAACCAGTATATACTCCAGCCCTTGTTACTTTCAACCAGATAAACTGTCAAGCATCAATGCATGATTAAATTAATGTTGACATTTACTCTGCATGTTTTGAGCAGCAGCCAACAAACCTTTAAACCAAAATCTGTGATTACAGTGGCTGTAGGTAAAGCAAACAGTGACAACTCAGTTAATTAAATTTGCATTATTAGTGTTTATTTGTGTAGAGTGTTTCACTTGCATACTAAGAGCAAAAAGGCAATGACATTGTAAAAAATAGGTCAGACTTTTGGGGTAATAATAGTTATAGTATTTGTGTTTTTGCCCTGGAGTTTTTTTTTTGTGTATGTGGGAAAAAATGTATTGGCTGAATGCCATTTTTTATGGCCAACTGATGCCACAGGTGACTGTGTGTTTACTGAAGTGTGTGTCACTACACCTGTCTTCTCCTCAGGGAGGTACTGGCCATAGCCAGCTGGCAAAGAAACATGAGGACAAAAGATTGGACAGATTGGCTAAGCTGTGGGACATCAGGGCGAGCTTTAGACATGACTGAAGGTGAAGGTAAAAATAGAGACAGAAAAAAGTAATATGGTAGGAAAGGTATAACTTGGGATTTACTTTAGTATTAACTATATAGTATATCCATTGCTATATGTATAGGAGATCGTTGTTTCTTCTATAAGAGTAAGTGGCCCAACAGTCGAACAAAAAACAAGCAAACGAATATTTTAATGTCATAATACTAAGTTTTCTCCCTCACAAAAGGCGAACTGCAGTGTTATACTGCAGCCCCGATCCTTACGAGGTCAAGATGATCTGTCCTCGGTTGGAACTAGAATGTAAAATAGTTAAGCTCCTTCACTTATTTTCTCCCAAAATGTGCCCGTGAGCAATTTAGCTTTAAATCAGAATGTCTAAAGTTTAGCTGAGGTGCTGACCATTGGTCCACTAGGCTGCCTGTATATTGTACATGAGTTACTGAAAAAAATATAAAGCATCAAGAACCAACTCGTCATTTTAGCCGGGCCTCCTTTTAATTAAATAAATCAATATACTGGTATATTCAAAATGTTATTCAAACATGCTGACCACCATGTCAAAAAGGAATATCAGCATGGCAATGAAGCAATTTAATGCATCAAATATGATGAGTTGCCCTGAAGGAATTTCAGAGTTGACAAATTAACTCCATCATGCTAAATGGGGCTATACGCCATTTTCACTCAAATTGAGTGCATTTTCATGATAACATCAGATGCACAGTTCACAGCTTACTTTGTATCTAATATTTATCTTCATGTTCTTTGGCTTTTAAGATAATTTTATTTTCTGTAACTTCATCTCTGTTTTATCAACAGTCCCATGAGTCTAGTTAGTCTTTTGCATGTGTGTGTGTGTGTGTGTGTGTGTGTGTTGGGGGTCTCTGTATAACCCTCTCTGCTACCTCCAGGCTAAAGTTTCAGACAAGTTAGTGAGATATCTTTCTCCCTCCTAATTAGAGCTGTTACTTGCAAAATAGTCTGTTGATGACAGCCCAACACAGTCAAACAAGGTTGTTCTTGTTGATACCTATCTAATGTATTTTATACAGATATTACAGGCATTATTATTATTATATATTAGGTTTAGGTGGCCCGGTGACCAAGTGGTTAACTCGCCGGCCTCAAAGTTTTGGGGTCATTCAGTATAATAGTTAAAGTAAAATAATTTGCATAATTATAGTAAAGAACATGCTGAAATTGTCGTCTCTGTAGGCTACACAATAGTGAGTTACAGTCATCTAATTATTTTCATCCTCCTAAAGTGCACATTGCCATGGAGAAAGCAATATAGTCACAAACAATCATCAGTACTCTCTTTGTTCGGCTCTCCGTCTGATTTTGTTTAAATGTGATAGAAGCAGACTCAAAGCGGGTTGGACACAGTATAGCAGGAAGAGGCAGTAGTCTGACTCGCCGGAAAAGCGGAATACATTGGAACCAAAACCAGACGTGCCTATGAGAGAAATTGGGGGAGGGTGCTAGAATTTGCTCTCTGAAAGCCATTCACGCTTTGAAAAACATCAGGGCTGGCTTAATTTCCCTGCGTTAAAACCTGCTGCTTTGGCAGAGTGCACACATGCGCACACACTTATCCTGGCGTCTTCATGCTGCGTATGGTTTGCATTTGTTCTGCTGCTGGCCTTTGTAAACAGAGCTAACTGGTTGTGCATGCCAAAGTCTAGCACATTTTCAGACCCCCGAATGAAAGGCTAAATATCTCTTCGTGTCCCTCTGTTTCTGACATTGTTTTGCACTCTATTCCCCTCTGACCTGCCTTCGACCATGACCTGTCCCAAGCATATGCTCCTGCCACACATCTTTAGGCAAGTTTGTTGACATGTGATCTATGCAGATCAATATTTATAATCCACACATCCCCAACTGTCTAATACAGTACCAGTATGGATTTAACATGAATGTTTGTACTTGGCAGTGTCTTGGCGGTCATACAGTCAGTTAATAATTGCAATTTTGAATGGGATGCAATAAATCCTATGGCTGTTGCAACTTCCGTTGTTGTTTTAAAAAAAACAAAACCTTGTTGCTATCATTTAACTTCATGCTCAAGATCAGCTTTGCAACTTTAAACTAATAATATATTGTAAACTGTCTCTGGCATGTATTTCCATATTGGTATTGTATTGGTGCAGGAACACCAGTCTATACCACCCCCTAATAACCAACCAAAGAAAACAAACTATTTTATATTTGTAGTCATTTTGGGTTATTATCTACTACATTTGCAACTGAATGAAAGAAAACAACGCATTTTCTTAAAACATAGTTATGTAATAGCCATCATCAAAGTTTGTTGTTGTACATTGTTTGGTCCACCACCCAGCACTTGTTTGCACTTGGCGACTGCACATAAAGCCCCCAGGATTATTTGGACACAAAAACCACACCATCCATAATATCTGTTAAATGCTTAATATTACTAAACATATTTTTCAAGTACCCACCTACAAACATAAAACTTGGTCCGAGCACATACACACATAGATCATCTGCTATACTATCATGATCTTTATTCATTTGCAATAAACTTTAACACAACAAATGATTATGGAGTAGAATGAGTGGTTTTATTCATGAAGATGAACTCACATCTTGACTATATTAAGACAGAAACCATATACTTGTCTTACCTTCACCCCCATTCAGAGAAAGTGAGATCATGAGAGAGAGAAAGAGTGAGAGAGAGAGAGGGAGAGAAAGTGAGAGAGAAGAGAGAGAGAAAGAGGTGAGAGAGAGAGAAAGAGGGGATGTAGATATGAGTGTGGGTTTGGATGCGTCTCCCTACCCTCAGGTGTCTCTTTTCTCCAGAAGATTAGGTTTCAGCCTTCACTGAAGCTTGCTAATTAATGTCATAACCTGCTAGCTGTGTCAGCACCAATTTAACACACACACGCGTACACGCACGTACACATTCACACAGAGAAAATATCAACCTTCTTTCTTTCCTGTCACAATGAATGTCATACTCTGGCCTCTGATTTTGACATTTTCTTTTTCATGTTTGCTTTCCTTGTGTCAATCTATCTGGTAAAAAAAAACAAGAGAACTGTTCTGTTTTGTTATCAATGAGAATCTTTCTTATTGTCTTATCACTAACTATTTCCTACCTTTTAGTGTTTCATAGTTGCTCAAACTTTCCCTTTCTTGAACTGACTTTGAAGTCATACAAAGTTTCAATATATCACACAAGACTTGAGCATATACAGCAAGGGTGGGTAAACCAGTTCTAACCAACCTAACACAGACAATTTAACCAATGTGGTTTCTGCAGAAACAAGAATCAGCTGACTGCAATCCACTGATTGCACTTGGAGGACATCCGATTGGTGGAAAGTCCTCTTGATAGGTGGAAACCAAAATCTGCACCCGCCCTTTGTGCAGTAATCTAAAAAAAGCCTCTATTTTCTATCTGCAGGTTTTGCCAATCTTCAATCAACATGTTTTGAGGATGTAGTGGGAAGATTTTCTTTCCAGTGATTGTTTCAATTCCTTTCCCTCCTCTGAAATAATTGAAAATGTACGTTTTGCTTTTGCTGAAGATAATATGATTTACTATAATGTAATCTACAATATTCCAGAGCTTGTTCAAGACAGTTCTGTTTATTTGTGACCTTGTGTTTGACTACAGCACTCCTCCAATCAGGTAATCAATAATTTCTCATCTGTCAAAGCAGTTGGGCTCTCATTTTGTGTTGGTTAAAATGTCTTTGTCACCGGGTGCGTGTGTCATGATGCGCATACATGTTAATGTGTTTGCCTTTTTCATTAGCTCAAATGATTGACAATGTCCTCCCACTTCCACCGCTCCCACCCCTCTCTGCTTCCTTTCCTTATTGACCCTCCTGTCAGCAGCTTGTCACCATGACTTCCTCTTGTCATCAATTGCAGGACTTTATCTAGATGGACAGTTACCTTCTCTCATGTTCTTATTGCTTATCTTGGATACTGTAACTGGCAGAGAGATTAATTAAGTTGGTAAATATTGTTGTATTATGTCTTTCCAACCATTCTCTGCACCAGGGGTCTCCAAACTATTCCAGAAAGGGCCGTAGTGGCTGTGGATTTTCTTCCAACCAAATGAGGAAACCTTTCCACAAATCTGGTATCTTAAAAGTGCAATTATTCAGGTTGCAGTCAGGGACTTTTTGTTTTAGGAGAAAACCCCATTGGTTATACTTTCAGTGCTGGATTGGTTGGGGAAAAAAACACTTGCACCCCCGCAACCACTATAGGGGGAAGATGAATGAATGAATTGTTGTCAAGTCATTCAACATATGAATCCTGTACAAAGCCCTTAGAATCAGTATTATTGGCTAATGCAACTAAAACAAAAACTAAATCTGATGTCTGTGGCTTTTGTTCTGTTCTCTTGTTTTGTTGTATATAAATACATATAATATAATGTTGATAGTTACTCTTAGTGTTTTCCCCACCATAATATTTATTTGCAAATACCGTTCAGCATATCATAACTCACGATAAGAACCATGAAGCCATCTTCTAAATAAAATTTTATTGAGACAAATAGCAAATCACTTTTGATGTCTCACAAAGAGTAGAAATTCTATGATACTATGTCAGAGAGTCGGTGAGTCTGATTTCAACCGTGTGTCACATGCTGTCTGTCTAAGTTGGACAGTAGAAAGCAAATAAGAGGAGAAACAGTCAAAGTCAAAATGTTAGCAATACTACTGACTCATTAATAGATTTATTTTTTCACTAGATCTGTCTCCTTCTTTGCACAAATCTGTTTGTTTTGTGTTTAACTTTGCATGCAGTGTGTGTCTGAGTATTGACGTGGTGCCAATATTTACCTTGCGTGTGGACTCGACATGACCAGAGGGGACACTCATGCACCTGCCAATATTCCCTCTGTCCATATACTCGTAATTCCTGTCATCATTCTCTATATCGACCCAACCAATGTGTCTGTATCAGTGAGTGTCTGTTTTCATATTTGTTTTAGTTGCGTCACATGTTGACTCAAGATCACAGGGTGATTTGTCCTCAAATGTTATTACCCATCCTTGTTTGTGCATATTCCCAACAGGGTTAGGATTTGGCAAATGTTGACGTATAAAATACATTGTGAAATGAGTGCGCACATGAATCATGTTGCTGCTATTAATATTTTCTTCATACTTTCTTTTCCTAGCTTCAATCATCCTTCTGCTCGTACTTCTTGCACATCCTGTTTCTCTGGTTTTGGCTCTGAAGTCCAGAGCTAAGGTGAGAGGTCACAAGGAACAGGTGCGACTAAACTGGCAAGGACTGCTGGACTTGGGACGGTACCATTGTCTCTCCTACTGTTATCCTGGCAGTGTCTAAACACATTTTCTTCTGAGATCTGTTAAATTGTCATCCCATTGATCTGTCCCTATCTACTTCTCTATCTTCCTAAAACCAACCCTAATTGAATTTGGGGTACAATGAGGATGATCCCTGTCACGTTGACAAACTATTGAGCAGTCAATGTGTAATGTACTTTAATAATTTTATCAGAGATTATATGGTTTGGTAATTAGCAGTAATGCATGGACATAATCCATTAGCCTCAGTGTTTTTCCATCTTTTATCAGTGAATAAACATTGTACAAAACAATATAATTATGATTATAATTGACCATTGCATTATAACATTTCAACATTAGTCAAGCTGACCAAGCGATTTAGATGAGCAGAAATATTTATGTAAAATTGGCAATCTACAACTAAGTTGTTAAAAAATGGATGACACAAGTACTGCCACTTTTTACCAAAATTCAGCACCTGATGTTTTGAAAATAGAATCTTTTTTTTCCAGTTTTACAATCAACATGTCGAGCATATACCCACTGCTGTTCTCAAACTGCTCTCAGTCATCTTTAATCAACTGAAGTGGATTATGAAAACATCAGGGATGAATGTTAGAGTAAATTTTATCTGGGGAGGATGGAGCGTATATGTTGCTGATTAAAATTATCTTAAGGGAATGATCTGGGAAATTTAAGGGGAGGAAGTTAATGAACAGAGACATACAATGTGAAACTAATTAAAAGTTAAATACAGTGCAGATCAGAATACAGGTTGAAATGACAATTCTAATGGGACCTATAACCTGTTTATGTCAGTGATTGCTATTCATTCATTCATCATCCAAACCACGTCTCCTCAAAAGGGGATTCTGGAGCCTCTCCCAACTGACTGTGGCAGACTAAACCTAAAAGATATCAATATATGCAGTATGCTATGCATTTTCAGATATTGTTATTTCCCATGTTGGAAATTAATCCCACTGTGAACTTGAAGAGGATATGTGAAAATATTACTATTCTAACAATAATCCCTGTTATTTTATATTGAAAACCTCTTACACCCTGGGGTAAATCTTTCATCTAATTTACTTTAGACCTCATGCTCTCAGGAATTACTCTAAATTCTCCCAATAAACTACAGTACAAAAACTAAAGTGCAAATATTCCTTCATGAAGTCCGCCATGTTACTTTCAATAGCCTCCATTTCCACTCTACAATTGGCTCCTTGCATTGTTTCTTTCCTACTTCAACTTAACCTATCTCAATTAATCTAGGAAGTCCCAGTGTGATAAGGGATCTGCTCCATCTTGGCAGCCAGTTGTCACTCTCCTGACGAATCCACTCACCTGGTTGGCTAGATTGCAATCAGAGGTGCTTGATTGAAAGCCAAGGACACAAAAGGACAAAGACAAAATCACTTAGGCAGCCTATTAGCCCCTTGAATTGGCTGCCATCAACGATACAGTAACCTCTGATATACTCTTTGGTAAAGAAGAAAGTGTGTGTGCGCACACCCATATATGGCTGTGTGTGTACTGGTGTCCTTATACATTATGAATTATTCTGTAATTTTATCCGCAGCCAAGATCAGTTTGACACTGAAATTACCATAATGCAGTTCGGCAACACATTTATGTCAAGGAAAATGTACTCTAGTTTACTTAACCAAAACTTTACTGAACTTTTACTGTTAAAAAATCTTACATTACTTCTTAACTTCCCTTTGTCCAAAATTTTCCTCTAATTATCAAATGTGCCCTTCACCACAGCAGGTAAAATTAGCGTATCAACAATTCAGGGTATCCCAGGTAACCTCGGCTGGAAGGTGGCCATTACACAAAACTAGTCTATAGTCAGTTGAACGGTAACTATCCTTCATTCCATTATTTTAGACAAATACATATCCTTGTCCTTATTTGCCGGAATGAATGGACTGACTGGTGGACAGATAACGTGATCTTCCCTGGATTTTTATCCAACAGCCAAAAAGCTTTGATTTCTGAAATCTCAGTGTAACAAGAATTTTTTTCCCAGCATCCTGCTAAATTAGTATATCACAGCATTTTCGACATAGCAACAATGTGTGTGATTGTCCTTTGTTAGGCAGTACATGCATGACTACACTAGAGCGACAAGTGAGGCAGTGGAGCATTGAAGACCACCCGTGCGTGGTCAGTATCTATGTCTTATATCATCTCTAAAATCTTTCTAACCCCCTTTGCAAGCACAGTGAGTTGTAAAACTTGTGTCGCCGCCCAATTACCCAAAGGCATCGGGTGTAGTATTGGCCATTCATTACCTGTTAATAGCTGTCAATCACATTTCTTTGACTTCCTTCTTTTGTCTTACTTTCCTTTTGGGTTCAGCTTTCAGGTTTAGTTACTCTCCATATTATTTTCTTTATCAATCATTCCCCAGTTCATCGGTTCCATTAATATCTCATCCCGATCTATTTGCACAGCATGCACTTTAATTATTAGTTTACTTCAGTTCTAATTGCCTTAGCATTCAAAAATCAATTTGTTTTATTTCGGTAATAATTGAGGCGTGCAAGTTAGTTTTCTCATTTTAAAATAGTCTCTTGGATTATAAGGTGTTTATATTGTTTAAATTTGGCTGTGATGTTGGGCACAGCCCAAGAATAGTGCAAATATAGTAACAAAATATGACAATTTATGCCATCTTTTCATTGTCTTAGATTTTTCTGTACAATTTTTGTAGTCTTCTGTCTCTTTGTTCTCTTATGATGCCTTTCTTTTTTCATACTTGACTTGCAATTGCATGCCATGCTATGTCATTCTTTTCTCTTTGGGATCGAAGGTAATTAGAGCGATGTAGGTTAATGACGGCTGAGACTTGTGTTGGATACAATGTCTGGTGCATATAAACGCAGCAGGAATCTAAAAAAGACATCTGACACTTTCAGATAAAACCAGGAGTCATGCCAGCTAAACCAGAAGCAAGAACTCCACAATTTATTATCATATTGCCAAGGAATTCATGTGGCGAAAGTGGGTCACATAAGTCAGGGCAACTTATTACCAACTGCATGAGAACTGCAAGTCTAAAATCATGACAGGTTCTGCTTGAGATGTGCATACTACCTAGCCCATACAACAGTAAAGTTCATAAGAGGGCTTTAATCAGACTGCTTTTGCTCACAACAGACACCCCCCTGAAACTCCAAACAAGTTCTCACACTGTTATTTATTAATGTCCAACCCACCCTGCTGAGATGGCACAAAAACCTCCTTTGTCTAATTGGCCCCTTAAGATTAGAATCTCCCTGGTGGCAGTAGAAAGGCAATGGCTATAGTATGTCCCGCTGAGTTGTGACAGGCCACTGTTTACTAAAACTCTCCCCTCTGTCATTATTGCTTTCTTTGCATGTGATTCTCCCACACAAAAGGAGTCTGCTCAGAGCAGTGTGGAAGCCCCAAGGCAAACAGAGACCCAGGCACAGGACAGGACAGAGGGCCATTGATGACCGATGTTTTGACAGGGATGCGGAAAGACACCTCTACTAGCTGGGTTGAAAAGGACAGCTGGAGGAAACTGGGATGGGAGTAAACTGCATGTGAATGTGTTTATCAGGGTCCCAAAATATTTGCTTATAGACTGAAATTTCTGGGAACTAAATACTCAGTCAAGCAAGACTCTGATTGTTGATTTTGCCTCAGCATGAGCATATATATATATGTGTCATTTCTATTTACTTGCTTGTCCATCACACATGAT
This sequence comes from Stigmatopora nigra, assembly GCF_051989575.1. NCBI lineage: Eukaryota > Metazoa > Chordata > Actinopteri > Syngnathiformes > Syngnathidae > Stigmatopora > Stigmatopora nigra. The sequence continues at coordinate 9,460,100 of NC_135515.1, forward strand.
TAAAATGTTAATGTAATCAGCAACATATTGAACTAAGTTAAATGTGTCAAGGAATTTTTGTCTAACCATTCAAAGAAGCAAATCACATGATAACTTACTTGGACAAAGGTAAAATTGCACACAACTGCAATGGTATAAAGTAATGGCTGTTTTCAAAATGGTTATTGGCCACACAAACTTTTATTTCCAAGTAAATATTGTGGAACCTAGTTATAAACGTAGATTGCACGTTATACAAATGTATGTGTGATAGTGCACAGATTTATAATATTAGGTTAGGTAAAGGCAGGTGGCTGGCAGGTTGGGATGGACAAAAATCCATCAATTGCAGATACATATGTGGAAGCATTTTCCAGTATTTTCCATCCCACTTGTTGAATTTCATATCTGTCTTTTCAGTCTTCCTCTGGGGCAGATTGGAGGTATTATCTGTTCAGAAAATAACTCGTAATCTACTCATTATCCGGACAATTATCCGGCACTAATAGCGTGCTTAATCTGTCTCATTTTATCAGTTATTACCTTTTAAGGAAGTGAGTGGCAGATAATGTGCATTAGCAGTTTGGTGAATGATTTGGTAGATAAAAAGTAAGCTGTTTAGTCTGTAGAATTGGTGTGCTTTGTGTAATTAATTGCATGTGTGTGCATGTTCGTGTGTGTGTGTGCGCATGCACAGTTGAGCATGAACTGTACTTTTAACGGCAGCTGCTTTTGAGTACAACGTTGTCCCCCGGAGATAAGAGGCTGCTGTCACAAATGCAAGGCATATCAAAATGGACCATGCACCATTACACAGCTATTCTGACACAGTAAACCCACTTTTACGTACTTAAATTGTACACACACCAACCAAAAAAAACACTCACACATTATGTACATTTGCATGCATGCTTGGATGAATTCATACAACCACAAATCTAATGCACATGCGCTAAAGAAAGGTTAAAACCTGGTTCTGACAATAACAAAGTCACTGAAATAACAAATTGACACCCTGTATTTTCCAAGAAGCTTCCCTGTCATTGCCCATGAATGCCAAGAAAAAATGCCCTCAAGGGCAAAAATAGGACACTGTATCATTTTAAGGAGGTGTTGAATGTGTGTGTGTGTTCTGATAGTGAACAGAGGGCGGGATTGGAGGAGCATTAATTACCTGTGTGCTTCTCCTGCTGTCAGAGGAACAAAGGTCATCCCCACCGAGGGGCTAATTATTAGGAAAAGAGCTTTCTAATTTACCGCTGTCTACTGGCATTCCAACCAGGAAAAAGAACCGTGTCGTAGTGATCGTGCTTGCAAAAGGTACGTTTAAGCTCTGTAACGATACAACATGCTTGAACAGGTGGGTTTCCTCTTGGACCCTGACCTATAAAGATAGCCTAACAATAATGCTAGTGCGCTGGCTGTGTTTTGTTGGTTTTAATCGCCAACGTGCTTTCCAAGATTCTACATATGTCACGGTATTGCAATAAGCGAGAGCATTACATTGTGATGTGTTAAAGCAAATTCTTGTCCAATTGCTATTCTGAGCAGTTTGGTCATTTAAGTTTAAACATGAATATTTGAACCAGAGGTGGGCAATTATCCCACAAAGGGTCGGGTCGCATTGGGTCCTGGTCTTTGTTCCAATTGATGCACCAGACACAGTTTAACGAATGTTCTTTCTCACAAAACAAGCACCGTCGTACTCTAATCAAATGAGCATACTTGTAAGACACTGGATTGATGAAAAGGTGCCGTATTGTTCAGTTGGACTAAGAACCTTCACCTGTAGCAGCCTAATTTCCTTTCAGACTAAATGGCAGCAACTTTTCAAACCCCAAAGTGCACAAAACCAGAAGAATGGGATCATTTAAACTGTTCCCATGTGAGAAAACTGGCATGTGACAAGAACAGCGATTAAACTGCCAGGGCTTTTTCATATCGATTTTAGAAGTTTTTTTATGGTATTGTTCAAAGTGCTGACACCATGTTTTACCGCCTCATTTTAGTGCATGGATAATAGATTACTACAAAGCACACTTTCATACACATACATGTTAAACTGTCCCTTTATTATCTGACAGTCTTTAAGATGCACAGCTGCACCCACACGGCAGGGGGGTTAAAGCGAGAGATCAGTGGATTTTTTAATCAGCTGCACTCCAATGAGATTGTCCTCTGACTGCAGTATTTTGACAAATTGTTCCCTCCCAGCATTACTCCATCTGTCCGCCTTCACCAAAAGGTAAAAGTCTGAGGCCGACCACTCGACTGCACTCCATTCTGTTAACCACACTATTTCTGCCTGCATACCAGCATGTAGTCTCAGTCAACTGACATGTAGTGATTTCTCAATCTGAGTGGAATTAATCCATTTTATCTTGACCGTGGGGTTCCTGTGTTAGAGTCTTTATTACCTCTTACCTTCACGCTCACACCCATTACCTTTCCCACACCCTGTACTGCTCTCACCCTCAAGTCTCATGATATTGCATGAGTGGATTTAAGAGGCAGCCGGCCTAAAAGTATCAGCACATGCCTGGCTAAGTCGTTTCTATCAGACCTTTGATTAAACCAGGTCAATCAGAACATCTGCTAGTTGGATTGTTGTTCTTGGAGTGCATAATCAACAAATGGTATCTTGTAGTTTAGGTATTGTTGTAGTGCACTCACTTCGCCTTTTTACTCTTTTTATAAGCAGGTCTATTTAGGTGAAGAATAAAAGACACTAATGCTTGTTTTATATATATATTTAATCAATTCAAGCATCACATAATTATACAGGCTTATACATATATAATCATGGTTGAATATTGCTGAGGCCTATTTTATCCAAGTAGTCAAAAGGCAGTGAATGTCTCAATTTAATGAAAAATCTGGTTTACCTATTACAATTACAATATCCAGCACATAGTTCATAATGTTGTGTTTCATGGTGGAGGTATACTGCCATAATGAACCATTTGGTTCCAGCAAACTAGCACGCACACACACAAACATACTGAAAATTGGAAGATGGGCAACTGTTGCTATGGAAACCAGCTGCCAAATCCCAAGTGAGATGTATTTAAATGTAAATCTCCACCCCCTCCCTTCAAGCCCAAACAGAAATCCAGATTCATCTCAGGCATTCTGTTTCGCTCCTCCTCACTCCCCCTCATCTCGGTACATTAGCTCTTGGTTGGTCACATTGCATAGACAGACCCGATTTTTTTTTAGGAAGATTATATATTTGTTGTTTTTTTTCATGTAAAACATTTCAGGAAGAGATTAACAAATTATTTGACTCGGTTTTTATTCCAATTTGTAAGAGACATTGCAGTTTAGTATAGTTTTTAACAATTATGTTGAGGATTTTGGCATGGTGGTTGGGAAGTTCTGCATGTCTTGAAAATACACATATATTAAATGATTCAATGAAATTAATGAATTGCATTTCAATGAGAAAAGATAAAATATTTGTGTGGGTGTTCACTTGATCACACTACTTGGTAATTCCCTCAATAGTAGGAGTAAAAGATGGTAGTAGACACTGTTAACTTGTCCCATTTATGTGAGAGAAGGCTCGGTACTGAGTATGATTGCTCATGTTTTACAAGCTTCACCACCCCACACCCTTGGTTTTTAGTGTTTATCTCTATGTTCCACTGACAGGAAGAACAAATTAATCAGCCGCCGCTCGGTTGCACTGCAAGTAATGTGCTTTTTGTAAATTATGGTAGTTTCAGGTGAGTTTGTACATGCACATTTCTCTAGTTTTGTGGTGTGTTCACGTGTGTGTGTATGTGTTTATGAAGACATTTGTTCATATGTTTAAATTGAATTTACTACACTCCCATGGGCCAAGGAAACTGCTGTTCCTTTGGCAGTAATAATAGATCATTCTACTGGCGGTTACAGCTGCTTTGGCCTACATTAATAGCCTAGTATGTTTTTAAAATTTTAATAGGCATCATTTAGATGGCCTATACTATAGAACATCCTGTGGCTTGTGAGTATTTAGACATTATATCTCACCAATTTGCAGAGTAGATAATGTGTAGATTGTGGCTATATGCTTTTGTTCAAGAAATGTTAAACTAACCTAATGCATATAATTCTGCTCCACTTTGACTTTATTGACTTGACCTTGATGATCATGACTTGTCTTTGAAATACATTGCTTGAGAAATTTGCATTTTATACAGGATTTATGGCAAGAGATACTGTCATCAAGTGTGGAACATTGCAGAGCTCATTATACAGGCATCTTGCAATCAAATAAGAATAAATTTGCATACATTCAAAGAATACTATGCTATATGACCCGTCGTCAAAGCACCTTCAAGTGGGCAGGTGGGGAAACATTTTCCCTTGGTTGTTTCTATATATTTGTAGTCAAGACCTTCCAATAATGACAATGTGAAGTGTGGCCAATTTGTGGCGTAGAAGTTAACCTACCTGTCTCTAATGTAGGCAGGTGGGGTTTGAATCCTGGCTGTGAAACATTTCCCTTAGTTGTTTCTATATATTTGTAGTCGAGACCTTCCAATACTGACAAAATGACGTGTGGCCAATTTGTGGCGTAGAGGTTCGTTCACCTGACTACTGTGTGGGCAGCTGGGGTTTGAATCTCGCTGTCGTTTGACTGATCTTTACACCAAGTAGTTCAGTAAATGGATAATCCTTTTTGATTAAAATAAAGACTTGGTAATTTTTTTCAGCAAAGCAAGCCCAATTTGTCCGCATATAAGGCCTACCCTTCAGTACCCTTCAGTCATTATTTCTTTGAGAGACAAATACGACGTATATGTGAGAAAATATGGTAAATTCAAAAAGTAGTTTGTGAAATGTATGCAGTGTTTGCTCTTGAGAAATGCCGTAAGCTGTCACAATGAATGAAGGTGTATTGTTGTATTAACATTGACTGTGTAATCAGCTATATCATGTACTATACATTTTATGAATGCAAGGACTGTATTACTGCTTTGTGTCTACATTCTTAAGCGTGGCTAGCAAGCTCAGCACAATAGGGAGCAATAATAATGAATCAAGGGACAGGTAGACACAGAGGTGCACGTTGGGCTGATGGTCGCACTTTCAGATGTCATATGAATTGAGCAGCGACCGGAACAGCTCAAGGAGACAGCAATGCATTCAGAAAAGGACCTTGACTGCCAAGATGAGCCATTGGGACCAAATCAGTTTTTTTTTTAGTAAGAGCTAGAAAAACATGACACATGGACAGGAAAGTACACAAAACATCTTAATGGGCTGCGGTTGGATTAACTGTTGTTAATGCTATGCAAAATGGACATCATACCACTATAAATATTGTCAAAGATTAAACAAGGAGGAAGAATGAGACAGTTAACAATGCTGCATCAAAACATTTTATGTTTTTAGTTTTACACATTTTAGTCAGAGTACAATTGTGCGATAGGTAAGATATGTCAACACTAAATATGTCAACGTAAAGAACATCAATTGCTGCTTTCTTTTACAATTATATTATAAGGAAAAAGACAATTCCGATTTTATTTTTCGTTGTCTAAAAGTAGGCCATTTTATGTTTTTTTTCTAGCAATTGTTATAAGACCATTCCGCTCCAAGGAGGAAGGCAAGAAGTGGTTGAGTGATTGCAGTAGTGAAGACTGTTTCATTGTCCTTATGGGAAATGGAATACTGTCAGGACATTCTTGGAGGAAAATGCGCACCTTGTCTTTTCAATCAGGCCGAGACGACACCGCTGCAAATGAACTGGCAGTCATCCACAGTTGCATTGGAAAGCAGAAAAGAGCACATCATGAGCGTAAAACAGCTCAGTTAGTTGCATGACATACAGCCAAGTGTCCTGCAGCCACCAAAATCTCCCAGTTGCCTTGTCTGCTTGAACACCTGGTTGTTATTGGCTCTCTTTAGGATGTTAATGTGTTGCACCTGTGCTTCTCAGCCACAGTGGGGCAATCAGAATTCAAAGTTCTAAAACTCAACCTATAAGGAACATGGTTATAAAAGTCCATCAAACATGAAAGCTGGCCCAAGATTGTAGGAGAAGAGTGCTTGCTCCCCGAAATGATTGGTTGGGTTTATTTCTGTAGATAGAAAATATGCTATTTAAAAAAAAAAAAGAATAGAAATAATAACATTGCATATTATAAATATATTCTCGACAGATTATTTATTTTTCTACTCGTTTAAATGTGTTCTGGCATGTTTCTATTCTTTCTTTCTGTGGTCAGGCAATTTTAGGGGGATATAGAATACAAACACAGGAATTTCTCATTATCATACTTTCGTAGATTCCCACATCTCTACAAACATATTTCGACTCGCATACATACTCATGAGCAGATGCAGAAGAAACTGTGACAGTGCAGAGTTCTGGTTCTTTTCCTACTACTCCCTGTTTCCAATCTCCTCTCAAGGCAGGTTCATTGTAAGGGCAGATGGGACATATAGAGAATCGGGTGATGCAGAAAATGTTATGTATAGCAGTAAAGGCAGATGGCTGCAAAAATTCGGACTGGCCCCCAATTTACAGACCACCACCGTGTTTGTACCAATGTCAGCCCTCTAATTGTCTCTAGTACTAGATCCAATATCTTAAGGCAAGATTTTGCATTCCTCTTTCCTCACATACAGTGGGGCAAATAAGTATTTAGTCAAGTTAGATTAGGAGATAAAACAAAAACTACAAACTTATTCTAGGTGTTGAAGAATAAATTTGCTGATTTTTCCCAAGCCTGTTTCTGATTAAATGAAAGAAGAACATCGCAGACAGAAAATATAACAATCGTTAATTTGATTTTAAGTTTCTACTCAAGTTATGTTTTCAAAACAGTTTCAAGGAGAGTCAGATTCTCCTGACTGTGTAGCCTTGAAAGAATTCTATTCTTCTCCAAGGGACCTGAAAAGAAAAATAAATATCGAAAATATGATCTACACCATCATGATTTAAAAGCAACACTGAAGCTGATTCTGCATATTTTATTGTCAAAATGTGAAGCACGGCTTAGACGCAAAGAAAAAAGTAGGTATGAAAGGTGAAGGGATTTGAGATCCGGTGATGTCAAATAAAACAAAAGCCATTTATATTATATTCCTACAAGCTTTTCAAAGTTAAATAGAAGCATTACATATGATAGTGAACAAAGATATATGCAAGTGTGAAGTTTAGTTTTAAAGCTTTTGTATTTTATTGTAATTTCAATAACTGCTGGGGAATCTATTTAGATACGATACTAAAACAAAAGACCGATAACCATAAAAGTTAAGCGTAAGTGCAATTAAAGTGATTATGTTTTATAAGTGACTCTTTGGTACTTGGATAAACATCTTGATAAGATGTGTAGATAAAGTAGAGTGTGATAAATATTTTCTTGAGCGACCATCCGATACGCACATAAAGCACAAGAATCTGTATGTGTGTGCGAGTAGGGGTGGGTGGGTTTATGGCAGGATAGACATTGAGTAACCATAGTGTCACATTCAATGTTTTTTTTTTTCATATTCAGGTTTCAGGTCAGTAATAGAGTCTACACATATGTGCATAGTTGTTACCATAACATAACTGGGGGGTTAGCACATCGGCCTCACAGTTCTGGGGTCGAGGGTCCAATCAATGGTTGGTTATCGCAGTGTGGAGTTTGCTAGCAAGTTGTTCCAAAAACCTTCAACAACTTCTGCTGCTTACATCATTCATGAATTTGTTGCGAATAAGCCTTTGCCTGTTTACTTCTGCACTTCATCTGTTCAAGAGTTACTGGAATATAACTAGCTGACAGGCACAAACTGACCATAGGAAAAACTGGAAGTATTCCAAAAGTGATGGCCTGAGAGTGGGATTTGCCTCTCTCTTCTTTATTTATTTATTATTATTGACATTCTGCAGGTGCGCTGATGTTGCGACTATCTGAATTTGTTCTAAAACAGGAAGACAGGCTTTGGCAATCAGTAAAATACCCGAATGATTAAAAAAAATGGTTGTTTGGTTCTATGTTGTGAAGGTCTCGTGACTGATGCTCTGTCCTTCCTTTCTGTTGGTGTGGATAGATGAGCATGTAGGGCACAGTCAAGGCCAATGCTGCTATCATCAATCCTCTCTTTTACCCACCCTATCCAACCACCCACCACTTCTGCACATCCCATATTTCAACCTTTATCCATATTCTTATTGGTTGGCTTTTTCAAATTTCTTGTCCTACTTTAACGCAGAGACAAGTTGAGTGGTCCACGTCAAAAACCAATGTTCATCCTGCTTGAAATTTGAGTTTTTTCTTTGCTCCACCTCAACTCTAAATCAATAAATTCATACATAATAGCAGTTGTTTTGTATTTTATTATGGGAAAATGGACCAGACTCACAGGAATACCATGATGACCAATGGATTGGAAGATAACTATATTGGGTATGACATGAACATACACATGATGTGTATCTCATGCGAAAGCACCAGAGCCTTGCCTTCAGAATTCGTATTACTGTAAAAGGTCCTTCTTTACCTTGACAAGCCAATTCATCAAATGCACACGAATCATACTGCAATTTTAGAAATCCCTCTTGTGAGTCTCCAATTAAGTTGATTTAAGATCCGATGCTCGATGCACTAACTCATGTTGCTTTGACTCAAATTACTCACATACCTAATTGTAAACTATGACTGGTTGCAAAGCTATACATATCGAAAACACATACATTGACAACTTATCCTCACTTACTAATGATGACTTTGCACTGAAACAACAGAGCAAAGAATCCCCCTTTTACATATCTGACATAGCAGTTTAGTATTTTTATCTTTCTGCAGTCCACCGGAAAAATAAACATAACTCAAGCACCCTCTCCATTCTGGAGCACAAAGGCGGAGGTGGAAAGGGAGAAAGGCGAGTGGCTGTTTTATGACTTGGTGTGGGAAGTAAATTTTCATAGACAGTCAAGCAGGAACGCTTGACTATTGAAGGCTTTGGTGTTGTGGGGGTGGGTAGAACTAACAAAAGGAACACTCAACACACATGCTCACAAACACATAAACATGATATAAATCCAATAAGAATGTATCAAAGTAGTTCTAGACTTCATACAAGCTCTACCTTTGAATGAAGGCATGCCTAACTAACGATGCTCCAGGGCAAAGAATTGAGAGAGCGTTACTTGCTGACGAGCAAAGTGGGAGTATTTATGGTTCTGTCATAGATCGACATGAATTATACATGAGCCCTCATTTTTGTACAGGAGTACTGAATATAAATCGATAGGTGTTCACCACTGCTATCTTTCCTAAGCACTCAATCTTTGGCTCACAATTTTTATGTTGTATTATTATAATTTTCCAAGATGCACATGCGAATATAAGCATAACCCTGTTTTCCATTTTTTTCTTTTTCCTTTCCTTTCTTCTTCACAACTACGAAATTATAATCAATCTGAGTTGGCCCATATACTCAGCTTTACTTACCTCTGCTCTCAGTCAATCTCACCTCTCTGACAAAAATACGGACAAGGTCTATTTTCTGCTCCATCAATCACAGGTCAGATCACGTCTTAGAGTTTAGCATGCACCAAACAGGTCACCAGCTCCGGTATCAGAAGAAGATACTGAGCTAAAACCCCAATCTGGCAGCCCACCCACAAGCAGTTTCATCATATTTCAAGGAGTGAAGTTTTACTAACATCATTCAAACCCAGTTTCCTTACTTTCAGAATTCGTTTAATATTTTTTTTTTTCACCACATTGATTGGGTTTACTTTTTGCACATTTCTAGAGCTTTGTTTTAACTTAAGCCTTTGGTTGTCTTCTGTCTGGGATTTCTTCTTAACACATTTTCTATCTGTATTTTATTTCCTTTTATTCCATATGACCCTGTCAATTACATACATTAGGGAGCAGCGTGACACTGGTTTGCACTGCTTCTCCTCTGCCTGATGGGAAGCAAAAATGGTTTGCCCATTTAATGCCCAGTTTTGAAATAAATTATCTCAAAACAGTAGTCGACCCAATGTTGTATTTAACCACCTGTTAAGTAGTGTAATGCGTTGGTACTAAAAGGGCTCCTTTCATCTGCCAAATTATCACTTACAGGACATAACTTTGCCACGCCAATTCGCCAATTTGGCGTACAGCATGTTCTTTACTGACACGACAATCCACTTATGTTGTGTTTTATGTTAAAGAGCACTTATAGGGCTGCATAGATATTCTATTTCTAATACTAACCCTGGTATGATGTAACTGAGCTTGGAATGCTTAAACAAGGTATCATTCTATACACTTATGCCTTAATATTGATCTAAATGAGTTCATACCAGAAGCTGACAATGCAGTTTTGATTTACAGACATTTTCAATGTTTAGATGCTGCTTATATAAAATACCTCACTTGGACAAATTAAGTGGATTGAGTAGATTATAACTATATGTGGATGCTTCATTAAAATTTTGAACATCTGCTTGAGCTCCTTGAGTTGGATTAGAGTGTGGTAGCTGTTGAGCTTGAGGCATCCTCTGAAGTGGAGCTCCTCCAGATGAAAGTGGTGCTTTGTTTGGCTCCCAGTAATCTTGACCATTCTGTACTTAATCTCTCAGTAATGAATGAACTCATGCAGTGAATGGTATTTTCCCTTCATTTAGTTCTTTGTTCTCATGGCTTTGGCATGAAATGAGTTAAATGAAACACGCTCTAATCGACTGAATAGGTAAAAAAAAAATGTCGACCTGATTCCTTTGTTCTATATATTTTAGTTTTTACGCAATTTAACCTTATTGAAATTTTAGAGGAAGATCTGTTCTTCAGTGGTTAAGTCATCAGTCTCCCACCTCTGTGGTCCTGTGTTCAAGTCCTAGTGCTTGCAAAGATTTTCCCACTATTATTCAGGTAAATGAAAGAGGTAAAACTGCAGATACTACCAAATACTCTAAGAGGGTAGTGGATCAGTGGTTAAGTCATCAGTATGTCACCTCTGTGTTCCTGGGTTCAAATCCCAGTGCCTGCAAAGATTTTCCAAATATTATTCAGTTAAAAGAATAAGTTCTAATGGTTAAGTGTCTAACTGAATAAGTTTTCAGTGGTGGATGAAGTATTTTGTCAAAAAAAATGACTAAGTGTTTCACCCATTACCTTGGATAAAACGTTTCAACAACCATGTATTTGTGTGAGGGTGGTGGCCCAGTGGCTAAGTCATCGGTCTGCCAACTCTTTGGTCCTTGGTTCAATTCCCAGTGCATGCAATGATTTTTCCACAATTGTTCAGGTAAAAGAATAAGTTCTAATGTCTAAGTGTCTAACTGAATAAGTCTTCAGTGGTGGATGAAGCATTTTGCCAAAAAATGACTGTGTTTCACCCCATTTCCTTGGATAAAACGTTTCAACAACCATGTATTTGTGTGAGGGTGGTGGCCCAGTGGCTAAGTCATCAGTCTGCCAACTCATTGGTCCTTGGTTCAATTCCCAGTGCATGCAATGATTTTTCCACAAATATTTAGTTAAAAGAATAAGTTAAAATGCCTAAGTGTTTAAGTGTATAAGTATTCAGTGGTGGATGAAACATTTAGTCAAAAAATAACTAAGTGTTTAACCCCATTTCCTTGGATAAAACTATAAGTACTACTGCTTTCTCCCACAGGTTGGTAGCCCAGTGGCTAAGTCATCAGTCTACCACCGGTGTGGTCCTGGGTTCAATTCCCAGTGCCGGCAAATATTTTCCAAATATTCAGTTAAAACAATAAGTTAAAATGCCTAAGTGTATAAGTATTCAGTGGTGGATTAAGCATTTTGTCCAAAAAATGACTAAGTGTTTCACCCCATTTCCTTGGATAAAACGTTTCAACACCTATGTATAAGTGGGGCACGAGTTGGTGTAGTGGGTTGCACACTCGCCTTTGAACGGAGAGAACGTGAGTTCGCTTCCCGGTGTCGGCGGTTCACTGACCAAGCAAGCGGTCTCGGGTCGGCCGAAGGCCGACCCGAGAACGCCTTTCGCATAGACAGGTCCTTCAACTGTCTTCCGAACTGCCGAAGGCAGTTCGGAATATAACCTTTTGCTGAAAAGTATGACTAAGTGTTTAATATAAATTAAAAAGCTTTTTCTTTTTTTTTTTTCCTCCTTCTTATTCCTTGTGACCAATTCTTCTTTCCAAGTATTTTCAGCCAAACGACGGCAGCGGGAATCGAACCCAGGTCTCCCAGACGGGAGTCCAGTGATCTAACCTCTGCGCCAACCAAGTGACTACACTTTTCTTTGTAATCATTTGAGTGTCTTTCCAAGAAGTACACAGAAACAACTAAGTGAAAAAGTGTCCCAACCGAGAATCGAACCAAGGTCTCCCAGGCGGGAGTCCAGTGAACTATCCTCTGCGCCATCAAGCAGGTACACTCTCCCTTGTCATCATTTGAGTTTCTTGACAAGAAGTACACAGAAACAATTAAGTGAAAAAGTGTCCAAACCAGGAATCGAACCCAGGTCTCCCAGACGGGAGTCCAGGACTCTAACCTCTGCGCCAATCAAGTGACTACACTTTCCTGTATCTTCATTTGAGTGTCTTGAGAAGTCCACAGAAAGAACTAAGTGAAAAAGTGTCCCAACCGGGACTTGAACCCAGGTCTCCCAGGCGAGAGACAGGTGAGTTAACCACTACGCCACCAAGTGATTACACTTTCCTCTGTAATCATTTGTGTCTTGACAAGAAATACACAGAAACAACTAAGTGAAAATGTGTCCCAACCGGGATTTGAACCCAGGTCTCTCGGATGGGAGTCAGGTGACTTAACCTCTACGCCACAACTTGGCCACACCTTCTTTTGTCATTAATGGAAGGTCTTGACTACAACTATATAGAAACAACTTTTGGGAAAATGTTTCCCATCTGGGAATCGAACCCCAGCCTCTCACATGAGAATCACGCGTGTTAACCTCTACACCACGAATCAGTCACACTTTATTCTGTTCATTATTGGAAGGTCTTGACTACAAATATACAAAAGGTCTTAAAAAAAACATTATACATGGTCATTTTAAAAACAAAGCCATATTATACATGGTCATTTTAAAAACAAAGCCATATTATACATGGTCATTTTAAAAACAAAGCCATATTATACATGGTGATATTTTTTAAAGCCTTACATGGCTTTTTAAAATTGAAAAAAAGAAAAACATAACACAATCAACAAACATAATAAAAAAAACATTAAAATTATTCACCTACAAGTACAAGCTTGTTTTTGTTTTTTTCCCCAGCATTTTATAGTGTCTCCTGGGCTGATTGTTTATGCACATGCCAACATGATGCAACCCACCGGCTAATCAGCTTTGCTTTTCTTTGGGCTCCGGAGGCCAGTTAGCAAAGGCTAGCATCAATCATTTTGCTGGTGGAGAGAGGCTCAGTCAATGAGGTTGTATAAAGGTGAAGATCTTGGATCAGTACCGCAATCTTTCATTCCAAAGGGAGGAGAAGGAGCCAGAATGACTGTGGGGGCCCGATTCCAGAGAGTGAAGGATATCTTGAATAGGATGCAAGGAAGCAAGCTCAGCAAAGTTGACCCGTGAGGCTGCAAATAAATAAGACGGTAAATACCAGTTTCTTCAACTAGCTTATTTAAAAAACTTCACTGAAAACTCAAAGTTTACAGTGCAAAACACATACTGTTTTACTAGAAAATCACATTTCTGCTTTATATCTGAGGGATCACTTCTTATTCTGGTCATTTTTTATACTTTCATACAAGCCAATTATAATTATCCTCTGCTTTCTTAAAGTTGATTTGTATGTCAGTTTTTTTTTAATACAAATTAGACATAAATGGTCATTCCTCAGAGTAGTTTACACTAGAACAATGTATACATATTGAAGGGGTTTCTTGATTAACAATCATACCACTGTGGAAGCCAATCCACCCCTTTATGCTCCTTTAAGAAAAGTTAGTTCTTCAGGAATCAGAGAGTGCGAGAGGCTTGGAAATTTAAGAATGGCCCTTTTGCATGCTTTTTCTTGAGCTTAACATGTTTATATATGTATTTGTCTATAGGTTCATGCAGCAGCAAGGTCAGAGGTCATTCTATCAGGTTGGTCTAACAGAATGGTCAAGAGATCTGGTTGAGAAGCAATTAAGTGGTCTAGTAGGTGACCTTTTGTAGCCTTCATTTGGAGAAAGGCAACCCACTGGTACTCTTCAACCCAGAGGTGAGATTAGTCTGGCGGGGCTGATAAAGCTCCACGTTCTTCCAACAGAGAAACACTCAAAGGGGGATTATGCTCCTGAAGAGAAGCGCTTCACACACAAAGCAGGTGGGTAGACGAGAAAACGTCTTTAACTTTGGAGCGACTAGTAATGTTGGTTTGGTCCGAGGATCCTGGGGCTTAAGCACACAAATTTAGATGTGCTACAGACAATAGGTGGTATTTGGACAGAAAAACAGCTGGGGTAGTCATTGGCTGTTTGTCTGTTCAGCAATAGTCACATAGTTCGGCCAGTAATTCCATTGGTTCTCTAAGATTTGTGGTTCTAAACTTTAGACAGTTGTCGAGGCCGTCAAATATTTGGAAATGGACATGTTTTATAAGGAGCAGAGTAGACAGTTCATAAAGTCAGCAGAACAAAATATCTGCTCTTCTCCCAGATCCCCCATCACAAGATTTTATATGAATCCTCTGTGTCCTATCATACTCCTCCAGTGAGTATAAAAAGCAACAGAAACATTCATCACAAAAACGTCCTACAGGCACCTGTTCATAGACACATGAAAATAATTGGTACGGCACCAAATGGGAGCCAATACAAAATAAAAAAACATTTTTTTTAATGTGGCTATATCAAGGAAACTGACCTTTGCCAAAAATAAATGTGAATTTCGTACTAATTTGTCCTTAGCTGTATTAACAAAACAATTTCTGGGGAAATAAAATCCATGCTTTGTCATTTTCACTCTTTTGTGGATAACAAATATCTTTGTCATTAGCACAATATTCATCACTCATCCCAAACTAAAATTTCAATCTAAGAATTTAGTTTTCTGACGGCAACATGGGTGCTCTTTGCATTCAATACTCACAGGAGAAAGAACATACCTTCATGGTGGGATGTCATGAACAGTTTCACAGCCGCTTTCATTTATTGGAGGTTTTTGATGATACTATCTAACTTTGGTGTTGGACAACAAAAAGAATATTTGAAATTCAATATATTTTCTCGTCTGACAATAAACTTGCTTCTCAGGTTGTAACACCAATAAATATGACTGAGACGTAGCAGTGCTTCTTTGTATGATGACTTTTAAAATTAGTCGTCTATAATTTCAGATGAATACAAAGATCACAGCCATTTTATAGGTCTTTTGTTTATACTTTGTTCTTTTGTTTTGGTGGCACTTGTTCTCACAGCCATTCATATATACAAGAAACAATCATAATGTATTCTATTCGATATTGACCTATTTTCCATTGACACTGTCACATTTTATTCACAGTAAGAAAACTATTGGGCGGTCTGAAGAATTGGTAGTATTCGTTCCTGTATTTTAGGTAAGGTAACAATTGCTGATACATATCTTGTGACTGCATGTTGTTTTTGTGCATTCAATTTTCTTAGGTCATTATAGTTAGTGTTGCTCTCACTAGTAACACAATGGCTGATAAATCTTTAAATATATTTTACTGTACATTTACATAAGCGGAACTTTGTTTTATCTAAAGTATTTTCCTTTGAACATGATCTCTGTACATCTCATACACAATACAGATATATTATAATGTATTGAAATAGTCTTTTTCACCTGCATACACTCACTTTAGCTTTGTTTCTTAAAACTATCATCCCCCCCACCCCCTCCTTCTTTGTGTCCTTCTGTTCTGTACTTATCAAATCAAAGACTGTACAATCAGTGGTTATCCCAGCTGTAAATGAGCACAGGAAGCAGATGTTATTCTGATTAAACACACACACACAGACATCGAAATGTGTGCCAAATCTCTCTGACTAGCATAGAAAACAAAACTAAATTTAGCACAATATTTGTTTTTCCTCGCTGTTGGTCAACCTCATAGGAAAAGTTTCTTTTTAAGTTTCAATAACTCCTTGATCGTTAATAGAATACAGTAAGGTACACAGTTCATACAAAAAGTTCCCACCAAAGGGCCCACCACATGTTTTTCTGTGGCCTGTTGAAATAAATCATGTATAATGCTGCATTTTTGCAGTGAAATAGAGGAAAGTACATAAAGTTAAATTGCAGATCGTCCTTAAGCAATTTTAACATAAACCAACTAAATTAATAAGAATAATCGTAAAGGAATAGTATACATAAGTATCAGTAGAGTTCCTAATTTAGGTATCAAGGCTGGGTCTGAAGTAAAATAACTTGGAAAGGTGCATCATATATCATTATGGTTTATAGTATAGTTCGAATTTTGATTTTTGTATAGGTTCACTCGCCTGACTTCGGTGCAGGCGCGGGCTCAATTCCCTCTGGTGGCGGTATGATTAGGAGTGCAAATGGTTGTTTGTCTCTCTGCGTGCCCTACGACTGGCTGGCGACCAGTCTAGGGTGTAGCCTGCCTTTCACCCGATGACAGCTGGATTAGGCTCCAGCAACCCCCGCAAAACTGTGACCCTAGTAAGGATAAAGCATATTCATAAACGTTTACTAAAGGCAAACACACAAAAGATTGATATGTCACACTAGCGTCAAGGCAATTGTTTGCGTGTATGTGAATAATTAAGATACAGAGAGATGATCTGATTTCTACTGTATTAAGTGCGCTTCGGCACACCTTTATTTTCTTCACTTGAGGCTATTATTTTACAAACTACATATAAAAGGACATAAATAAATGTCATAACTTACATGTACCTATATTTCCTTGATGAACAAACAATTGTGATCATGTCAAAAAAGGAACAAAAAATAAAATCAATGTTAGAGCTACATGACTAGATCTTATGGCATTGGAGGGTATACAATTACAAACATTTACTTCACTGCGTTGTTATTTTTGTTTGTTTTTCAGTTTTTCCCTAAATTATCAGACATTGAAGTAAAGGTAAAACATATTTTACAGTACATTCTTGTCTCCTTACCAACATGTCTTGCATATTTCCAAACAGGTCCTTTTTCTTCTGATCGCTAAAACCCAAAAGTTACACATTGCCAAGAGGAAAGAGCCTTCACTCTGTATTAAGGACGGAGGTGTTTTCTGAAGTGTTACTTAGAGTATAAGTTCAAAACATTGACATATGTATTGTTTAAGAAAATAAAGGAACCAGCGGAAATGGAATCCATTCGATTATACTTATCTTCTAACTATCTATGATGCATTCTGGAGTAAAAAGAATAATTACATTCTTCCCTTCTTTGACATCTTGTCCTATGGTTGTGTAATGCATGGGACGTCCTCCTGTCATATCCAGACACTGTTTTGTCATCGCCAGTTTGGCGAATTCAAACCTTAGTCAAAGTCTTTCTCACTTGTCGGTGTTCCTGTATCCAAATATAATCTGTAAATTACTGCAAAACTACCGATACATGGCTTTCTAGAAAACTGACCGAGTCAACTGTTGAGACAGAAGTAACATATTGTACATTGTTTTTTTGAGCAAACAAATATAAGTTTTTTTTTTTAACCAGACTCTATAGTGATTTGTGAATGAATGGACAAGGTTCATGTTTTTCACATATGCAAATCGGACATCATACAAACATGTGCATTCATTCACACACTCAAATCACACTCTTATTTTACATGCAAGCGAGGAAAACAATTGATCAGAAATCCTGAATTTAAAACTAAAGAAACAAGCAAACATACATACAAAAACAAACAAAAAAAACAGCTCAGCTCCCACTAGAGTAGGACTTGTAGATTATATTACATTCATCTTATAGTCTTTTGCGATGCACCTAATCATTCAAATGTTTCCAGTGCAGTGCTGGAGGAGCACAAGTCTATGGTAGGACGAGCCTTGTTTCAGTGTCAGTATAGAGAAGATGAGGAAGACAATGAGAAAAGAAAGGAAATCGGGAGGTGGCAAGTGTAGGCAGGATCCTGAGGATGAATGACAGCAGCTGGGGGTCCAATGAAAGATAAAGAGAAGATACATCAGTCATTCTGTTTGTCGATCTCAAAGGTTTGAGCTGGATATCCATTCTCTGATATCTTACAAATAATTCAATCATCAAAAACCTAAAGTAGAGCATTTGAGGAAACTTTGCTATGAATTGTTATTTGCGTATACTTCTAGTTTAAATGATAAAGGGTACAGAACCAGTCAAAAGAACTTGACGGTCCACAGTCTGACCATGGGCCATAGTTTTGGGACCCTTCCTCTAATGTATCTAACATGACATTATCACATTAAAATTTCGGTATAGTAATGAAAAACAAATACCAATTCTCACCTTGATAACAGCTTGATAAATCCTCAGTGGAGGGTGAAGATAGTGATTCACTCAATATCCATATTACATTTGTTGCATACATCCTTTTGATTAAATCCCACCATATGGTCCTTAGTCTTGCTGCATGAATAAACCCAATTAAATCCAGCAAAACAACTGCCCACTGAGAATGGCGTGGAATGGTGAGGAAGTTCTGTGTCAAGAACAGGAGTCCACCAGGGCTCGCATTCTGATAGAAATGCCAAGTATGATCCATACTGTGTGTTGGTCAAAAGAGATGGAGGACATTTTTGGGAAGACCCGACATTAAAAACATTCTTGGCAACATCCTGGGGGGCTGGGGTGGTTGGCCATGGGGCAGTATTGGGGAACAACACGGATCTCCTGAAAATGAGTCTAGCCGTATCACCACCTTCCAGACAAAGCCAAAATGGGGCTTCTCTAGTAGAGGGGATCCTCAATTTTGTGAGTGCGATATCAAACAGATCCAGCTGAGACGGAACAAAGGTATCTAGGGCAGCTTGTGAGTCCCGGAGAGACAATGCATGTACGATAAATGTAGTCACCAGAAGGAAGAATATCTGAGCTGTGCATCATTCCACAACAAAGTTACCAAAACGAAAACTTTGCCCATGAGAAGGAGAAAGGGTTTCCCATCTGCCTTGCTTTTCCTTTCAATCCAATAAAGGCACACCACATTGGCCTCTCAGAGGCACTTCCAGCCTCTTGCCACAAATGCCGCATTCTCAAAAACAACATAAAAAAGGGCAGAAAAAAAGTCTGATTTATCTTCTTTTAAAAAGTGCCATTGTCCCCACTTTTTGCTTCATGTTTTCTTTCAGACCAAAGTTAAAGTGCACAGATGAGGTAAACTATTTCATCATAGTTTTTCTCCTTTCAATGGTAGTTTTTTTGTTGTTTTTTCTTTTTGTTTCTTTGTTTTATAAGAAATTGAGTCATTTTGCTGCTTTTTCCTTCTCAGTTTTGAATCTCAGACAGGAACCATTCTGCCTTGCATCTGTTGCATCTGCGAGAGCATTCCTTGGACACTTGTCAGAATCTTGCTCTGATGTGCTGCTGAGGAGATTCCAATGCGGGTCAGGTCCCTGCAAGGAGAGGAAGGACACACCTAGGACCAATAATTCATAGAACAAAAGACAAAAAAACCTCAAAAGACTAATGATCCACAGAATGGAATTTGCAGCTTTGAATTGGGTTGACAGTTAAATTGCCGAATAAGGAAATGTAGAGGCCAATACAAGAATCCCCATCATGTCATTTTAAGGGATTATAAAAACAATTGGAATAAGTATTTCCTTACTACAATATAACAATTGGCTTTGAAGAATAAATTGCGTGTAGATGTTTATCTAAGTAAATTACATTTGTTAATCAAGTCCTTGAGTGTAATGTGTTTTAGAAAAACTGAATGACCAAAAAGTTTTCAAAAAGGTTACTATTCCTATCACTACTACTTTTAGTACTTGTTGACTAAATGGTGTAAGAACATAACTTCTTTAGTTTCAACTTTTGGAAAGCCATTGTTGTAATCGTTGTTCCAAACAATTAGATGGCTAGTGTGTTTTGCAATGATGCACTTGTGAAATATTGAATCACCAGTTAGAAAACCACTTCAAAAGTAGGGAAAAAAAAAATCTCTCTGTCATTGACTTTGTACTCTTGGTTACATAATCAGTGAACTAGTTTAATTACCCACAATATTTGACTTTCCTAACCATGTTGCCTATGTAAATATTTATTCTTTAACCGGTTCTTTCCTTCCTACTCACTCTTGTGTCATGTGGACTACTGCCTCTGGAGTTGTGTAGTTGGCGGCTGTAAAATTGTCGATGTATCTTTCCATGCCAATGGCCTGAAGCCAGTCCTCTACTGTGCCCACAGCCGAGGATCCTTCAGGGCTCCCGGGCTCCAACAGGGTGGTGGTGGGCCTGATGAGTGGCGGCAGCAGAAAAAAGAGGGATTTAAAGTAACGAAATGTTAGTATGTTACACTTTTATCATTTTGATCCAGCACACTTCTAAAATAGTGACGACTACAAAGAAGAAAAAGTATCCTGTTTGTGTAAGTTATTTACTGACACACTCACTATATTATGCACCACTTGAAAGTTTTTTTTTTCAACCTCTTCCTCCCACTCAGCCAAATAAACAAGTTCTTCTAGTATTATTATGATTATCTGAATGGTAGAATGACTAATTCAAAACATGTTGTTCCTTCTGCTCAATCAGTTTGCTTCAATCGTTTAAAATCTATTGGTTGTCGCTCAAACATCTGAATATGAATTACCTGTTTACCTTTAAAACTATATTTATTAAATTTAGTTGCACTAATGACTCAACATGGAGAACCTTTCACTTCTTGTGTCCCATTAGGGGAACATGAAAGTGTGTGCTCAAACACTCATTAAATTCATACAGACTTTCACCAGACTCCACTGAGTCTATAAACACATGTAGGTCATTCTTGCCATATTTTGCCACTCAGGAGTAATAGAGTAGGAACAGTAAACCTATGTTTGTTTTTCAATTAAGGTTACATCATAATTCTCCCCACGGTTAACTGCAACATTGCAAAGCATGAAACAAAATTTAGAATAAACTTAAGAAGATGAATCTATTATCCTGGCATTTAGAGCTCAAATCAGGCACACATTGTGACTGTTGTACATTGGATATTGATTTAAAAAAATCTAAATAATGGGAGGCAATGATTTCTTTGCCAGAATAAATGACCCAAAATGTATCAGCTGATGTTTCTATTCATTTTATGGCGTTGGCAGATGAAAGACCGAGTAAATTATACCAAGACAACGAAGGTTCCTGAAGACATGTTTGAATGACTTTTGCGAGCCATGAACTCAACCCCATCATACGCCTTTTGAAAATGTGAGACCCCCCAGCCCATGAGTCACCTCTGACTTCACAAATACTTTACTACTACTACCAGTGATAAACATTTGTCACCAGGCCATCATTTATATCTTTACAACACATAACTAAATGTGTGTAACACTGCTCTTCCTCACCTGACAACATTGTCTCCACCAGTCCTTTTCAAAGAATTGGGGTTGCGGATCAACTTATCCAACATGTTGACAATCTGGCCAAACTTTGGTCTCTCCGCTCGTTCTCTTTGCCAGCAATCCAACATGAGTTGATGGAGTGCCACAGGACAATCCATTGGTGGGGGCAGCCGATAACCCTCATCAATAGCTTTGATCACCTATAAAATATGAAGCTCAGCATGAAATCCCCATGTTTTCCAGCTAGATGGAAAGTCATGACAAATGATTAACTTTATCAGATATCTAAAAATATAGCAATTAACAAGATCTGTATCACCCCACCAGAATTTGAAGTAGTATTACGACTTACATCTTGGTTGCTCATGTCCCAGTAAGGCCGCTCGCCATAAGACATCACCTCCCACATTACGATGCCATAGCTCCACACGTCACTGGATGAGGTGAACTTCCTGTAAGCGATGGCCTCAGGAGCCGTCCAGCGGATAGGGATCTTTCCTCCCTGTATTAATCAAAAATAGCCTGATAAATAAAGGCTGACAAATCACACAGGAGCGATGACACATTCGCCACTCATGACACACACACAAACCTTGGTAGTGTATGCAGCCTCGGGGTCGTCCTCCAGCACACGAGACATGCCAAAATCCGACACTTTGCAAACCAAGTTGCAGTTGACCAGGATGTTTCGAGCTGCCAGGTCACGGTGGACGTAGCTCATGTCTGACAGATACTTCATGCCTGATGCAATACCACGTAAAATGCCTACTAGCTGGATCACAGTGAAGTGGCCATCGTTCTTCTGCAAATAAAAGAAACAAGTTGTTGATAGATTTAAATGTGGTACCTCAATGCACAAATATTTTTATATACAATACATAAGGCATTATTTTTTTCCCAATTTGTATCTGTGCCAGAATTGCTACAAGGTTTATTATTATATCAAATCCACATTTTCTGTACACGCATCACCTTGTAAATCCAGATCAAAATACCATAACAGATACAAAAATATGTGTAGCGACTTAGACTATACCATTTAGTGCAAACTGGACTTTTGTTTAACTTAGACAATTTGTTCAGAATGTTTCATGCAAACATGAAAATCTAAAGTGTAAAGCTCTGAGAATGTTAACACAGTGCTAATACCTGAGTAAATTCTTGTCACAATGATGTTAATATGATTAAGGAAAAGGATAAAGATTACAACAGTGAATGTTGGCAAACAAACGCTTGTAATTTGGGGGAATGACGTTAAGGTGAAAAGCAGATCAGTATACTATAGTTATGTCTGTGAATCTCTCTCTCTCTCTCTCTCTCTCTCTCTCTCTCTCTCTCTCTTTCTCTTTTTCTCTCAAACATGGAAAGAAACGCTTGACTGACCCTCAGGAATGCATCCAGTGATCTGTTTTCCATGTACTCCGTGATTATCATCACTGGCTTACCTAGAACACAGGGAAGAAGGAGAATAAGGAAAGATTGAAAGAATGAAAGGGAGATTATTATGCAGTAAATGATGCACATGACAAGCCCAGCAAATTCCCAGAGGGATTTAAGAGTGTATGTTTGCACGTGCATTTGTGTGTTAGGTCATCTATCTCTGTCCCCAGGGAGTCTGAGAATTTCTCATTTGCTAAAACTGTAAAATCCTATTGTCTGAACCAAATGCTGAGCTTTCCTGAACCCACTGATTGAACCTGTCACTCCTATGGCCACAGCATAATCACTTTTCACATGTTAAGACACAATGTGTCAACAGATTTGGATTGTGATGCATCTGTCTTGCATACATCGGCGGACAGGTTACGAAAGTCAAACAAAGGTGTCACTAGTTGAAGAATAGTTAAAAATTTGACAAATTAATTATGCAATAGTATTTAGTGACTGCTCAATAGTGTTTTTAATTTTGATTGACTTTGGTTATGATATGACAATATAGTTCAAATTTAAGACCAGATTAAACTGCTTTGAGGTAATAGTTTATTTTCCTGTTTGTTTTCCAAGAAAATGTATTTATTCCACAAACAAAACTATATTCATTCACAATAGAGACACCTGCATTTGGACTCAAAAAATAAACAAATTATTTGATGTATTTTCAATATCACCCAACCAATCCATCTGACTCTTTACAGTCTCTTTGACATCTGCCTGCCAACTTTTGACACATCCATCACTAAACTGTGTTGTATAGTTCTCTTTCTCCTCATTGTGCTGTGTAATTCTTCTTTCCCCATGACCCAAGCCATTTTCCCTGGCCTTTTTCAACTCATCTCCCTAGCTTGCCCTCTCCTCCTCTCTTTTGGGAGCATCTGTGCCTTTATCTGAATGGTGTCGGCAATGGATAGGGTGGCCGTCCCATGGTGGGACTCTGTCTTTGTTCTCAATCCATGGCAAAAGAGCTACAACAAATATCTCAGAGATCAATTTGCGTTACATTTCATGTTGCGATGCTAAGTTAAACTACAGGCTGATTGCAATATGAAGTGTAAGTTCAGCCTTTTTAAAATCTCAAATATGCTCTTGAAGAATATGCAAAGAAACAGAGAACTGAGCCCTTGACAGCTGAAGTCCTGGAGGTAACATTCCAAACCACACCAGTGTGCTTGCGATGCCAGAGGGCCGTCATTCACACCTACACCCGCTGCGTGACTGGCACGCCATTAATCACAGGGCACCCGGACGATGCCCCAAAAAAGAGGAAGTGGATTTAAATCTGGGGGATAGCAGGGGCCGCTCTGTCAGCCATCTTTGTTCTCTTTGTTGAGTTCCGCTGCCCTCAAGGCGCCAGTGATTGACAGCTCAGCAATCCAGTCTGAAGAGTGTCTGACCTGCGACCTTAAACTCTCGCCTTTTCAGCCCCGCCCTATTCCTTCCATCTTATTTGCATGCTAATTCCATGTTCACTGAATACACCCTGCTGCCTTGGCATTGAACCCCAGGCAGGAAATTTTGAAAGAGGGCTGATTATCAGCTGCCAACGAAATTGGGTCGGGAGAATTAGGCAACAAAGGGACAATATTGGGGAAGCAACAGACCAATACTCCTCAAAAGCCCACTCAAATGCAAAGACTATCTTTCAATTACTAATCTCTTTTTAATTTAGAGGTTTGCTTTATGTAGATTACGCATTTTAATGGAGACATGAATAAAATCTGACGGCATCGATATTTGCTGCACTCTGGTAGCTATCAGTGAAAGGATATTTTAAAATGATGTATTTCAGAAGCCCATCGAGCTGTATTTATAATTAATGTGACTTAACTGGTTCTGTTAGATATGCCAACTAGTTCATCCTACATTAAGAATGTAACTTTATGGAAATAAAGAAGGGAGTACAATTCAAATATGTACACAGAGACACTCAAGTGTGAAGGACTCATTTAACCGAAAACCTTGAGTCAAATTCTGAAGGGAAAATTGAAGAAGGCAGAGTGTTACTTATCAGATGGCCTTCTTGCTAAGGCTCAGTAGCCTTTCATGTTGGCGCCTATCAGAACAGCTCGTCTCATCCGTCTCTCTCAACCAACCCTCAAACATTTCGTCATTTTCAGCTTTAGGTTCTTTCACTTTCTTGGCCCCGCTTTTCTTTTGTTGTCGTTCCTTCTCGTTTCTTTCATTGTCCGTACAATTGGTGTTCTCGCTATCTCCCCCCCATCCATCACCCTCCAACCGCATCTCTATTTGTACCTTCCCTGGCTTGTCTCTGATTTTTTTCCTTCCGCAAGTCCATCTGTCTGCATTTTCTTTGCCTTTCTCACGAATACTCTTTAAGGTCTGTGAGGTCACATGGGGGGTGATAGGTGGCGGAAGAGATAAGAAATTCTGCTTCAGCAACTGTTCGCGTTCAGATATGTGTCCAACGTTCATGCATCTGTCTCTTGTTGTGTGCATAAAAGGGTCAGAGGCAGTGTTATCATGCAGAGATAGAACCAGGCTGCTGCTATGTCACGACACATTAAGGCACTTCATCCATCTAACCTAAACCGAAGCTGGTCATCACCCTGCGGCCCATTCGAACACGATGTGCTCAGAAGTGTTGACAAGAGTTTCACCAACACGTGAGCATCTCAATCCTAACAAACAGAATCTGGACAAGGGGTAAATGGTTGAGCAAAGCTTGCTGGTGGTAGAGGAGGGGGTGCTCATGAAGGAGATAACACCAAGGGCAGAGGGAGGGAGATGTGACCAGTGTTTTGTGACCATGCAGCAGCAGATAGAGGAGGGATAGGGTATCACTCCCTAACCCCAAACACATTTAGAGCTGACACCATGATTAATGAGCCTAGTGCTGGACTACAGGGACTGCTCCTGGGCCATTAGCACCCCCACTCACCATTTGCCCACCTTGCTCTATTTCCCCTCACCCTTCCTACTGACAATGAAACCCGTCCATCTGGAAAAAAAGACACCCGGTGCAAGACAGAAAGTGAAATACTTACAATACCTAATGTTTTTATGTGGGAACAGAGTTTGAGTTCGGACAATACCAGGGGACACTAATTCCTGCCACATCACTCTTTTGAGGTTCAATTAATGGAATCATTTACATTTCTGTAGGAAAAACTGACGATGCTAAACCATACAAAGTATTATCAGATGCATGACTACCACCTGGACCTTAACCTTCCACCAATGTCACCTGGATTGATATATTTTGAAATGAGTGGCAATGTAAATGGACGGAAAGATGTAGTAGTTTGGGCTTATTATCCAAAGCATGTTTGTGGGAGTTGGAAATAATTAGAAATCTGCATAGAAGTCATGGTTACTTGAATAGCAAATGACTTCTGGTGTCAGAGTTTAAATAGAAAAAAATGACATACATTTGGTGACTACTCCCTCCAGGTGGATGATGTTGGGATGGTCAAACTGCCCCATGATGCTGGCTTCAGCCAAGAAGTCCCTCCGCTGTTGGTCAGTGTATCCGGCCTTCAGTGTTTTAATGGCCACACAGATCTCTCTCTTGCCAGGCATTTTCAAACGACCACTGCAGACCTCACCAAACTCCCCTGAAACAAACAGAGTACTATTTGAAGTACATTTCCCTGGCGCCAGTGCTTGTTTGTTTTAGTGTGTATTTTGGAAGTGGTCCTCTTTAAACACTGATCGGGGTTTCCAATCCCTTATTCCTCCCTTCAAGCAGCCAGTAGTGTGGCAAGGGCAAAAGAAAAGAAATGGATATTGATTCTACTCTTTATTGTTTTGTCATTGCATGACTTTTCTTCGGCTACAAGAATAGTAAAAACAATATTGTTGCAGCTATTGTGTCACTGTGTGTTTTTTCAGCATGGACTTACTTGATCAAAAAAATGAAATCAAATGAAAAGAGTTCAAACATAATAATCTAAAGTTCTTTTCCACTTACCGACACCAATAACTTTCTCAATCTTAATACAGGATGCGTCAATCTCTTTAGCAAACTCTCGTACAGCTTGATTTGGGTCCTCATATGTAAAGGGGTCAACATAGGTCCTCACTCCTGAGAAAAAGCAAGTGTAAAATTCAGTCAGGAAGAAACTCTTCATCTGGTCTTTATTTTCCTCATGCTGCAGGCTATACCACACTTCTCTATGGTTCACTCTGATGAAGATGAATCTCATTAACATGAAATATTTTAAGGACACCGATACCACTGCGAATGGCTTGATAATGATACTTTTGGAGTAAGCTAGTATGCAAATATATTAACTTCAAAATTGTTTACAACCCCCAACTTCCCCTTCTTAATTATACACCCCAAATGTGGGTTGTAGAGCATGCATGTCACCAAAAATGTTTTGTTTTCAATTACAGAATTTGTAGACTTTTTTTTTTTTACCTTGGTGTAAGTGCTTTTCTTCATCGGACTCCTGCTTGGCCTTGCTGTACTTACTTCTTCTAAAGGAAAAAAACACACCAAGAAAATTGGTTTTGTGTCATGTTATATAAGAAAATAGCGTGCACACCAAATATCATCACTATATATTTGTTCTGTCACTTTAATTGGAGTTCCTTTGATACGTGCTTTTAGCAAATGTTTTGCAACCATGCTTGTCAATTACAATATTTTCTGCCACTGAGGGACAAAGCATCAACCGCAAGTGGAGGTTTGAGCCATGAATCAATTTTATAGAACATTGTGTTAGAATCCCTTAGGATTACTATGGTGCGGTAATGTCTACGACCACGTGTGAGACATTGGCCTCTTCTGCAGTAGTGTAATGAGGGTTAACAGCTACGTGATTACAGTCCCTCCCCACAATCAGTGGATGGTTGCCGCAACACAATGACACGGGTCATCTCATGCATACAGTTTGAAGAAGGCAACCACCTGCTTGGTTGTAAAAGAGGAAAAATCACTTGCAAACCCAGCACCACTAAATGATCACAATAAATCTAATTTATTACCTAAAACACCCATTTTTTTGTGCTACAAATCCAAAAGGAAGAAAAATATACACATTGTAATGACTTAAAAAAAACATTAAAACTCTATTACAGTAAAATTGGACTCACACACATAAACACTAAATGACTGAAAATGGTTAGGACCCTGAATTGAAGCAGCCTCATCTGCATGGAATCCCATCTGTGTGACGGCGTTTTGTCCTGCTTTCTGGTTAACACCCTGAGATTGGGTCACCACAAATCCACCTGATGCCTCTCTGTCTGACTCTCTCAATTTTGCCTGCTACTTTTCATTTCATGATTCTCATTGTCCACCGCTATCCTCTTTCCGTCTTTTCTTAAATCGTTTCCCGTACTCTCATTTTCTTCACCTCGGTAAGTATGGCACAGCAGGAGACAATAACCAGCCGTCCAGATTGTAGTCACTCCGGGATAACCAGAGGAAAGGGGATAAGAAGCGAGGATGGATACAGCAGAGGACAGGGATCGAGGGGTCGCTGATTGCATCTCTTCAGTTGTCGTAGCTGTCAGTCATGTCTCCGGTGTGGCGAGTCATCACTCATCGTGTGTGAGCATGGTGCAATAATGCCCTGTGTGTGCGTGTGTGTCTTTTCGACTGGCGCCCGTCCCCTGACAGCTACTTTTCCTGGTGCTGAGCGAGACATCGCTCATCAAAGAGCAGACACGCACTAACAAACAACAGAAAAGCCAGAGAAATGAAGCCCACCTTCGGCTGATGACAAAAGCCCCGATGAGTAGAAGTAGGAGTACAACGCTGCCGATCACAGACACCAGTAACACCGTCGAATTTGTTCCATCACCGATTATAGGAGCTGGCACTGAAACAGGGAAGAATAAAATCATTAAAAGACGAAAACAAAAAACAGTAAATTCTGTGTCAATCATTGACCTCTTATGCATTCTCCTGGTATCTCCAAAATGTTGTGTATACATCCTCCCCCCACTCACAGACATCGCTTTGTTTTATGATTCCACCATAAAGTCAAGACAATGACAGCCCATTAGGTTGTGTGCCTGGCTGTGTCATTATCACGCGTTGAGGTTTGGATCTGCATCACAAAAGGGACACCTGGTCCCTCAATCATTTATAACCATGCCAGCCATAATATGGCGTCCAGTTTTTCCCATTTTGCTTGCACTCTCAGCTCTTAGATCACCATCGATGACATGTTACAAGTTGTCTAAACACAATTTAAGGCCGCCGGAATTGGAAGCCAGCCAATTGCAAGGTACAAGCAGACAAAGGACAAACATTCACTCATACCTAGGGGAGCGTTCAATCAGTTTATTCTACATGTTTTTGGGTTGGGGGAGGAAACCGGGTACCCGGAGAAACCCCATGCAAGCCCAGGGAGAACACAAAGGGGGACCGACCAGGGATCGGACCCATGAGCCCAGAACTGTGGGGAAAAGTGCTAACCACTTGGCCGCTAGGCCACTGGAAAAAATATATACATATAATAAATAATTTCAACTATTATGGAGAGAGTTCCTACTTGTAGCTATAATATGTATGTAGAACATTTTATTGACTATATCATTGTCAAACTTGAAATACTCAGGAAGCAATAAAAACTGCTAGCTTTTTGATTTCATCAGTATGCAAAAGTACAACATATCTTCCTTAACCAAATTGCTTTTGTCGAATCATTATAAAAAACAGTAATTAGATTAATTCATGTACACGTAATCTGATTAATTATAAAAACATTGACCGCAAAAATGAATAGAATAAAAAATAAATCAATATATATTTATATAGATATCTATACATATACACATATAGATATAAATTAATTGGGTTTGGTGAATGTACCTTTGAGGTTCAGTTTGACTTTTGGAGGCTATATCGTTACATTTAGGTCTGCCCAAGAAGGTTGCGAGCAACCAACACATTTTAAAATAATATTTTTTTTATGAAAAATATCATAAAGATTGAACTTTTACTGGTTTACCCACAGCGACCAGTGTCATCGTGAATAATGGTGACTCCTCAAATTGCAAGTTAGGTGCGCCGGCAATGGTGTCATTTGTCATTTTACACACAACAGCTATTTTGATAAATGAACCTCTGAAAAGATGCTATCATTGCAAGATTTTCTGAAATGGGAATCTAACACAAGAAAATGTTGGTGTGGTTCAACTTACCAGAGTTTGTCATGAACTCAAAGGGGCCGCTGCATTCACCATAGCCAGCCGCTGTGCGTGCACGCACATGGAACACATAAGACGTCAAGGGGGTGAGACCCTTGATGTCTGCGTTCCTGGATGAGGTTTTTATGATCCTGTAGCTTTTTTCATTTTGGTCCTGCACGTAAAAGTCCAATAAGACACGAGAAACAAGTAGAAAACAATACTGGGAAATTCGCCAATGTTTCATCCACTTACCTTTTCATAGTACTTGACCTCGTATTCAAGGATCACTCCATTGGCCCTCTCTGGAGGTTGCCACACCAGCGAGATTGTGTGTCTTGTTATGTTCTTTGCTTGAACAGATGTTACCGGTGAGGGAGCTATACAAGAGAAAAAGCAATTTTGAACTGTTGTTTTCTACTTGTCTTTAACGCTGCAGCCTTGGAGACAATACGTCTGTTTCTGTTCCCCTCTTAAATCTTCTGCTCTTTTATCCTGGGCACCACAAGGCATTCACTTTGTGTGTGGCTTTTATTGAAAAAGTTATGTTGTGCAAACACATGGCTTGATTAGAAAAATAATATATAGCAGTACAATGCTTGAAATTCATACAACTGATCCAAATTTTCTCGAGATGACACTCACGCCTTAGAGGTGGCAAAGTAATAACAACCTTGATTTTCTGCATATCTGCAGGTCACCTTGGGAAAAGCTACAAAGTATGCCCCAGAAAAGCACAAAAATGAGCCCGAGGCTTTTGCCTTTTTTGTCTGTAAGAAAGCAAATCAATTGGTTTTCATTAAAGCGCCACTGAACGATCTTATCCTGAGCCATTTCTGCAGCAGCTGATAATAAGGCCATAATTCAAGCAACAGAACTATGTGCATTCGGCCGCATTTAACATGTGAAGGTTAAAGCGCAGATAATGGCTCACTTTAGAACCCTCCCTTCAGTATGTCACTGACACACAAATCAATCTTCAGAGAGCGTGCCAACATTAAAACTGGGTCATTCAGCGGATATAAGAAGTCTTTGCACTACCGTTAAAATGCCAGGTGTTTTTAGGGATATAAAAAAGGGAGACAAAGGTAAATCTTTTTAAGTTCAGAAGTAACCATTGGTGTGACTTGCATCAAGAACATCGCAATTGAAAGATATATTATTTTAGCAAAGGCAAACAATTGACAAAATGTGGTGGCAATGTTTATAATATTTGTATGGGAGTTGGTAATTATGCCTATTCCTGCTATTCCTACTCAAACAGCACACAACTGATTGCAAACAAAACTATTTATAGTCAGGCCTAAAAAAACAATGAACCAAAAGTCTGCGTGTGCAAGTGTAGTCATCGCTACATAGCCCTTAATCAATTTATTTACACACCGCACAGTGTCAATTTTGGGTAAAAGAATAAGGGAATTTGTGCCTTATAGCCTGAAAAATACAACACTTGTTTTTAAAAGTAACAAAGTTAGATTTAAATGTACTTTATTAGTTAAATCCATTATCTGCAGAAAACACCAACTCAAATTTTGGCCAATAGGTTTTTAAGACTTTGTGTCTGTATTTCTAAAATTATATTTTATCACCCAAAGCACATCATTCTTAGCATCAATCATGCATTGAGGTTATTTTTCTTCAAGATGTGATTGCTGCCTTAAGGTGAAAAAAAAAAACTATGAAGAGTCCAAAATACTAATTAATGTAGATTAAAAAAAGACTTCAGTCTTGTGTAGAAAGAAAACATGATAGTTAAACCCCGCTTGATCAGATTAAATTTCGTTGGAGGGCCCTTAATAAAATATAATCTTGAGATTGTTCTAAGTGTGTGTGCTCACTCTAATTTAACACAGACATCATAAGTTATGATAAGGGCGTATACACCTGTTTTATTGCCTTTCCTTGGATATTAAGTTTGTTTCGATAGCAAATTTTAAGGTTAAGATCTAGTCTAGGTCATATTAATGATTTAAATAATATATGCAAATATTAAATATTTATCTTGGTCCCCTTTTTTCCAGTTCCATAAAAGAACTAGTCTTTAAGAGCTGTGTACACACTTTGTGGAAATATATGTATTTAGTAATGGAAAGAAATGCAAAAGAGCGTCAATGGAGGTCAACCTATACAATGAAAGTAGACATGAAATCTGCGATGTCTATATAATTTCACCCAAACCCTTGATGATTATTACTGAAAAACTACCACTGTAAAAAGATAAATAGAAGTGTTAACATTGCAAATTAAACATTTCAGCCACTTTTCATCAGCCAACTCAACTGTCCTTCTCTTTGCCTCGGCAGTATTTCATCAAAACAGGTTTAGAGAGAATAAGTTTTGGTATCTGCGTTCCTCAGCCATTTGGACAGACATCAGACAATCTGTCTTTTAAAACATTACAGAGGAGTGATTAATGAGGGGTTCACAATCCACCAATCACAATTTGATTATCTATGACATTATATATGTGAATTCTCATCTCCTTGACCAGAGGCTCCAGGGAACCAAGTATTTAAGCTTACGCTAACAAAAACCTGCTTTTAGCTGCGGATTGAGTTCAAACGGGACTGGAATTTAAGCAGCAGTTGCAGATTGAATTTCAGGCGGGCGATGCAGAAGCAGGAGGGGGCATTTTCAACGGGACTGGTGGGAACTGAGATGGAGATGAAGTGGTATAGGATTGCAGACATCGCTTGGTAAATGGATTAACCCAAGGTTGTGTTGGCCTAATGTGTTGCATCTCTGTTAAACAATTAGGCAGTAGCCATTTGTATCCCTCGATCAATCTTGCCCAGCCAGAGAGGGCCATTTTGAAACCCCCGCGGGACTGATTGAGGACACTCCAGCTACAAAAGAAAAAACCCAGGAGGTTCGCTGACCTTCGTTCCACTCAGGTAATCCGCACATCCATCTTTCCTCCAAAGATGACAGATATGGCAATTTAATTGTGTTCGGCTTCTCTTGTAGCACTTTTATTTCCCTCTCAACTAATGCGAGGATGAAGATGACTGAACTTTTGAGTGCTGCCTCTTGAGATTTCCTTACATGAGACCACAAATTTACATACAGCCCTGACAGCAATGTTTCATGACATATTGAAGGCAAATATTTCAAATGAAAGAAAAAAGAAAAACAAAAAAACATGTAACCCAAACACAACGCTCCTCAAAAGAGAAGTTAGTTGGATTTCAGGTAGTAATTTGACCAGGCCATAGACAACCTGACATAAGTAATGATACATTACAGGGGACGTTCTCGTTTTCTCTGGATTTGTTCTCAATTATTTCTTTTTCAAAACTATGTTTTGGGAGCATTTGATTTTGCAACGATGTTAAACATTTGTAGTTTGTGCATCAGGGATACAAAGTGGTTGGCACATGTGAAAAAGCAGTCAATTGTTTTTCTTTTGTTACCTATAGAAAAATAATAATAAAAAACACATTTTGGTTGCCCGTTTAAGTACGTCTCCCACACGGGACTCCCTCAGTTTTTTTTCTGTGACCAAGGGGGGAAAGAATGCTTGGGAGGGAGCTGTATTTTACAGTGTCAAAAAACGACTTCTGCTTACAACCGACTTTCCCACACCATGCAACGGCTTCTTCCATCTCCCCAAACACATTTGCACATGTCTGTTTTGCTAGCAAAATAGAAACTCAAAGACATATTCACTCACAGAAAAACCTCGTTCAAGCACACTTTCTCATACTCTCATTTACATTTTGTCACCTAAATTTGCAAATAATGTATCATTGCAAAATCTGTAAACACCTTTATTTTAGATGGGTGTTTCTCTCTCTCTCTCTTTGTCACAAAGCAGGGACACTCAAAAAGATTTTTTTTGATCCACAAAAGGGAAAAACACTTTCGTTTAAAGCCAGGGGTCAGTTCAAAGCTTCCCCCCCAACAACTGAACCCCACCCTCGCCTCCTGCTCCTCCTTCGGTTTGGGTGATAGGGTTACACTCCCACTGATTTATGCCACTGGAAGTGGTCATGTTGAGGCAAAGAAACAGACTTAATCATACACAGATTCAGGCACGTGAGATCAAAAGTGTTAATGTGTTAATTTTCCTTTAGTGTTTCATTTTCATCATTGTCAGAAATCCAGAACAGTTCCTTGAATCCGCACTTCATAGCCCCCCCACACAACTCCCCCTTCCTTTGTGACTGAAATCTGAACTTTAATGGAGAGCAGCAGAGGCTGGGCTGTCTTTTCCACAGCAGTTATAAATCCTAATAAATCTATCATAATAAATGCGTAATCCACCGTGTCTGGATGAGGGGAGGCAGCACGGGGATAAGGACAGCCGCAGATGACGAGCTGTATTACCAGCGGCTGAAACCAGAGATTCCAAAGCCTCTAGTGAGCATTAGCAGAAAGAAATCCAATCATTCTCAAGATATCCTCTTTAACACACATGGGCACAGGCCCAGGCACACGCACATACTAAGAGACACGGACACATAGGCAACATTGTTCACGGGGCAAATGTGGATGGTCTCTGAATGTATAAACACTCTATATGTTACTATTCACATCCGCACAAACACACACTTCAAACTTCAAGTGCCATATAACCTCTATGAAACAGTTGTGGAACAAGCTCCAGTGACAAGCCAAATGCAACGCCTGTATCGTAAAACCTGGAGGCAGCAGATTCTCCTTAAATCACAGGCATGTCCCTTTGGCCACTTCAGTTCAATTCCACGTGTAAAAACAAACTTTTTGGACTGCTTTAGAGCAACCATCGCCAGAGCGACCACCCTGTCACATTATTGCGAAGCCGTGGCCTTGACTCCAAGGTGCACTCTATAACAGCTCTTACACATGACTCTCTGGCAGTGCTCAGCTCTCCCACAGGCAGCACAGCCATTCATCTCTATTTTCCTGAACCCGGCTGATAAATCAAACCACTGTGTCCTTAAGTTGCTGGTTTAAACTGCATTCAAAGCATTCAGCTTTCCCAGGCATGGAAATCAGTGAAAAAAAGTGACATAAAAAGGGCACTTAGCTTGCCACCCAAGTGCAGAGCAGTAAAGAAGGCCAAAGTAATGATCAGTTTTAAGTGGTGGAGAGTAGGGAGGGATGACGAGAACCGTGGTCGTAAAATCCATTTACACAACAACCAGTTGCAATATGGCTAAATGACTAAACAAAGGGAAGCTCTGGAACATCCTGGTGCTCAGGAGAAGATTTTTTGCAAATGGACTGAGCTCTCATAATCACTAAACAATTTCTACCAGTGTTTATAATGACACTTCAAAGGATAAACACAATATTACAATATAAATGTTACTGTCATTTGCCTCATTGCTGGCTTCACTTGCTTTATCATACAAAACTTTTGTGTAAAACTAGAAAAAATAAGTTCACACCAAAAGGAAGCAATCATGTTCCAAACCAGACAACTGCCATCCAAAATTACATTCCAATAAATGTAGAATGATTGAATATGAGATATACTACAGAACTACCAATTACGCTGCTGGGAGGTTCTTTTCCTAAACTCGATGTACTCTCTGTTATAGGTGATATAATATTTAATGTATTTTTATAGATTTAATCTGTAAAATACTAACTGCCAATGTTGCTTGACTTTCCATTGAATCTGCCAGGATATTTCAGACACAAACTCCCAACGCTGACACATCATAGTACTCGCATTAATACCACTGCTCAGAGTGTACACTTCCCTGTGGCTCTTTAATAACATTCTCCTCCCACAACTTCAATCAGAGAAAATTTGATTATCTTACCAGCCTGGTTAGTGGTGACGGTCACAGACACTGCCTGTTCTGGCCCGGGGCTCTGTGGCGAGACGCCATTTACCGCCCACACTTCGAAGGTGTAGTTAGTATGGGCCTGAAGCTCGTTGATAGACACTCTGGTTCCCTTTAGGCTCAATTGCTGGGGGCTATAGTGAATGGCGTTGCCGCAAGGTTGACAGCGTCGCCCATCGGGTCCGCAGCGTTTACACACTACGTTGTACGTGAGATCCTGGCGTCCACCTGAACTCCTTGGCACACTCCACTCAAGGTTAACCGAAGTCTCGTTCACATTGGAGATTAGGTGTAGCGGTGCTGTTGGAGGCCCTACAGCGGAAAAGGAAAACGTTGGTGATGAAAACAAACAATGATTTGCAAAATTCTAAGATGGTTCTGAATTACAGCAAAATGTTCTTATGGCCATTGGTAAAGTGGAAAAAATACATTATTCATGCCACCTTATGGTTTCATCAGGTTAACACAATGGTCAGTCATGAAAGCTGGGGAAAAATATTTTTCATAATATATCAGCATGCCACGTGTAGTTACACATTTTGAACAAAACTGTATTCAAAATTTTAAATATATGAGGGACTTTGTGAGGGAGATAACCATGTTTTAATGATGTATTATTGCAGGAATCGGGAACCTCCAGTACCATTCTACTACGACCACCATCAAAAATAGGTTGTAATAATTAGCTTTAATTTAGCGGGTTGAACTTTATGTGATATTCAGAGTTGATAAATGGTAAATTCAATGACAAATCACAGTAAAAACATAGGAATGTTGAAATATTTGTTTTACAACAAATCTTAAATATCTTTTGATGTCTGCTCTATCAAAAAGGTTTCCAATTTTGACCCTGCATTGTGAATGAAATTCAATCCACCATGATTTTTTTTTGTATTGGATATGCAGCAGACAGCAAAAAGTCAGTCTGTATCTAAGGGACTGCCTTTATGGCTGCCAACAATAACTGCAGTGCATATTTGTGTTGGACCATGTTATTAAGCACCCCTACTATCACCACAACTGCTTTGATCTTAAATCTAAAAACTCTGCTTTTATATGCAAGCAGCAATGCAGATTTGGCACAAACTCCTCTTATCATCAATTTCAATTTACATGTCAGCTCTACTTTAATGAATGTGTTTTTTGTGTGTTGCTTTCAAATGTAAGATTCTGTAATTGACTTAACTCTCCCTGCCCTCGCTCCATCTCCCTCTGACTAATGAAGCGCCGGCGAGTGCACTGGAGGGGATCGATGCATGCTGAAATATGAAATCTAGTCAGTTGGCAGACTAATCATTTTGCAAAGGAAATTAATTATCAGTGTTATTTTTGGAGTAGCACAATGACAATGAATGATGTCACTGAGACACACAGTGGGAGACTATAAATGCCTCGAGTGGGTTTATAGTATGTGTGAACAATTATTGCTGAGTGAATAAAAAACTTACAAGACTAATGTAAAGGTATTTGCATCATAAAATTTGTTCTAAAATTGAGCAAATGCCGAAAGCAGGCAGTGTGTGCTGGGCTTGAAAATGAATCAATATTGTTGGGCCATGTGTGGAGGAAAAGGATCGAAGAGAACGGCATCAGTGAAATTGTTCATCAATTCAACAGCTGCCTTAAGCAACAACCAAAAAATAAAATTAAAATAATATTGCACATTTCCGATTCCCTTATACTACTTAACCACAGTTAGAGTTAGAGATGCTGTTTCTAAAATAAGGTCACCACATCCGAATGTGAATATTCCTAGTAGTGAGCTTGTTTAACTTTCTTATTCAATTATCTACTTATTTTGGTGGAATAGCACTGTAGGTGGAGCTCAGTTTATGAGTGGTCAGTGTGTCCCCAGCTTGGTGCCCAGAGTTGCCTGGAATTGGCTCCAGCACCCCGCCACCCTTATGAGAATAAGCAGTATGGAAAATGAATGAATGGATAGTACTGTAATCTGAACTTTACAACTTGAAGTGGACAGATGTGTAGGGTTTCTTGCTTCATATGTCACTTCTTCTAAATGCTATTTCAACCAACTTCAGCTACACCTGTTGCTCTCTCAGAATGCACCAATGGGTGCAAGGGAGACTGGGAGAGCTGCTGGCTGTGAGTGGCACTTTATAATTAATCCCAAGAGAGTGTGAGGAGTGAGGAATGGGATTTTGGAATAGCATCCACTCAATAAATCTTAACATGAATAGTCACACTTTTAAAAGTAAAGTCTGGCTAAAATAAAGTTTAGGCTGAGGCTCCCTCCTCCTCCTCCTCCCCTTTCCATCCGTTTATGGGCAGGCAATTTTCTCCAAGCATTAGTACTTTCTTTCCTGTCAGCCCATGCTTCATCTGTCTTTCTCGTTTTTACTCTTAAATGTCTCCCTTTACATGCCCCTACCTCTCTTTGCTGTCTAACTTTTTTACTTGTCTCTTCCAATCAGCATTTGCGGGTTGAGTGTCATGCAGGTCCAAGGTAGTGTGTGGGTAAAATTGAGCCGAGAGTCCACTACTGCAACCTATCCGGCATGTATTTAATTCCCCCCCTTGGGGATTCTCCATTCAACTCCATTCTTTTAAGCCAAACTACCGGTAAGAAAACTAGGAAAAATCTGAGAAATACATCAAGGGCCAAAAGAAACTCTGAATTGTACAACGCCAATCATTGTAACCAGCAGGCATCAGAACAACCAACTCTCTTGAGTGTCTACGGCCTTCACTGCTGCCCTGTGACGGTCATATGTGTAGTTTTATGTACATTTCTATGTACTCTAAGCATTGCTACAACTGTTTTTTTTCTCAACAGCAACTTAATGTTTATTTTGGAGAGGAGACTAATGTAAGAAAGGCAAATGTATTGTCTTGTTACATTTCAAATGGTTATCAAGAAAGGGATGTCTTGGGAGTAACAATATAGAAGAATTACAAAATGTCATTTAATTTGCTGCCAGTACTAAAATGTTAAATGTTAAAATATCAGCAATGCAATTAATTAAAAAATATATTCCTCTATTCAGTGTCATCATTTTGGGTTGACAGATCCTCAGTCCATTTGTTTTCCCAGTTAGAGCAATAGTAGGGGAAAAAGATCATTCTGAGTGACCGTTGAGAGGAAAGCGGCAAATTGTCGGATGTAGAGAAGAGTTTGAGTGACAGCTGCAATTACACTGCCCAACCATTGGGCTAAAAAGCAACACCCAAGTGCACGAGGAACGGATCAGAAGACAAACGGTGGATGGCTAGTTCAAAGATCAAATGGCTAGTACCCAATGAAACAGAGGGCAAAGGTCGGATGCAGTTTGGAACACCAAAGATTGTGCTGTTAGGTCCAATAAAAGCATCCAAGTAATTAGCCGTGGCAGCTGTTGCTCGCAGCAGCCAAAGTAGAAAGCCACACTGACTAACAGGACAATAGGGATGATCTCAGCCAAATGTAAAGCTAAAAGTAATCTAGGCCATTTATTTGGCTTTGAAAGATTTGCGGAATTCATTTAATCATTTTGAGGTATAACATTATAAAATGTACATTTATATAAAAACCATTTAAGTAATAAGTCGTACATATGAATAGATATTTACCTTGACCCAAAATATGATTTTACAATTCAGACAAGAATTTAAGCATTGTGATTTTTTTAATTTTCATTTTTTGGCTCGGAAAGTATAGGAATCTGCCTTTTGTCTGATCCAATAAAGTGCTGAGCTGACTGATGAATCCACAGGAACTTGACAGGTTGTTAAGGCTTAATGTTGAGTCGGCTATGAGCAAAGCATCTTAACAGATGTTTTGGTTGGTAGAAATTGTTTTATGACACATATGCACTCAGTTACACATAAACATCTGTCACATTGAAGTAAAATTGCTGTTATTTCCTGTACAGCAAGGGAAAGAGGTCATTTGTTTTGTGGGTTGATACTTTTTTTTCATGTACTTTTCTATCAATATGAACCCCACATGCCATGAGCCAGTGGGGAAAAGAACTCTCAAAAGAAAAGACTATCAGTAGAATTTATGATTTACAGTGATATACATTAGGCCAATCATTGTGTGCTTGGCATGAAATAAAACAAAAACTGACTCATGCTGCCTTTTCAAGAAAAATGAAGAACCGTACAGGGAGAAAGGGATCTATTTTACTTTGTTCTTGGTTTGTCTCTCTCTCTCTCTAAGGCTTATCTCCTGTAATAACTGTGGAAAAATAACACTGGAATGTATCTGCCTGTACCCAATTGGGATATAGAATACTTTGACTGACAGAATATTTTTTAATGCAGAAACATCAATGTGTCATTGGCTGGACCAGGTTAACATTGCATTGAATAGTTTGCAAACAACAGTAGGCATTCTTGTCGGTGTAACTTTATATCCACAGCATTAATCTCATAATTTAGGTCAAC
Organism: Stigmatopora nigra; assembly: GCF_051989575.1. Lineage (NCBI taxonomy): Eukaryota > Metazoa > Chordata > Actinopteri > Syngnathiformes > Syngnathidae > Stigmatopora > Stigmatopora nigra. Next base: position 9,500,201 of record NC_135515.1, read on the forward strand.
ATCTTGCATGCTTTAATCAACAAGGATGTATTATTTGTACTTACGAGTGCATGGCATGGATGCTGGGTCTGTTTCAGAACGGAAATATCCCTTGTCGCAGGCACAGGACGTGGAGCCCTCCCTGACAGAATAGCTATGGAGTGGGCACTTGGAACAGGCCCCCTCAGTGGCCAGAGCACGATAGTAACCAATTTTACAAGCTGTAAAAGAAAGAACAAAATGTATATGGTTAAATATTATGAATGATGTGTAGTCGTTTTACATCTAGTCAAACAGAATCAAAAACTTCACAGATAAATATAACATGGAAGTTGAGCCATGCAATTCAACACAGTAGATCAGCAAAGTAAGAATAAAAGACAAAATGTTTCAGAGCAACAGTTGCAAATACATTTCCTTTGACGCCATACTGTATAGTTTTGTAGCTATGAAGTCATTTTTTAGCAGATATACCAAGAAATTAAAAGACAATGATGTCTAATTGTCAATTCTTGGGCAGCTTTCATATATCAGGCACCACACATGATTAGTTAAGTATCACTCCATTTGGCGACAGTGCAGTCCTTTCTTTTGAATGACATTTTGATTGTGGGAGGCTCTTCTTTCAAGGAGTTCACTATCGTCTTTTAGTTTGTATGATGGCCGGAGGAGTGAACTGATCTTATATTTCACCCGGAGTGCTGCACCAGAGTCAGCGGACAAAGGAACAATTCTCTGAAAGGTGCAGCAGAAACAGTCACAACAGCGATAGGACCAAATAACCTGTCGATCCAGGAGGCTGCCATGTGCAACGGAGAGTATTGAGAGAAGATTACTGGTTTGGATTTAAGAAATTGTATGTACATGTAATTTGGGCTGGTTTGTTGACTAGAATTTCTTCAATACCTAATTGAAATGTCCTTTTTAAGTACAGTAAGATTTGATTTGTGTGCCTGTGGAGCTAAACCAAGTACTTACTGAGTGAGTCACTGCTGCCCTAAATCTACATTGGGATCTACACCATTGGAAAGAAGTTCGCTTTAACCCTTCCTCTACCCCTCCACAAAATTCTATCAATAACAAATGTCTAGTAAATAGAACTAGAACACTACATCTACTAACACAACAAAAATTGTGGAAAGACCCTCTCTTGAGAGCGCAATAAAGTCTCTATTGGGCTGGTTCTTCTCTTCAACTACTGGATTAGCGTAGGATGGTGAGGTGGGTTAGGTACTACCTGCTGAGCTATTCTTTGCCCACTCCCACACAGTTCATTGGGGGTAAATCCCTGCTAGAGTTGAGCAAAAAGTTTCTTTGATTGTGGGCTGCAGGGGTGCGTGAAGCTTGTATTGCTTTTCTTCATAGTTGCAAAAAAAAGAGGAGGGATTAGGCATGAGGTACTTTTTTGTTATCTATTTTAACGCCCAAGATCGACACTAAAGGAGCTATAACGAGCCTTTGGAATTGTTGGTTATACCAGGGGTTGCGGACAGTTCAGGTGACAAAAGCCATTGCAGCTTTCAAAGTTTGTAAATGTGCACTGAGCAGAAAAGTGTCTTGAGTTTCGAGTTGGGTCAAGCAGCTGTTTGAAATGGTGGCTCTCAGCTAAAAGCTCAAGAACGAGTTAATTGAGTCCCATGCTTCACAGACTTCAGGTTTGAGTCGCTTAAAAAGACAGTTTTAAGACAGGATACCTCAAACTGTGCACGGTTGATTAGTTTTTTGCTCTTCAGTTATTAATCTGTTCCAGGCTGATCCTTGACTCCCGGCTGGCTATTTGGGAATTATTTGCCAAACTTTAAAATCTGTTTGCCATTTGACTTGGACTGGATTGCCATGGTTTTAAAATCCTGGATATTTTTAAACATGTTTAAAAATGGGATGTCAACATATGTGGGTATGTTTACAGCAGTGGCTGCCCTACAGGAAAGAACAGTGGAAAGAGCAACGATGTTGATGTCCAAGGTAAAAATTTGCTTCCTATTAAGAGAGGGAACGTGTGTGAGGAAAGAGAACTAAAGCAGTGGGTGGTCTTGGAAACCGCAGCTTTAGGGAGGAATCTCCCTTAAGAGCCAATGGATTTATTACTGTCCAGATCAACATGGCCAACCTATGCACATGCAAAAATAAAAACTTTCAACAACACTCTTGTATTTATTTATTTTTTACTTTTCATAAGATTGGGTCAAGCACATTGCCTGTGAAAATCCAAAACACATTTTGTTTTTAATAAAACCATTTTGCAAAGTCATTGTCTGACTTTCACAATATATTGAGGCATTTTCTCTACAGGGCTCCTTTTAGATAGAGACGGTTTGTAAGGTACCAAATCCCTAAGCTCAGAGATCAAAGGCGGACAAAAGGCTTGCGACTTATTCTATTCTGAAAAAGCAAAGATGGAATCCCTCATAGTGTGGGACATCACATTCTTCCCCCTTTCTACCCTAGAAGCCTTTTCAGTCTTCATCTTTTCTCTTTTGTCATGCATTCTCCCACCACATCCACATTCCAGTTGTTTGTAAGATAAAGGGAGAAAGGGAGCCAGCCACTGTTTGTGGTACTCAATAATAAGTTGTGTCCATTTCTCCACTGCTAATTAGTCGCAATGCACAAGAAGAAAAAAAATATCATGACAAGAGCACATGGACATGAAAGACACAGAAGAAGACGTTGATAGGAATCGACAAGCAAGTCAATTATAACCCAGCTAGTTTTCCTTTGTGGCGGCAGCCTACACATGAGGCTTTGAACAGTGATGCATTCCAAATAAGACGTCAACCTACACAATCATCCATTGGAACCCACGAAGACTGACCTGCATGCAAATTAGAGTTAAACTTTTCTCCTGCCCACACAACAAAGTCCTGGATACAGTAGAGATCAAGAGTATACAACAAAAGAACTCTGGAATTTAACACCTAGCACATGGCATACTAAAACCAGAGTTGAGAAAAAGAATAGTAAGTTGAACTGCTGTGTTTTCATTCCTTTTTTCATGACTGTGATATCTCTGTAGGGTGTTGAAGACCTGTTCACATTATTTTTGGAGGCCATAACCGACAGTGAGTGTTCTTCAGAGAGGCATAAGGGCAGAAGCATCTAAATACAAAGCTGTTCTTTCAGAGAAAAAAAAAGGAAAAAAAGTGGAACGATCATCTTTCAAGACCCGAGGGCAAACTGGTTCTCTCCTTTTGAGAAGTCACCACTTTCCATTCAAGCCTTGTTTATGCTATATCCATCTTTGTCTTTGCAACTCATCTATTAATTTTTCTAAAGGTCTATAGCAGGTGAGATTCCTTTCCGTTTATCCTTTGATGGCAATTCCTGTCTGGGTTCAATAAACTCTCCTAAATCTTTGAACGAGGTGCTGTCTATTTCGACACAGATGGATGACATACAACAATCACACCCATAGACCCGAGCCGCTGGTTGGTAGCGGGGATTAGTGTGGATGACTAGCTGCTGAGTATTAGCATCCGTCACAGGAACAGCAGGACAGTGGAGCAGGTTAACTCATTAATTCTGTCACTAGGGGTTATTAATTGCCTCGGCCCTGACAGCGACTTGCAGCCACACGGCCAGCGAAACCTATCAGTGTGATGAATGAGGGACACACGGTCACCGAAACTGATCACCGTGATTGATGATAGTTTCTACATCACGTCTTAACCTTGACCCAGTGGCGGAAAATGCCTGCCATTAGTCGTGCCGTCTTAAAATACAAAATTAATGAGTCATTAATGTAGATGATATTAATATCAGCCCTAACTAAGGTCAACCACAACATACCCAGTAAGGTTGGCAACTTCAATATTTGTATCTGTTTATTGCAAATTTGCTGATTGTGGTCAGCATCACTATGAGCAACTAGTGCCTAGATTTATTTTATTTTTATTAAATGAGTTTGCAGCAGGATCAGTTCAACTCAGAAGATTGATTAAAAAGTCTGCTTTAATGAAAGTCCCGGAAGCCATTGAGCGCATATGAATAAAAATAACAAAAAGTAGATGATTCTATGTTATCTTTGACTTGAAGCATGTACTTCGTGGACATAACATTTCTTCATCAATCTCCATTTTATTTTCATTTAATTCTGAATTCCTCTGTGACCCAATTCCTATTGTTATGCTTATTTTTATATAAATACAAATACATATTGTTTAAAACACTTCCTGTGTACCAAAAACTCCACCTTTGTATTGACACGTAGACCATAACTTATTACTTCCTTCTGAACTTTTTATAGCCTGGCCCTAAGAAAGATTACGAGCACAGTAGTCTTATCATAAAATCTGAAATATTCGACCCAACCTCTTTTAGAATGGTCATGAGAGACCGCACCCTAAAATCTGAGGCAGGGTCATAAAAGTTTACGTGAGTGACAAACAGAAAAAGCAACACATGAATGAAGAAAGGGATAACATTTGTCTTCTTTCAAAGCACTTCAACAGAAGCATTATTTTTTGATTTTTTACATTTGCTTCCATGTAAATCTTCCAGGGGATATCACCAAAAGCTGAATGCCAACTATAGAAAAACGTCTTATGAACTGCTGATGACTCAGAGACTATAACTCAAGTGAAAGATAAGACCATGTGCGTAATAGTGTTGACACAGTGTCTACACAACTTCATATAACCAGAGAGTGTGGAGGCCACCTACAGTAAAACCAATGATTCGAGCGCAGCAGCAGCAGTGGAGGGCACATTATCATCAAATTCTTCATACAAAAAAGAGCTCCAGGGAGTTAAAGACGACTGCACATGTGCATTTGTGTTTGATTAGGCATCTGAAGTAAATGGTTTCCTGGCAATGTTTACAATGAAACAAGGTTCATCTTAATTCATCAAAAACAAACAAAGTAGAGAAGTTAGAGGTAGATGAGTTTGCAAATATGGTTACGCTTGGGGACAGATATTTTGTGACAGACCACCAAACAATGGAGACGACCAAAATGCTCTCCTCACAGCATGTCAAGGATAATGGGCCAGGAAAAGGGAAGATGTGTTAGAACATGGACAATCACACACTAAGAATAGGTAAAGGAAAGAGGAAGTGATAGAAAGCTCATTTCAAAGGGGCCTCATATGTAAACAAATAGAAGCCACATGTTGAGCTGTACTACAAAAAAAAAAAAACTATACTCCTCAATACAATGACTTCACCGATGGGATGGTTTTATTTTGACCCTTAAATAAACTTGACACAACTAACAAGGCTACTGCGTGAGGCTACATTGTAATTATATCTAATTAAAATGTTATATAATAAAACAAATCTAGATTGGTCAATCTGTAAATGCATGCATCCTGCATGAGTAAAAAGACCAACTGAACATAAGTGTTACACGATTCTGTTGTGTTTAGATTAAATATGCTCATATATGTATATGCTCATCTGTGGGGTGGGGTGTTGTAGATCAGAAAGACAAGATCAGTAGATGGACAGTCTCAATTGTCCAAACTTTTGATTAGTTTTATTTCTACTTTAACTATCCCTTGCTGTGTGGCCATCATGGGTACATGATTGATTCATGTGACCTACTGTACAATAATGTGTCCCACATGTTCATTCTGTGACCTACTTTTGACCAGTATTAGCTTTTCAGAAAAAGAATTGCTTGCCATATTTATCGATAATTAATTAAACTCAAAACAAATTAAAAGATCAACAACATCAGAATATTACAAGTATCAGTTAGAGCGGGTAGAATGTGAATTTGAAAGTAGCAACTGCAAAATCTATAGAATAAAATCATACAATTATGCCACATAAAAAACCTGGAAGATGAAAAACGTAACAAAACATTGAGTGTGTGTTTTATCTGAGAGCAAAGATGAATAACATCAATGTCTCTGATGTAATCACAAGTAAAATCTATAGCTGAAAAATGTGAATTTTTATACTTGTCTAGGTAATCTTTGTGGAGCTACCCAGACGACAGCCTGTCTGGGGATTCAAAACACCTTCTATTGTGTGTGTGGGTGTGTGTATGTGTGTGTGTATGCACTTAGCAATCCATTGTGACTGTGATGTGTTTGTCTCCACGTATTCACATTTGCGTGTTTGTGTGTGTTCCATATTGTACATAAAAACTGTTCTGGATCACTAGTTCATCAAAAGTTTATGACAACCCACATGAATATTCACTGTCAGTGCTTTAACCTTTGACTTCTCTTGAAGTCAGCCCGCCCATCTTTCTCTTCCACCTAAAACATTGAAGTGTCAGGATGGATTTTGTAACATGACTGCAGTGATTAGCATACGTGCATGGGAGTGGAAGTATTTCTGATGTTAACTCAAAACATAAAACTTGTGGTTAAATTGCTCAGAAAATATTGATATAAGAATACTTTGTATAAGATGTAACATATGCTACATATACTTTAAGGTACAGGTAGCAGTAGTGACAGTAATATTGTCCGCAGTTACCCCAGGTCATGACCCAACTACAGCAGGCTTGTTCAGAAAGCAATCACCATCAATAGCCATATCCCCCCCACTTCACCTTTCACATCTCGCACCATTTATCAAGGCCAACTAGACACAAATCCATTCATCATTGTCTTAGCCAGACTTCCTCCATCGCACACATTTTTGTTTCCGCTTGGCTACATCTGTATGCAACTTTTGTATTCACATCCATTTTCTTTTTCTTTAATGCTCAACCACAATCAGTTTTTCCTTTTTCCTTATCCTTCTTCCTTATACACTACATAGTCTATGAGGGATTGTGGCTTTCCTCTTCCCCTTCCAGCAGTATTTGACAGCTCACTGAGGCTCAGAAGGGATCATGGTTTCTAATCCCGGAGACGTGTCCCCACATGGACACACCTCTTCCTTTGGCCACTGATCTGCAGCTTTGGACCCCCAGTGATGAAAGCCTTCCACATTGCCATATTGCATGTTCAGGTTTTCTATAGCGAGCTTGTAAAGAAAAGTTAATGGTTGATGCATATTTATTACTAGTAAATAAATGTCTAGTATGGATAGTATGTATTTCTTGGTATATTGTACATGGAGAGTAAACACTCATACTTTTTTTAACAGTCATTCAATCAGTTTCCCCGGGGAAGGATAATTGAGGGATTAGTGGTCACGATTAGGGAGAAAAACTGTTTTCCATGTTACATAGACAAATATACGTACTATGTTACATGAAGTGTGCATGGTGTTAGCGGCTTATTTAACCATAAAATGTTTCGCTCGTTACGGAGTGCTGAATAACACTGGTAGAAAATTATATCAAAGTTTGCATAATTAATTATAGTTGCAGCAAAATTGGTTATATGGTGATTAGTCATTTTTATATAACTAGTATAGGCATCTTCACTGATTGGCTTGGTAAAAACATAGAATTGGATACTGCCTCACCTGGCTAGTGAGAGATGGGAATCCATTTGAAATGTTTGTCATTACAAAATAAATCTACTTTACCTGATTAAAAGGTTAAAGGACCAGTATGCCCATGCATTTTGCCATCTGATATCACAAGGGGGATTACATGGGGTTATGAAATGCATCTTAAAACGGTCTAGCATTCAAATCCTTGTATAATTAACCAATGGACCATTTTCAACCACTTCCATGATTATAAATGGGGTCCGAGTTCATTAAAATGGATCCCACGTCCTGTGCCAGAGCCCATCAGATTACAGAGTAGCCCTTTATAGCAAGTTTTTTTTTGTCATAAGACCTAACTGATTGCTACAGAGCAGCCTTTGATTTGGTCACTGAATCTTGCCCCAGGAGAGAAACGAATGACAACAGAAGAGTAGCGAAGACCACCTTTATCACCGTGGCAGGATGGCGAGAGCTTAAGATAGAAATCAGTCAAAGAAAGAAATAGTGAGTGATGTAATATTTTCAAGGTGTTCGCAATCACCCTCCTATTGTCAGACTCTGAGTGAAACTTGGCCATGCGTCTGATGAGCTGCTGGGCTGCTTTGTCTCCCGCCTCAGATCCCAGTGCGGCTGCGACACTAGTAGAAGTTCATGTTATATCTTGAGATATGCCTGCTACTTTGAATGTAAACAATAATAACCAATCACCTTATGGCTTCTATGCCATCACAAGCTTTTTGATAAGTGGATGCACACAGCTTTTTACGGCAGGTGTTATCAGTTCAATCGCAAATTTATTAATTCCTTTTCATTATAATGTATAACTGTACTAAAATGCATTATTTTCACGCTGTTTCAATATAAGTGACAGGTTATAATGCTCTAAAGCAGGGGTCTCAAACCTTAAAAGTGGCCAGAGTGCTTGCAGGTTTTCATTAAATCAGTTGATTGCAGTTGGGTGCTACTTATTTTAGAAGACACCTCATTGGCTCAAGTGTTGTCACTGGATTGGTTTGAACAAAAGCCAGGAGCCACTCCGGCCTTTTGCAGGATCGGTTTGAGACCACTACTCTGAAGGCAATAGTAAAGTAGAACAGCAGTGACCCAAATGCACAGTGTAAGCATTCAAGTCATGGCTCTCCGTTGGTCAATCGTTAGCTTTGACTCTCTGTCCAAATTGATTTACTCATGCAGTGTGAGCTGAAATTTGAACAATTGGACAGAGTAGCTTCAAGTAACATGTTGACGGCGACAACAGGTAAAGCAGGTGTAACAGTGAACCAAAAAAAGTGCAGTCGTTAGACTCAAGTATATCACTTTCCACTTCACTTGCCCTTTGTATTTTTGTTGCCCTTTGTCTCAATAGCTATCTTCTCCCTAGAATTCCCTCCATCATCTCAGCTTTCCCTGGACTTGTCTTCCTCCTGTCGAAAAAGACGAGGGCAGAGGCCCTTTCTCTAAAAAAAAAAAAAAAATTGAAGAGGATCCACTTTTACTTCTCTCTGTCCGTCTTTCTCTGCCTATACATCAGTCCATCTCTCTTTATAAACACCACCTTTGCTTGGCATCTTTCAAATTAGGGAGAAAAGGGTTCAGCAGAGGAGGGGGAAGAGAAATTTAATGTGAGCTAAAGAGAAAGAGAAGGGCAAGAGAGCAAGGAGGAGAGTGTGCACAAGTGCGGGATAAAATGGAGGGAGAAGTACGAAAACAGCCGGAGGAATGGGGGAACGGCATTGAAGGGGGATTGAAAGAACTGCAGGGTTGTGATGGTACAGCCGGGTGTATTGATTCGGGGCCTTTTGACATGCTAATTTGCTTGCTGACTGCTTTAATCGCTCCCCCTTCCCATCATGAGCTTCAAAGAGGATGCTTTTCAAAAAAAGATGGGAGAGAGAAAAGGAAATGAGGGTGAAATTTGGACGTGTTTCCTACCTCCTCTGAGCCTGCCCAAGCATACTGTATGCGGAGCTACTGCTCGAGTAAAAACATCCATCATATAAGTTGTCAAATTTTTGATGTGCTAATAAGTCTTTGTGGACTCAACTATTTAGCATAAAAATGATATTTTGCCAATTAGTCCTGTTGACTGACAGGAAATTATGCAAGCATCAATGCTAATGAATGACAGTAAGACAGTCAATTGTTATTGGGGAATGATTAGATCTTCAATCTGTATTTCACAAGTTTACTTTAAAAACACTCCCAGAAGTTTAATCAATCCAGTTAAGGTGATTAAATATTTCATTTTACTCTGTTGTTGCACTTTAGGACAGTACTGTCTAAATTACAGGGTCTATTAAATACCCACACTGGACTATAAACCACAGGGTTTCAAAGCAGTTTGATATGAAATGTATTACTGTGTGTAAGCTACTAATTGTGCGCACATTGCTAATTACCTGAGACATTAATATATTATTACAAGTAATCAATTTATCAAGGGTAAATACCCTTGAATTTTCATTTAAAAGTTAGGGAGAATAGAACTGAATTTTTAATCAGATTATTTCAAATGACCCGATTCCTTTAAAGTTTGAACAATCACCTTTTGCTCATCTGTGATGGCCACACTTTCTTTTGGAATTGATCTCTCTGTACATCAATGTGTTTTAAAAGATTAGAAGATACACTTTATGAATTCCATTGCAAACAGCTATTTTAAATCATGTTTTAAATCAATTTATGTACTTGTGGCATAATAGGTTTATAGTTGGCAGCATATGGACATTCAAGGCTATATAGAAAGCACTGCGGGAGCTACAAAACTATCAACTCGGGTCACGCTCCATCACTGACGGCTTCCTGCCCTCAACAGGGCACCGTTAGGAGAAAGAGAGGGTGGTGAGTGTCAAGAACTGTGAAGGAAACAAATGCTGAAGCATCCCATGCAGGAAAAACATTTCAGCACCCCAGCTAATGATAGTTGAATTACCACCACCCTATGACACCCTTCCTCCCTTGACTAGTTAAGAAAATATAAGTGCATGAGGGTCGAATACATGTATATAACTTAAATGAATTTTACAATTACATTTATTTCTGCAATTGCACGGCAGTGGAAAATAACATATATGCAAAACATTTTGTCTTCCATTCAACATCTGTTGTTACTTCCTGCTCGTTTTTAGTTGATCCGTTGTGTCTATTCAGCAGCAGAAAATGAGCCTCTCTGGTGGCAGAGTGAGTGATGAGTACACGTCCTTCTCTCAGTGTGTTTGCGGGTGTGCAAACGCATACTAATGTGTGTGTCCGCAGTGCATATTTGCAAGTATGTGGGTAGTTGACTACATTATACAATGTGCCATTTTAACATATGCAAGGGTGGATGTTAGTTTAGGCATAAGTATTTGAATATGACTTGACTGGCATTTGGATTATCTAACAGTTTGCTCCCACACTGTGTTTGTGGAAACAATGACAGGTGATAATGATGTTCTATGGTCTTGTCTCTCCTCCAACAATGAAGGCAATCACATTATACAGCTTCCACTTCCATCTTACAAACGCTAATCACCTGGACAGTTGGGACAGAGTGTGTGGAAGGAACGATGCTCGAGAAAGAGAAGGTGCAACAGGAAACAGAAGGAGGACACAATTGTTAATTTGTGTGAATAAATATTACGGGATGGAAATAGATGAGGTGAGGTGTTTATTTGAATACAGCCACCAGGGAGCAAAAAGAAATAGAGTTCTGAGGCGAATTTAGATTGATACTCCCAAATGCATATTTAACACCTTCATCATGGAGGGAGAGAGTCTGTATAGTCAGCACCTCCATCCTTAAGCCTCTTAACAGATGTCTTGAGTGAAAATATGCCCTTCTTATTAGCAAACATATTTTCAACAAAACTTCCTGGAATTTACTTTTATATTTGCATTTACATTATTATACACTCCCAAATTACTTGTACAACAACTCTCAAGTGTATATACTATGTGTTAATCGAGGGTAAGGGTACACTTTGTACACAACAAACACATGGAACAAATAGATTGAATATAAGCATAGAAATTCCCCTTATTTGTTTTAAAAAATGAACAAAATAGAATATAATCATAAGAATGGAGTGGTAAAGAAACCAAATGGCTGCTAGAGCAATTCATTCTCCTCCTGACGAGACAAATTGTAATTACCCTGGGCCTAGAGTGACATATGTAGTCCACTAATCTCCCCTCACCCCATCAGCACATCAACATCCGTCCGAAAGTATGAACCCCATCACCAGATGAGGAGCGAGAGCCCACCCTGACCCCCAAGCTTTCCACAACAGAGGAGGGAAAGGGATCCCAAATGCAAACATACAGAGCCCTCTCCTTTTTTAATCAGGGGCCCTTTGGACCTTGGTGCCCTGCTTGCCCCTCTAGCTTTAGTCTATAGTCGACACCCTCGGCCCACCGCAAATGCAGACACACATTCTACACAGCTGTCAAAACCGTGATGTCTTAATCAATCGTGAATCCGCAACCCTGTCAGACAAAGTGCTAAGATGGATGCACGAAGGGATGAACTTTGACCTCTGCCAGGGGTGGAGAATGCAACCCCAACATGCTCTACTACCCCCTCTCGCTCTCTCTCACACACACCCATGCACACCCCAACACACAAATGAGTACCACCAGCCACATTTGGGCTCCGATAGTGCCGACAAAAAAAGATGGAGGAAAACTCATTCATCCTGTGCTGGGAACCAGAAGCTGAACTAACATTATCCGGGTGAACACACAAAGCAGAAGTACGATTGAGAACAAACACTCACAAATATAAAGTTGGTGTTCAATCTAAATTGATTTCACAACCTTCATATATCAAACTTTCTGTAAAATAGAAGTGAAATGTTGCTCTAGTGATATATTACACAACTAATCTATGCATGTGATGCCTATTGAACCTTTCTGTCGCTTGCAAAGAAGAATGCATACAAACTATATTAGGTTACTTAAATAAAACATAAAGATGCACTTGGTCTGACATAAGGAGTCCAAAAAATTGGCAAAGCTACTTCAAATATACTAAAAGTAATGCAGAGATATTGGCTTTAATGGATATGTTGGCTTGAAAAGCAATGCTGCCAGCAAAGAGATTACCCATATAATGAGGCCACATGCTTCATATGATCATGGTTTCCAAATCCTTTATTGCCTTTTAGAGTGTATGGTATTTTTTTTCCTAGTGAAATTAAAGAGATTTACTGTATTTAGAGGCTGTGAGCAAAGTGGGGCTAGGGATGGGGTCCGAGTTTCTCATTTTGATTTGAACTGAATAAATTCCAGTAAAAGCTATTTCACCTTCATTTAAAGTCTGTAACTAAATACCAGCACAAGTCTACTTTTTCACCTCTCCATCTATCCATCACTCTGTGGAAACACAGCTTTTCTGACAACTCAAATCAGTTGGTTTTTGTACGTGAGCACAAGCATATGTAGTCACACAGAACCATCTGTGACCACTTGGATGGCTTTTCCTGGGCTCCCCAAGCAGCTAGCTCTACCACTAAATCACTAGTCGTGTTTGTCATGCAATTAGTCCCAGATAAAGGCTTCCCATAAATAAGGAGAGGCGTCGTTGTCTGCCCCCTTGTTAATCACCCATGCTCAGCCTATGACCTCTCACTGCTGAGGCCCTCTGCTTATTGAGCAAGTTAGTGGGTGTTGTGCCTGCTGTTCCAGTAGACTTTTGTGACAAAATCAGCATTAGTTTGTCTTGGCTTGAAGTTTGTTGTACTGTCTGCAACGCAATATTACTCAAATACAAGAAACCAGTGCATTAATTCATTCAATTTCAAAAAGTTATCATGTGCAGGCTTACGGGGGGATGAAGGCCAAGGTATTGGAGCTTAATGCCAAAGGCTCAACCTTTCTTGTTATCCCAATGGTATCACATATGGTACTATAGCAAATCCAACTTTGTATACCATTTCTCATTTGCATCTTGTCTGTTTTCTCTAAAGATGACGATTTTTCACCTTTTTATGCCATATTAGTTGCATGCAGCATAGGAAAGTAACAACAATCCGATATATACCACGTAAGAATATCTGACTTGAAAATAATCTGAACTGAACTGTTCACAACATGAGAAATATCTGATACATGTTGTTGAATCAGATTCGGGCTGCAGTGTGAACATAGCTATAATGATTGAAACCCGTTAACTAAAAAACATGCACAACATTTTTTTATATGAACAGAAATCAAATGAAATCGTAAGACTGTGGGAAAGTTAGTGTATATTTTGGTGTCGTGCTTGCAGTTTTGCCCTTCTTGTTAAAATCCGGTGAGAATCCCTCCTCTGACCTTTGACCCCCATCAAAGAGCTCATTATAGCATAACAGCAAGTTCAGCCTGGACTAATTGACCTCAAAAGACTAATACAACCAGAAATCACTTTTTCAACCCCATCTCAAGCTTGCTTATTTTCTATCTTTTCAAACCTGCTCGAAACAATGAACTCTGCTACATATTCCATAGGTACTTCCCTACCTCCTCTTAAGAGTCACCAATTTTTAAGGGACGAATCCCATTACACATCACAGCAGGTCCACTAATTACTTCATCTACTCTCATTATTGTATCCATTGCCCAAGCAAGCGCTGAAAAGGAGACGAGAACGTGAGAACTCAAGAGACAAAAGATATCCGTTAGAGTGCCAAGTCAAAGAAGCGGTTTTGATCAAGGGAACCTAAGAACAAAGTCAGTGTGGGGAGAAAGCAGATAATATATGAAATGTCTATATGAGCACAAGTGGATTAATTGCTAAATGGATGTTAGATGTTTCAGTTTCTTACCTTGGCAGTCTGTATTTCGCTCCTCGTAGCCAGGGTTGCACAGGCAGTTTCCGATAGGCACCAACCATTCTCCGTCAGCCCCACAGTACATTTTTGGAATCTCTTTTTCCTCTGAATTATCCACGCATGATCCACGAACTTCCACAAGCGAGGAAGTGTCAGCCCCAGTGATGGTATCAGGAAACTGGGCCAAGTTCCTCACTGCCAAAGGACATTTTTTGTAGAAGACCCTAACAGACACAAGTGCAATGCATGCTCCCACGTCCTGAAAGGCCAAATAAAAGCCCTTCCGAGTCAAAGCACCAACGTCACGCACTTCTGTGTTAAGCTTCATGATGCGATCACCAATGTCCACCTGAGTAAAGCTCTCGTCAGCGGCAATGGTATCAATTTTGCCAAACTGGTTTTCACGGATGTATCGCTCTTTGTCGTTGTTGGACTCATAGTAGTGAAGATTGAAGGTTTCCTTGCACGTTCCCATGAGCCCAGGAAGGCTGTTGCAGTCTCGGAGAGTGAACTTGATCTCGATGTAGATTCGCTGAGCACCGCCACGAGGAATCCAGTCCGTGCGCAACCAATTATTCTGGTTTGGCTCCATAACATTACACACCTGGTATGTCCGGATGGGAACGTTCTTCTCATCCATAATGCTTACCTCTTCCCACTGGTTAAAACACACAACCAATAAATGTTACAAGATGGCATTCAAACATTCAAATATTTTCTCTTAAGTTATTTTCATTAAAACTTCCATGAAATTTGTCTATTTTTATAAAAAAGTTAACAAACATTACTGAAATACTGTGCAACTAATTGGATGTATTTTGCATTCCTTGCACTTGACTATGCGTTGCTCAGTATCCAGAAATATATATACCTTGCAAAAGAGTACACTGGAGATATTAGTCAATATTTCGCTCTCAGTACAACTATTAATTGTGGGCAAAACTTTATGCATATTTTATGAATTGCACCTAACAGGCATGTTAGGTTCAAATAGATACTCAGTGAGAATCATAAGAATAATAATAAATAATTACTCTACTGTGAGAGAGGAAATGTGCATGTTCATACACTTCATAACTCCTAACACACGCAATAAAAAATGTATGTGGCTGGTATCTGGAATCAAAGTGATGCATGTCTGTTTTACATCAAAATTTGTGTCAGAAAGTTGGAAAGAGAAACACGTGTTCACTGTTGTTGTCAGCATGAACTTTCCAACAGTGTAACATTTTGTTGTCCAATTTTGTTATGTCTTTGGGAAGACGTCAAGGCAAGGATACAAGGAATTAGGACGCAAGGCAGGCAAGGATGAGGGAAGTGGTGCTCATACCAAAACTTTAGTAACTTTGACAGGATCTTGGAAAATAATAAAGACTTAGAAATCAAATCACAAAACCAAACCTGACTAGGGAAAACCTGGCGAATCGAGGAACGAGGTAACGAAGGCACATGGCAGAGGAAATAAGGCACACAATCTAGCCATTGACATAATAAATAGAGAAAACAGGAACTAATTCTACAATGATGCTCAGCTGTGTGAGCACAACGGCAAGATAGGAGGGACAAACAAGAGTAGAACACAAGTAATGGGATAAACAATAACAAGCTAATCCTAAAGAATTTCTGTGGTGCTGAACCATTAACAACCTATTTTGTGGCTGCAGGACCATTAATACAAAACATATCTGAGTATATGACCACAGAAAATGTCCATAATTTCTCAAATCTTCAGGCTATTCCACTATCTGCACATTTTGAAATGAAGAAGAACTGAAATAAGGCCACACCTTTCCACCCAACATTGAAACAATAGAGTATGGAGACCAATTAACTATAATGAGAGGATGTCTGCATGCTTGGTAAAGCTGCTAGGACTGTCAATCACTTATTTGTGATCTAATGGAAGGGGGTACCGTGGGGGAATATGGGAATATGAGCAGAGCAGCGGCCAAATTCATTGAAAACAGCTTCTGAGCAGAGCCTGCAACAGCTGCACCATATGGAATTCCATTTCCCCTGGGTTCATATTCATTAAATGACATAACATATACTAATTTGAATTAATCTTCAGAAAACATGAAAGCCTTCACTTAAAACCTGACAAGTGATTATACCGTATTCTAGTCAGCAAGAGAATATACATTAAAATGTTCAGATAAGCACATGTAATATCAATTTTAGTAGTCCCATAATTGGGAAATGTGCTGTTTGAATTTTATTCATGCACCATATTTTATCCATATTATCTTTTCATGCCACTTTATTTTGTCAAGTTATATTTTCTTCCATAAAATTTCCTATCCATGTCTATATTTTAGAAAAGCAACGCTTATTCTCCTTATAAAATAGCGAAAAGTGTGCCTTATGCTGCTTTCTCCTGTATTCCTTCGTTCTTTAGGACGCTGTCGCTCGGATCCCAGATCAACCAACCCCCTTTTTTCCTTCTACTTTCAGGTAGAAAAGGATATAAAGTTTCTCCACAAAAGAGCGATTCAATTCAACGTCTATTCAGGAAACCTGACGCCCACATATTGCCCCTCTGACCATTACAGAGAAGGGCAGCAAGGAAAAAAGGGAGCCGGGTCTGAAGGGATAACTACAGCTGGTGTTCCTGAGTGCCTTGGGAAGTGAAACAACTGTTTTTAATCATTTTAGTTTCTATTATACAAGACAAAATGCCTTTATTCTAAGATCGACACAAACCTTAAAAATTTGAGGCACATATTATGTTGAACACTTCATAATTTCCAGTAGCCTAGTTCAATACCCTTTTTCTAATGAACAGGAGTGACTCATTTTTTGGTCAATAAAAGAGTAAAAAAAAAACTTCTAACAAGGGCACAGTTCTTACCCCTCCTTCTGTTGGGTTGGCGACCCATCCAAGCTCTCCCTGTGCAGCTCTGGAGTCCAATAACGTGACTAGAAAACAGGAATAGGAGAAATAAGCATTCATTTTGTGTCTTGTCATACACATCAGATTTGGCATGGGTAGAGAAAGGAAACACTCTGGCCTTGACTTGGGAATTCAAACTGATATAGAACTAAAGCAAGGTTAAGGGGGGGGGGGGTATTCTTTTTTTAATAAAAGTTAACAATAGATAATGATAACTTAAAGGCTGCATAGTATATTGTACATGTGTACACAATTATATATACATACTCTTTGAATGTAATTATCTTTCCCAAAATATATTTCCATTTTAAATATAAATTTAAGCATTAAAAAAAAATAAAACAGTTCTCCATTTCTCCGTTTTGAGTGCTTGCTTGTAATAAACTGGTTGAATCACCGACCAAAACATATTTTACACAAAACAAAAACAGTAAATCATTCATGAGAATGACAAACTGATTTAGGTGTATTTATTTCTAACATTAATCTAAACAATGATGAAATTCTAAAAACAAAACAACATTTATTTCCAACATAAATCTAAATAATTTGGAAATCCTAAAAACATTTCTGTCAATGCGTATGTTAACTTATTTACTTTGTTGCGCTTGACTACTAAACCGTACGAAGGGAAATGTGGAAAAAAATCCATAATCTTATTAACTTCTTTTATTTAATGTTATTTTTCATTTAATGTTTGGAGCGTGATGCATAGATTTATCATTTTAAAAGTCCACGCAAGGCTCCCGGGACCCGTGCAGGGAGGCAGCGGACCTTTCAGAATTCTTCTCTTTTTCATCCCCAATGTATCTATCAATGCATCGTGCGCGTGCACCTTACATTCTAACACAATTTGTCGAATCAGATAATTGTTCAGTGGCAATATTTTTTACGCACAATGACCAAAACACGCACCTAACTGCAAAGTCAAAGGTATTGAGGTCAAAGCCTAAAATAAATAGGTCATGTTATACTTGGGATAAATCCGTGTAACTGTCAATATACGTCTTGTTAAAAAAAGAGAAATATGCGTATTATTTTAGCAAACGCGCACTATTTCTTATATAGTATCCTCACCGACTCGAACCATCGCAAATCCCTAAAATAAGCTTATTTTGGTGGTACTCATTTTACTCTAGAAAATCACTGCGCAAGTTATCAAGAATTTCTCCTCAATGAAACTCTCTGCAGTGATCCGAGCAAGCGCAAGTTCTCAAGCAAAATTCAACCCTGCGGGACTCTTACCTTCATTAGCCGGGTATGTCCGAGACTGAGAAACAAGTGTCGAAATCCCCGAAACAAGGAAGGCAAGAGTGAACAAAATCTCCGCCATGTGTGCCATTTGTGTCAATGTGCCGTTTTCCCCCTCTCTTCTGATTCTTTCTTTTATTAGTTTTCTAGTCTTCCTTTCTCCGATCCGGTTCTCCGGTTCTCCCGTTCTCTCACTCTCTCTCTCTCACTCTCTCTCACCCTCCCTCACCCGCTTCTCCAATGGAATAAGGGAGAAACGCGGACACGAGCGTGGACACACCAACGAGCGCACCAAAGGCTGGAGGCGGGTCTTCACTGACTTGCGCCCCCCGTCAATCCAAATAGGAACTGGATGAGATGAGGAGGGGGGTCGCAAACAGCTCGCCCCCATCCGTACTTACGCCCCCCAGTCACTCTCTTTTCACCAGTTGGCAGAGAGGAGATGGAGACGGAGTGAGGTGGCATTTCCACGCGACATTTCCCACACAATCATAAAATTCGGTGGGTCACCGACTGACATTTAAGGATAAACTGTGCAGAGTATTGTCCCAGTGGTCAACAAAGCATTTCACTTTGAAGCTGACAGTGGAAACGCAATGGGTAGCCAGAAGCCCATTAACTATAAAAAAAAACGCATATTGGCCTGTATAATCCTGAAATGGATGTAACAGGCCTAATATATAATGTAGTAGTTGACTTTGCTGATCCAGTTTGCTGTCTGGTAGCTGTCAAACGGGGACGACGGTCCAAGGTGAGACATATTGGATCAAGGTCGCCACCTAGTGGGAATATTCACGCTTGTTCTATGTGCAAAATTCTATTAAAGAACAAGCATCAGCCTGACCTCCTTAATATAACACGGTATTGCACTTTGAGGAATTGACAATGTCTATTTTAGGATCGATTACTTGAGTTTTTATTGGATTACTTGCTACTCTTTTCATCTATTCCCAAGATTTTGTTTGTGCAGTATTCATGACAAAACTAGTCATTCTCTTAGTGGAGGAATGCAAAGATCACAAGTTGATTAGTAGGGCTTCTGTGTTTTAGTATTTGGCTGACATTGTGTTTTTCTTCGTAATGTAATTTTGTACTCCTGACTAGTTTGTTTAACCTCTATGAGTGACTACAGATAAAAAAAAAGAGCAAGAAGGTCAACCATGACTGACAGCTACAGTACAATGATTGATTGATTGATCTTGACTGACTGACTGATAACAGCCAATTTCAATCCATCCTAAATAGCTGCATTATATAAGTTACTAAATAAGAAATTATTTCGGGGTGGTTTTTGTTCCTGTCATTTCACGTTATCAGGCATAAGATGGATTTTGAAGATAATATTTTATCCTGGTTCTTTCCCTTTCAACCCAACTATCCGTCAATAATCATTCTTCGATGATACAAAGCTTCGTTATTCCACAATCTTACAAAAAAATAAAGTATTCACTCACACTCCAACTTCACTAGGTTACCGACCGTGCAGGAGTTTACCCACAGAAGCCTATTTCGGTCAGAATGCAACTTTCATAAGGACTTTGTACTTTTGCTTAAATAATACATTAGTCATTTGACTCAAACACACAGATATGGTGCATCAAGCCTGGAGGTTGTTGTTGTATTGCTGACATGTGGATGTAACGCAGAGGATGAGACAAAACTAAATCGAGAACACGGCAATATTTTGCCGGCATACAAATGCTGTGCCTGGTACTCCAGTTTCCTCCCACATTCCACAAAACATGCATGGTAGGTTGATTGGACACTCTAAATTGCCCCTAGGTATGGGTGCGAGTATGCATGGTCTCCCTGTGCCCTGCGATTGACTGGCCATCGATTCCGGGTATCCCCCACCTCTAGCCCGTGAGATTGAAGCAGTTAAGAAAATGAATGAATGAATATTATATACTGCACTTGGTTTGAGTGATTTAAGACCTAGGAATTATATTATTCAAAACTAAAGGAGGAAGTACTTCCATTCTAAGATATTAATATTAAAGTCTACCATTTGCAGAAAGAATTAACTTGCAAAGGGGATTGCCATCAAAGAAAACAACTACTGAGATAATACTTCAACCTGGATGAACTCATATTTTAACTTTTCAACATGCGCTTAGCTTGAATATTAGTGTAATATGTAGTGGTTAAACTTGTTTTGGTATGTGCAGACTGCAGAATATGTTTGAATTTAAATGTAAAAAGTGTGCAGAATGAGTTTCTGCACAGAATAGAAGATTTATGATCAGACTGTTAAAAAAAATGAAAAATGTTATGTCCAGGTTTGGAAGCTCTGACCTGTGGTGAACCGACTTTTTGTGGTCCTCTTCCCGCTACCAGGAAATGTGTCCATTGCAGTCAGGGTGCCGTCTGTCACTGTTATGTTGACTACAGATAATTCTCCACACCATCAGACCAAAGGCCTCCTGGGTTGTGCCTATTGAACACATGAATACAGCAATTTAAAAGAAAATAATCAACATTTGAGTGTTCTTCGGCAATAGATTAGATATGATTGCTAAGGTCTCTGAGCCTCACTGTATAATCATTCTAAAAGTTTATCACATAGATCCCCTTCTTGTATTACGTATATTGAAATTTCCAAATGAAAATAGATCCAGACTGATTGATGTTGTTAGCTCCAACATTTGAAGATAACAACAAATGATTTTTTAGCTGAGAAATTTGCTGAAATTGAACAGGTGAGAAATGCCTTTTTACTTAAAAACAGAAGCGTGAACGTGTGTTTGTTGTGGTAAACACGGTTACCTTTTCTACTTGCATAGTACAGTAAGTTGAGTTGAGCTTTTAAGACTGGGCCCTGTTGTGTTTATTTCTACTGATGGTTTAATTCTTCTTTTAAAAGCCTCTTCTTTTTTTTCGAGACTCCAATAGTGGAAAATAGTTTTAGTAAACATGAAATTACTTTAAATGACCCTGTATGGATGGATGTGTGGATGCTTCGGTGCAGGGAATGTGGCATTCAGTCTCTTCCTTCCAGGATAGTAAAAAAACAAACTTAGTAAAATCACCATACCTAGGTTGATGAAATAAGTGACTTATGTACAAAGTTAGACAATGCTACAGCAATTATTTCTGCAAATTTTCTTAATCCACAATATTAGTGGAAGCCTTGGGCCACTAAAGCTGAAGGTCAGCTGATACAAGGGGGTGGTCCCTTGAGGTGGTCTATACAGAGCACGATTGGACAGGTTTGTGTCACGATGTTTTTGATTGATTACACTCCCATCACTTTCTTTATTTTCCTGTCAGACAAAGCATCTTTTTAATGGTGGGGCACACTCTCCTTCTAGCAGCCCACTCAGTTTCTCCAGATGGCATCTGCAGCCTACACATCTGCATTGTGTGCCAATCACACACACTGACTACCAATCCTTTGTTGGAACCAATACACACAAATGCGTCTTCATATTAACTCACAAGCCTCAGGCTGCATTCAACCATTGGATGAATGTGATTTTTGTTTGTATTTTCACTTTGCTTGCAATGTGTAACAATCCAACTTGTAAAGTAAGAGAAGTATACAAGTACTATGTGTATTAATACATCAGATCAACGGATATCAGAACTGCAGTTGTTTTTTAATCAACTAGTTGTCGGTTTTCCTGATTTTCCTTAACTTCACAGAAAATTTAGAGTCAAATTTCAGCAGGTTTATTTTTTTAACTGCCTGTTTATCTTATTTTCTTTCATTCTCGCCATAACTCGTTTGGGCACTGAAGTCGGCATTTATTTTTGGGAATAGTGCAGGTTTGGTTCTTAATTTTAAAAGCCAGGGACAATCAAAGCCTGAAGTTATTCTGTAATTAAATATGATGTAGCACAGGAACAAATAAAAAAAATATATATATTATACCAACTAAATTATGCAGTAAATTAGGACCTTTTGGATTAATGTTTAAAAGATGGTGATATTGATTGTAACATAAGCACAAAAGGCAAAAAAGAAAACACTAGGCTGAATATTGTCAATAGAATATCTGAATAGGTCAAAAAGCTCCTGGAATGTTACCCAATCACTCACATTGATTACCACATACGTAAGATCTACTGTTCTAGCTCCTTGTCCTCATACATTGTTTTTCTTAAGCCCCTAGCTCTGTCCTGCTGGTCCACAACCCCCAGGCTACTAGCCCAACCCACCACCTTCGGATCTACAACGTCACACAGAGTTCCTAACTCCACAATGAGTAAGGCGGTCCCCAGAGGTCAAAGCAAGTGGGAGTCAGCAGAGAAAAGAGAGGAGATCAAAGCTCCCGCAGGACAGACATGATTAAGCAGAA
Source organism: Stigmatopora nigra (assembly GCF_051989575.1). Lineage (NCBI taxonomy): Eukaryota > Metazoa > Chordata > Actinopteri > Syngnathiformes > Syngnathidae > Stigmatopora > Stigmatopora nigra. The sequence goes on from NC_135515.1 coordinate 9,522,760, forward strand.
TGTTCAAGATGAGATCAGATCTACTGGACTGGAAGTACACACATAGAACAGCGGCATACAAAGCCCCCCTCTTGTTTTGTGTATAACAGTGGGTTCTATCCCTGCACGTCATCCAAATCTTCTTACCTTTGCAATCCAATAAACTTTTGTTCACTGAGCCGACAAATTTAAAGACTGTGAAAAATGTCTGTATCAGAAGTCCTTTAATTCTCGTCTTGTGCCAGTAAAGTATGTACATGTAGGCATAATCTGCACTGAATTAAATAAATCGATATGGCCAACAAATAAGCACGGGGAGTGGTAAGAACATAACTAATACACTGGAGTGCTTTCATACATATTCTGTGACACTTATCCACACCAAAGTCAAATGTTGGAGCCTCTCAGTTAACTATCGTCATTATATACACCCTGAGTTAGCGTCTTGGACCACAATTATGGGGTACAGGGTTTGATCCCAGGTCGGTCCTCTTGGTCGGAGTTTTCGCCGGGTTTACATGGGTTTTCTCTGGGTACTCCAGTTTCCGCCAACATTCCAAAAAATATGCATGGTAGCCTGGTTGAATTATCTAATTCAGGGGGTACTGGAGCCGATCCCAGCAAAGAAGGAACAGCTGAGGACCCCCTGAATCGGTAGTCAGCCAATCTCAGACCTCATGGAGACAAACAACCATTCACGCTCATATTCATACCTAAGGACAATTTAGAGTGGTCAATTAGTAAATTGTGCATGTTTTTGGGATGTGGGAGGAAACCAGAGTACCCAGAGAAAACCCATGCAAGCTCAAGGAGATCATGCATACACCATAAAGGAAAGTAAGGACCCAGGATCAAGCCCTTGATCTCAGAACTGGCAGGCCAACGCGGTAATCATGCCATTATTAATTAAATTATGATTGCTTTCGTCAGAAACTCAATTGGGACAGGGCATTAGCAAAGTGGAATTTGACTAATAGCTAAGTGTGCAAAATAGTTTTAATACGATCCGGTTCAAGTCTAGTCTACTTAGTCATGATTGTTAACACAAGTCGCTAGGGGACAAAATAAAACATTGAAAATTGAAATTGAATATTTTGACTCAGTCTGCTTTGAAATACATGTCAAGCTTTAACAATCCAGTCATACCCTTTAATTAATGCTTATTCTTTTATCTTCCCACGTTCCTCCACCTTCCTTGCCTCATTTTCTGATACAAGGGTTGGCTGAGTATGCTAATCACCTATAGGTGGGATGGTTGCCATGGCGTTTCATTGCTGCACGGTGACAGCAGCGGGGCCTTATTGAGTTGCATGAAGCGAGAGAGCTGTCGAGCTGTCGAGGGCCTTGACAATTATACAAAGTACAAAACAAACGCAGTATGCCTTATCATTCTTGGCTAGGGATGTTTTTAGTATTAGTTTTATAGCTTGATGTAACATAACAAAATAATGACTCAAAGGTGAACCTTGATTCAAAATGACAACCAAAATAAAATACAGATGGTCTTATTTGTGAGGAAAGATTCTTACTGGAAAACATGTAACTATCATTCATTCAATTTTAAACCACTCACAAGGGTTTTGGGCACTAGACGACACCCTGAATTGGTGGCCAGCCAATTTCAGGGAACACAGGGTTTGCATTCAAAATATTTAAGTCAAAAGGGGTGCTATACAGTACATTCAAACCTTTGTATCCCTTATTATTCCTTAGAGTTGCAGTCACTGAGAGTTTTGATAAATAATTGTATTGATAGTCAGTCAATCGCTGGAACCGAAACTAAGTCGATTTTACTCAAGCACACCCATTGAGACACATACATTTGACTCTGACATCTGCTTGCATATTGACATACAATCAGCTAAATACACAGATGGGGAGTGAGTAGAGAACAATAAGAAAAATGCAGTCACGCCAACGGTCAAAAACACAGCAGCACACTTGCAGCATGTGTTCATACCAAACTGTGGTAAGCTTTCACCAAACATCAAGCTGTCTGCCGCAGATGCTTGTGCTACACCCCAGAGGACCAAAAACTCATCAAAACCTTCATTTACGAGTGTAGGTAGTGAGGATGGAATGGCAAAAACAAGGGTAAAATCTTCTTTTTTTTATGACGACACTCACATACACACATGTATGCACGTTCTACTGGTGTACGCATATACAAGTAGCAACTGTGTGCCAAAATAGCAATTACCATACCACACTGGAAGATAGAAGCATCTGGCCCCTGGAGCAGTCTGCTGCTATTACTTAGGTGTAATCGCATTGCGGTGTCTCTATCCAATTTGGAAAAGAATGGCATCATGTATTTGTATGCTGGGGAAGTTCATCTACATTGGAGATGAAGGTACAAGTAGAGTGTGTGTATATTTGAGTGTGGAGTTGTGTGTTCAATTGTGTATGCGTGCGTGCGTGACTGTTGTTGAACTGAATACATTTGGTCATTTCTTTCATGCAAAATTGGCAGGCAGGCAAAATAGACGAGATGGAAATGAAAATGTCGTATCTGGCTGGGAAAGAGACGCGATCCGCTCATTTTGAATAAAAATGGGTGCTGTTTTAGAAGAAAGAGGAATACATTCTCATCAGGTTTGGCTGTTGACTTCCACTCAACTTACACTAGTTGGAAAAGGTCATTATAAAACGTGAGTCAAAAGTTTAAAACCTGGTAGAAAATTGTGTGTATCAACTGAAATGAACCGAGCAAAAATCCTGAATTGACAAAGCCAAAATATCAAAGTATAATATTCTGAAGAGTACATACATAAATCATATTTGACGTGTGGAAAAGAACTGAAACAAGCAAATGAAAGAGATGAAGCAGTTACCTCATGCAAAGTGCCTTCAAAATGTCTTTCAAAAAGTGCACGTCTCATCGAGAATTACAGCCCACAGAGAAAAAGATGTAAACAAAAATTTTAAAGGCATCATGGTAAAATGTGCTTTTTAATCTTTGCAAAGCACTGGTTTCCACTTTCATGAAAGCCTGCCTCGCAGTATGTCAGATGGTTTGAGGACATATGTTGAAAATATGTGCATCTCATTCTTGATCATGGCATATTTTGAAAGCATGTCACAGACATTTCATGACGTGGCACTTGTTTTAAATAGTAGTTTCCAAAATAGTTTTTTCTTCCATGAACTGATTTTTCATGCAATTATTCATTCCACATCTAAAAGGTCACCACCAAGAATAGCTTCCTTTAGGAATTATGCCACATTATTAACATTTATCATACATTATCAGGGTTTAATAAAAAAAATGCCTGAATTTGAACGCATTGTTGCTTTAGACAAAGAGTCACCATCATTTAACTTCTTGCAACCAATAATGGATGTTTTATTTATCCTTATTCAAAATGTAATGTGCCTAGTCGTCTTGGAGTCCTTGTCTATTATGTTTTGACTTTAGTGAAGAGGTTGTGAGCGTGGTTTGAAAACTCTTGACATCCCAATTGTGTCATTCGACCCACCTTTAAGAATATTTACGTCCATTCAAGTTGATTAGTTGATTGTATTCGCTGGATTATATATGCATGATTTCAATATTAAAGTTGAAAGCTTAAGTTTTTCCACTCTCTGTTTTTACCACATATATGAATTTACCATTGGATTAGAATCCCATATGCCTCCTTGCAGTCTACCCCCACTCCAAAGCATCATATCGCACTGTCCCCTCAAATGTTGCAGGTAAACAGGGTAATCTCCTGTGTCCCTCCCTTTCCAATAATGGTACTCAAGCACTCCCATCACAGCATTTAGAGCCACACACTCCTCCTCACCACTACCTAAAATGTCCTGAACTCTTTCTCTCTAACTCGCTCTCATTCTCTCTTGGTATCTAATCACAGTCCATTAGTCCCCCCCATTAAAATTCTTTTGTCCAATTTGGGAGGAATGTTACCCATGTGGAAAAATAGACTGAAGCTACAATAGGGCCTTTTCAAATACGGCTCAACTTTTATTACTGAGAGCCACAGAATACTGCCACTAACGCCAACCTGTTTCTTGCATCCACTCTATTGTGTGCTCTAGTTTGTGCTCCATTTAAATGGGTAGATTGACCTGGGAAATTTGGAATATAACCACAACAAGACAACAAATGGTAAACTTCCTATAACTGTGTGGACAAAATTTAAATTAGCATCTGTTTATAAACTAAAGTAACTTGTTCTTGTGGTCCCGTACATAATGTGTTGAGGGGAGGAATTACAATCAATGAAGCCCCCCACAAATGCAGCTGGATTTTGCAAAAATGGTAATATATGACACCCCAGAATCTTTGGTTATGCATCTGGACCAGGCTCACAAAAAGAGATATCAAATGAAATATATAATAAATTATAATGTAAATATAATTAAAAATCTAATATTAACTAATACATATGAATCCAAAAGAGAATAAAATAATCAATGTCAACAAAAAAAGAAGACGAAAATGCATTAGGAATGAATTAAAGCGTTTTGAATAGTTTGCTAATCTTAGAAAAGTGAAGAAATGTGTTCATGCAAGCGCGTTTATGTGCATGCATGCGTGTAACAATAGTAAAGCTAGAGATGGAATCTAAAGCAGGAAGTAGAACTGAGCATTACTGTAAGTGTTAAAGCTCCATTGTACCCTAAAACCCTGGTGTTGACTGTTTCACTCAGTGCCCACCAATGTGTAACCCTATTGTGTTTCTTGACATTCATCAGTAGTAAAAAATCAGCCGAAATTAAGGGCACTCTGGAAAAAAGATCCAGTCATATAGGTTTGTTCGTCATTGTTCTTGGTGAATTGTTGAAACTGTTTACCTAAGTATTAGGTACAGTACAACCTTTGTGAATGGTCAATGGCATTCCCATTAGAGTTGCATGAAGTATTTCCCCCCTTCCTGCCGCTGCCACAATGAAATTTCCCAAATACTGTGATATGTGTGAGATAGAAGTACAAAAACATAACGTAGATTACACAACAGATTTAGAAATGCAAGTAGGCTGATTTGGGTACATCAAATAACGGACGCCTTCTTTGGGTCACCTCCAAGAATAATTTGTGGTCATTGTCATGGCTTGTGCCAGCATAAGGACAATATTTCTGGTGTTTTAAAATACTATAATTTGAAGATAAAACAACAACATCAAGAACAACAAAAGAGTTCTCTAATTTTCTATTAGAAAGGTGTTTGAGTAAGCTTGCTACCACTGACAAATACTCCTTTACAGCAAGAGCCAACGACCATAACACAGGAACCAAGCTGTCTCTTCAAAGAACAAGACATGTCAACACTATTTCTTGAGCTGGCCTCCTAGACAAAGTCTGGCCGACTGAGCAGCAACCTGTCAACAACATCTCAATCCTTTATCACCCTGTGTTCCATTTAGTGGAGCTCCCACCTTCCTCTTCATTTGCAGATAACCAGCATAGAATGTTACGTTTGCCAGGGAGAGAACACAACTGGAGGTCCATCCTGCTAATTTTCATGCTTTCATTTCAGTGTTAACCTTATCAATTGTCTTCCTGTCTCTTCAGATTAGCATTGCAGTTGTTATGAGCCACCAGCCAAATTAGAATATAATTAAAGGATGTGTATTGAGTAACAGACATATTACTTTCATGTTGACAGCCTCAGCTTTTTAATTTCCTGACACAAGGAGTACACCGTTTAATCAGAGTGCATTTGTATATGTTTTTGTCACTATTATTTCAATCAGCTGAACCTCTTAGGAGTTTGTTTTTATTGCCATCTTGTATTTGGTAATCAGCAGGAGTGCACAAAAAAAACTGCTGAGCAAGTATGTGGTGGGTAGGGATGTAATGGTATGTGATTATCACAGTTTGTTATTGCTACTGTACGCTAATTATTGCAATATCATGTGAAAGTTCGCAGTATTACAGTAAGATTTTTCCAGGTGCACATGAGGGAAATGAAACGCCTCACTTTTTCTTTCTAGTTGACAGCTTCTCTATCAGCATTAATGGTTTTTGTGCATTTTGCTATTGAAGTTTTCTCTGGGTACTCCGGTTTCCTCCCACACCCCAAAAATGCATGGTAGGCTAGTTGAACACTCCAAATTGCCCCTGGGTTCGAGTGCGAGCGTAAATGGTCCATTTCCTTGTGCCCTGCAATTGGCTGAGCTAGGCATCAGGACCCCCCCTTGTGAGGATAAGCAGTATGGAAAATGAATGAAAGAATGCTTCTGAAGAACACACTGTAGCCCTGTCAGGCAAATACCTACATACATTCTACTGCTACACAAGACTATTTCTCAAGCAGAAACAGTCAATACCAAGACAATAGAGACGGCCATGTCCATATTAAAATAGAAAAAGGGAACATCTGTATTGAGAACGTTTTACTATTGCAATATCAAGACTAGGTATATGAACATAGTGTCCTGTCTAGTAGAGAGGGGTCATCCATGTTTCAAAAGAAACCTTTAGATTTTAAAGACGATCCAGCCCGGAGGGCTTTTTCTCTACGGTCTTGATCTAGACTGGTGCAAGTCTGCACAAGCAAAAGAGTGGATAACTTAGGACAAGAAACAGGACCAACAGCAACCCTTGATGGCCGGTTTAGGGACCCCTGGGTATAAATACACTGTGTTCCTCATGAGCACTAAGGTAGGTAGATACACTGTTCACTGAAGTGTAAAACGGCAAATGAATTTCATCAATTAGCAGGGTTTTTTTTATATTCCCTTTCAACAAATTCCCTTGCATATATCTTCACGTTGCTCATAAGCTACCTGATTTTTCCGGAAACTGAACCATTTTTTGAAAACTATAACAATCAATTCAGACAAATATTTTAATGAGATTTTGTGCATTTAGCTATATTTCATTATTATTGATAACAGGGTTTGAGTGGAGACTACATGGACTACATGCAAAAGTGCATTGAGCTCAATGACTTGATAACAGTTCAGCTGTTAGAGATAGGGTAGAAAAAGGAGAATAAAAGGTAGGAGGTTGTTGGAAGTGGACTGATGTGTGAATTTTCCTGTTGTTTGAGATGAGCTGCAAGGTGGGCTCCAAACTGCAGAAAACCAACAGATTTTTTTGTTCTTGTTGTTCATGTGAAAATGCATCACAAATAACTCCTTGCCCTGATCTTAACTTGTAAAGATGCCCATTTTGACTCTAAATTATGTTTCATTAAATTGAGAGGAAAAAAATTCAATACTGACAGCTTCCTGTTGACTAGGCACACAAACATTTTTTATATAACAAATCTATCCTTCAGCATTTAAATCTGACATTGTTTGCTTCAGTGGAAATATTGGTTGAGTTAACAAACACATTATTTGCTTTTCCTTCAGGTTTTTACTTACCATGTGTATGACATGCTCCCACATTGTTTGCAGATGGGTGCGTCGCCTAAGTGGTAGTACGCAGAAACTTCCTGTTTGGGGGGGGCAGGTACTGCATACACAGCTGCATTAAATAATAGTTGACATCTATGTTTGGATATGCATAGTATGTCCTCATCTTTTGCAATTCAAGCTAAACTAGTCCACATGCCTTCACCATTATGTTAGATTATTACAATTAAAACATTTGCCATTTGTTTTGTGAGAGGCCAAGAACAAATCGCTGTAGAATTCTTGCAATACTGATTTAAATCTCATTGAACATCACTTGGAGGAGTTGAAATGTGCAGTCTGGAAATAACACACTTTAAACTGAGACAGATGGACTTTGATTGAAGTTTTTTTTTTTTTAATGAGCCAAGATTCAGCCAATTAATGTAAAAAGATGGTGACAGTGGGATTTTCTGAACTGCTTTATCCTCATTAGGGTCACAGGAGGTGCTGAAGCCTATCCCAATTGACTTCAGACCAGAGGACACATACAAAGTCCACATAGATGGACATGACCTAGAATCGAACCAAAGACCCCAGAGTTGTGAAGCTGACACACTAAACACTTGTGCCACATTGACAATAATATTTCTGCAACCTATTAAACCTACACTTTAGGATTTATTGAAATAGAGATTTATTAATTTTACTAGTAATTTTCTCTTTTCTCAGGTTCAATTTGTTTCACTGAGTTTCAAAAATGTGTTTACATGTCTTTAAACCATAAAAAGCTCATCTATGATAACAGGATCTTGAAATTAGTCTGTTTATTATAAGGTGTGAGTAAAACAAACATGTGCACAATATTCAACCATACACCGTTCCTTGTTTGCTCTCTTCTAAGCCACTTCCTGATGTAGATATGTTCTCTGTTTAGTATTCTAAGCACTGTTGTATGTTTGGTGATTGTGTTTTTGACATGTGGTGGAAGAACCTTCCCTTGTTGTCATGAAAAATTGTATTAAACTGACTCTCTGTAAGGAAGTGGAATTCTGTCTTGATAAGGATTAAATAAAGGAGATTAACAAGGCTTTCTTTATTTACATTCTTTGTGACAGATGTTGGTGACAATGTTAAGGATAAAGATGTAGGCAGTGTCGTGACCTTGACCTGCCTTTCCGTGAAGGATCACCACTGTCTTTGATCAGGGTCATTGTAGAGTGTCAGGGGATGTCAGAGATCTATTTACCTACCATGATGGGTGAAGAAAGGGTCACCTGAAAGGAAAGCATTTCATTTAAAAGCTCCTCTGGTTGGCAACTGCAAACCCTATGTGTCTTTCTTCACCTTCAAACATAAAGTTAAATGGAAGCCGATAATTCTTTGTGCGAGTGGCAGACAGCAACTTGGTGGTAAATCAACAGGCACATGTACAGTAGATTGATAACTACTGGCAATAACTATTTCACCAAGAGAACTAGTATTTTCCCCAAGCTGGAACAACTCAGTGAAAGAACCACATTACTCCCAGTGACTACACATCAGTCTAGGATTTCTTGATATAACTTTGTGAGCAAAACAAAAGAGGAAAACTAAACCACAAATTCAACTGTGCAGTGACTCGAATCACACATCAGTTTGTTTGTTGCCCAAATTATTAAAAAAAATACATTTTATAATCCTTTTGCATTAAAATTGATGTTTAATGAAGTTGAAAGATTTCATTATAATACACAATAAATAATAAAATAGAAGATCAATTAAACAACTACATTATGATAATACAATTTTGAACATGTATTGACATTTGTGGTATTATTGTTATCATTTTAGAATTACAAAAATGAACTCAACATCTGGAGGCAACTGCTATACGTACCTTCATGAATGCTTTTAAATGTTTTTACCTACATATTTTATGGAAACGTAAAAGTTGAGGTAAGGAAAAAGAATGTGTATATTAAAACTGCAAGAATTTTCACCCCCCTTTCTATATAGAAGACTACATTGTTGCAGTTCAAATTTCCCATGATGACTGGCACTGCCTTTTAATGCTACTGCCAAATAACACAACTTAATGTCGCTATAAACCAAGGAGTTTTTTACTCTTTGAGCCAAACTGTTGTACAAGTTACTTACCCCTTACTCTCTGTTGTTAAGGACTAAGGCATCCACTGATGTAGTATTTAAAATGCATAAATGTACATCTATCTGGGAAATAATATACCTCGTTAAATTTGTAAATGGAATCACTTGGGTCACATTCCCAATGTTTAGTCTATTTAACTAGCCAAGTGGTCATTCTGTTTTGAATACAGCTGTGTATAAGCAATAAAAAGGTTACGTGCGACAGAAGGTTTAATTTTCTTGATTGACTAAGCAGTGCTCCCGTCATCCTTGCACTCATATAGTTGGTGTGCTGTTTTGAGGAAAGTTTTAAATGCCCCCCAACTGCTACCCTGTGTACCAACTAAACAATTGTATTGCTTGGGAGAACTACACTAAAACAAAACAACCTCACTTACTCACTTGAAACAAGGCAACAGACATTACACTGCAATCCACAGACTAATATAGGTCAGCAAACACCAGAAGCCCCTTTGCACGAGGAAGTGATCTAATGGAAACTAACAGTTTAATATGAAATTCCCTGCAGCAAAGCAATTCCGTTTTAGTGGGCACAGTAGGCAATGAAAGTGCAAAATGTCCAGGCTCCATGTGTGCGCGACATCCTGACGAATAGTACTGCAGCTGGACTGGCATGTAGCCAGAAAACATTGCAGCAAGACTCTATGTCAATCTGAGAAACATCCAACTTACAACATTCACACAGCTATAAATCTGGCTCAGATAACAAAATAAAAGTATGGCACGTTTTATTTTTATACTCACAATTGTTGTTCATATATACTATGACAGATAGATACAATAAACACCAGATCATTAAGTTGGTCATAAATTGAAAAGGGCACATTGTTCCCAATTTTATATGACAGTTTGGGAGTCCACAGAGGCAATTTTGTACAATTTACAATATGGCTTTCTATTTTTACTCAAAGAAAAGAAAATATATTCCAGTATATTCTGCTTTAAAGAAACAATGCTTCTTTTAAAGATGGTTGAGCATTTCCAGTAAAATTCTGCAATTTGGTTGTGGAAACCAAATGTTCAATGTGATGAAAACCCTGTTACCTATAAAAAAGTATTTTATTATTGTGTTTAAAAGTATATTTACTATAAATTATCAGGCCATATAAAGAGTTTCTACCTTGTCCAATAAAGAATCCTGTCAAACTACTATATTTAAGAATTTAAACTACTTCTGAGAATTATTCACGATACATAATGAGTCAGACAGTGGTTAATAGGAGGTAATATTTTAGGATTATTTTGATTTAGTTCTTGTGCAACATCCTGTACTTATGTTCCAAAGTAAAACAAGACGATGCAGACTTTTTACGCAAAGTCATTGACAATGCAGACTTCAAGCGTGTCTGTGAAGCAGAGACACATGCTGAACTCACACTGTGCAGAGGGCATCACATTGGCCACAAATATCGAGTTAGTTGGAGGAGAGGAGCGAAAAGGCTTGTCATCTGACGCATGGCAGATGTGCTAACTTTAGATCTGAGCACTTGAGACCAACCATGCGGGCATATAGTCTAAAGGGTGCCTGAAATATAGCCACAAAAATGCATCATTATTACATCTAGACCTCTAAGAGCATTATTTACCACTTCAACCATCTATGTTGCTCTTCCATATTTCATGTCGTATGAAAAATATGCTTTTTAAAAAGCATAGTCCAAATAAAAAACAGTCTATGTATTACAGAAGATGATTCATTGCAAGCTAAACAGAAACAATTTGTATTTTGGAGAAGTCCTGAGTCCAATCAGGAAAAACTGCTTTATTTAAAAAAGCAACCATTTGTGCAACTTGACTTTTGCCAAGGCTACATTTTTGCTATTCTTGCTTGTTCAACTAAGCTGTAGTAAATTTGAAGTCATGGTTTTAGTTTCTATTTCAAGCTTCTTTTCCTACTTGGCATAACTATGCCTGTCACTTTTCACATGAGCAATCTGTGTGGCAAACGATGAATTCCTTCAAGTAGAAAAAATGTCTGGAGACTGTCAGCCTTTGACAGCTGACTTTTAGCTGAAACAACAAGGGCCACTTACAAAAGTAAGCATGCAATGTCAAAATAAGTGAAAAGGATTCTTTTAATTATAAATCCTAAACATTAATATTAATAAATATTTTCTTCAGTGCATGGTAACAAGACTTGGTGGGGAAACACAAAGCAGTTTTAATCTTAAATACAATTCCAATTGGTATTTGTTTTTGTTTTCCAGAATTTAGGCCTTGAAAAAAAATGTGATAACGTAACACTTATGTTGTTTCAAAATACCATTACGTCCCTTCCAAAAATATATAAAAATGGATGTCTTGCTTTAGAAAATATCAAAATGCATGACTTTTTTGGTCACACACCCCAATTGAAACAGACTGCATACTTTTTCTGGCGTGTGCTTTTTCAATATAAATGAGCTGAAAACAAAGTGATCAGATGTTCCATGTAAGATGCATTAGGTTTGAAGGCCATTACAACTATATTCATTTCACATCGATATCAGCTGATTGTTTTTCTGTGGCTATGTCAGATATGAACATATATATGTTCAAAACAACACCATTAGCGACCATGTGAAGTCGCTTCTCAATAACCAGTTCACATGATTGTTGACATTCAGCACAAATAAAGCGATGGGTGCCAGTGTATCGTTTTGCTGTCACTTGTCAAGTTCCACTGTTAATTTAAAAACATTTTGAGTCTCTTCACAGATTAAAAATAACTTGAAGATGCAGTCAAACATGACACAGCTTTGTGGGGCAAGTACAGATTTACCCACCCAAATACCACATAAATTGATTTCAGGAATGCTGACAGAAAACTTGGTTGTCTGCCATGGCAGCACTTTGAACAGAGAAGTGGGATGCAAATGGAGTGTGGCAAAAGTTGACGTCACCAATGGAAGGACCTCAAGACCCTATATATTGGGGAAGGGGTGACTCAAGCCACACCTCAAAGTCAGTTACATTATATCCCTGGGGTGTGCAAACTATTCCACAAATGGCTGCAGGATTGCACTGTACATGAGCAAAACACTGGCCTTAAATTTCTCCAATTCAAAATAACAGCGTTTTGCGATGATATTGGCACTATAATGGTTTCGATTAAATTATTTTCTATTCAACATTTAATCAGGGACTTCACAGTGTTGTAAACAGAAAACAAAGGAACCAAACTGTGTAATTAATTTGTAAGGTTTATCCGATGGAGCAGTGGTTCTTCTGCATGACTTCAGTGCGGGCAGTCAGTGTTCAATTCCCACTCAGTGGTGGTTTGAATGTGAACGTGAGTGGTTGTCATTCATTATTCCATGCTGGCAACCAATTTGTGATGTTGTTCACCTGCTACCACCTATGGTTGGCTGGGCTAGGCTCCAGCACCCCCTGTAAGGATGTGGAAGATGAATGAAAACATGAATGAATTTACACCGTCTATATGGTGTAGATTTTATGTTGCATTTTCACTTGTGAGGTGGTAATTTTGTGAGAGATTCCCTAATCTGTTCTTGTGCACTTATACTGCATTCATAATTTGCAAAATAAATATAATCACCACTTCATTTGCAATGTCGGCTGTCAAACATCCCATCTGCTCCTGAATGGTTCTTTGGTGATGTCCAAAAAGAAATGACAGCCTCTTTGTGTTTCCTAACAGCCTAGTGTGATATCTATTCATAGACCCATTAATGCAATTGTGTCATATGACATGTATGAAATAGAAAAACAATGCTGCACTGTCTCAGTCTGTGTCGATAGTGACAGGCTGACAAAGTGATGGGGGAGGAGGACAGAGGAATCAGGAGGGAGGGAAGACGATGCCAATGACAGAGGTTCTTATTTGAGAAGGTGGGGAGCTCAAAGCTTTCTGAAGAAAACTATAAACACAATAGCTTTTAATTAGTTTTTAATTTTTAAGAAAATACCTTGGTCCTTGTTGATCAATTGTGCCCTTATTTAATTCCTGGCAATGTTCCAATAGCAAATTGTTTTGGCTGGTATTTTAGCGTCTCCCCTCATATTTCAGAAACTGTTTTTCCATCACTGAATTGTTTTCTTCCTTCACAATGGCTCCATTAAGGAAAGTGTTGTATATTTTCCTAACTTCTGGCAGAGGAAAAAAAGTCACAAATCCTCCGATATTTGAGTGTTGTAGTTTTTTTTTTTTTGTTCTAAAATTCAGGAGTTACCGTTGCCAGTTTACTTTCCAAAATTTTGGTTTTGTGAGTTACTATGGGTAATTGAATTGCAGCTTATTATGAACAATACCTGTCATTGCTGCAAGTGGAAGAGAACATTTCTATTTTCATTTCTAATGAGAAGTAAACCAGTGGATTTGTAATACTTGGTGGAGACTTGTTTTTTTTGTTTGCAAGTAGTTTCGCCATTGAGAGTTTAAAAATATCTTCTGAATTAATACGAAATATGCATTTGGGGGATGAACTGAGAGAGCTGGGAAACATGAAAAACACAAACTGACAAACTGAAACCACAAAGAGTGTGTTTATGTGGTTATGTGTCTGGCTGTTTCCTTGAAGTGTGATACATGGCTCTAAAACACCATGGACACAAATACATAATCCATAAATTTAAAATGAGACAAAAATAAGAAAAGTAGTCAACCGCATTGATGGGCTGCCAACATGTAGAATCCCGTGAATTGCACAATGTATAAAAAAAGAGAAGTATAAAACATTTCATGTCCTTCTCACATATGCTTGATGGGTTTGAGACCCCTGACAGCAGCTCTACGGTGTTGTGCCTCAGTTAATGGCATCTTGGTTTTAACAGGGTTGAAGTCATTTACCAGTCATGCTTTGGCCTCTATACTTTTCTACAAAAGACAAAAAATTGACAGCGTATGTGTGTCAAACGAAAGCAAAACACTGAGTAACAGAGGTCATATTGCCTGTTACTCAAACACACATGACTTCAGATATGACATTTCAAATGTGAATTCAGCATTTCACAGAGAGGATACCCCATATACCTACGTCAAAAATTAAAATATCATATTTATATTTTCATTTTGACAAACTTTCTGAAACTGAAGCACTAAAAGAGTGTATTTGCATTTAATTTTCTAAATATTCCCTCCAAGTGTTTGATAAATTACACACGATATATGTCTTTGACGGTGCCATTTTTATATTTTTAAGTGTCTTGTTTGCTAGGCTTATTTACAACCAGTAACAAGATCTTGACGTTTCAAATTGCAGAATTTTGGCATATGCATTGCTTAACAAATCAATCATTGCCATTTATGAAGGCTCCTCTTTATCGAACAGACTTAAACATCATCCCTTTTGTCAAATGGAAATTTCCAATGCTGTCCTAACACTTACCATATGTTTTTATTCTGAGTTGGTTGTCAGTCACATTCAGCTACAGGCTAAAGCCCACAGGCAATTCACTTATGGCCATTAGAATCCATACTCATTGACGCAAATATATATGAGCAAATATGTCCCCCATATGATTTGATAAAAGTAAAATGAAAAAGAGAATGTGAAAAGTCAAACTTGGAATATATCTTACCCGAATGAACTTATCCTTCAAAAAGGATGAAATGGATCTAGTTCACTACTGTGGACTCCTCTTTTCAAATTCAGCGCAAGTGTGATCACATCTCTCAACGGGCCACCCTGTGGATGTCAGGCACAAAAGCAGCCACATCTTCCATTTATCGACATCTTGGGCACCACTTCCCCCAACTTATCTTGACTCTTGCCTTATTTAACATTAGAAAAAAGACATGCCGTCTGCTTTGCATTACCTTAAGTCTTATGAGCCCACTCCAGTCATTTACCACACACTTAATCACGTTTTGGGATGTCGTCTCTCTCTCTATACCCAAAAAACTAATCCTTTCCAAGTCACATAGCTTTTGTGTTGTGCTCAGACTCAATCTTAAAGAGCTCAGAGTCTTGCTGAGAGGCCACAGTTCAGGGTTTTTGGATTAAAAATGAGTCCTTTAGCAGGATTGTCCATGACACTTCTAACTTCAAACTTCTAAATTCAATTAAAACTGTCCAAGACGTAGTGATCCATCAGGGAAACCAAGGTTTTATCTCCTGGCCTGACACAACAAAAAGTAATATGATGTTAAATGATCTGGTTAATGAGCATTCTCACCTACACCTACAGGCCTGGACAGAGGATTCAAACTCCACACAGGTGGACCAACCTGGATTTGAACCCAGGACCACAGATATGCGAGGCTGACACACTAACCACTCAGTCGCCAGGGCTCCAAATGATGATTTTACTATCAAAAAGTTTTCCCTAAAAATGTGCTATACTATACGTTTTAAATATACGGTATAAAATACACTCATTTTCCATATTCAGGTCATATTATATACCAGTGTGGTATTTTTAGTGTTTTTATCCTCTCAGAATTCTGCTTGCAAAGCTTGTGTCGGCAGATTGTGGGACATTTATTCTCCATAAAAGTGTGCAATAAACACTTATTTTCCATATCATCGTCATATAATATTCCAGCATCAGAACTAAATCATTTGCAATAAGTGGATATGCAATACTTAGCCCACCAAAGCAAAATTTCTCAACACTTTCATGGTACTTGGATATTCTGTCCCTAAAAAGTACGAACAAAGCCAGTGATATATACAACAGCTAGATTAGGGAGACAAAGTTGGAAACCTTCACGTGGTGTCTCCTGAGAGGCCGCTCGCTGCGGCCTGCGAATTCCAACAAATACCACTCAGAGCTGCCAACAAGGACCGTGGCACCCTACGTTTTTCATCCAGCCGGAGACATTTGACTGCCCCTCACCTCCGACTACCCCCCGGATGAAATAATCCGCGTTCCAGTGGCAGCTCTAGCGCTATCTGAGGGCAATCCTCAGGCGCTTGTAGTGCAAAAACAAACAAAACAGCTACATTACAAAACTGTGGGTTTGGACTCAAATTTAAGTTTTTTTTTTTTTTTTTAACTACATAACATTGAAACATGAGATGCACTGTATTTTTTTCATGTTCTGCTGTGCATTTATATTTAGGTGTTTTTGAAAAGTGGAAAAATTCAAACAGAGCACCTCTGGGATTCAGACCTCAGAATTTGAAGTGAGCGTACTAAGCAGATGACATTTCAGGTATTTCTTAGCAAACACATCTGCTCTTTCAAACACCACCCTCCCCATCCCATACCCCCACTCCTGAGGATTATGCACACTGTGCCCCTTTGTCATTAAAGTTCCCAACACCACCCCCACCAACCATGTACCTACACTTTTCACCTATCCAGCCACTGACTGAAAAGACTGTTATGTGACGACTAAGCCAATTGAGGATGTTTATTGTAAGTGTATACCACGGAATGTCTTTCTCCATCTTTAAATGTACATATACACAATAAGCCATGAACACAATTTGAGTCTTGCCCCTGTTGGTTTGTTTATTCCCAGGATGCTGACTGTAAACTTCACGTTGATTAGCTATTATGTGTGCTTTGCATGTAGGCGCGCATTACGTTCATTCTGTAAGAGGGCCGGTTACTCCATACAGTCTTTTCCAAACTAAAATCACGTTGTTGTTTTTTTGCACCATCTAGTTTTAGTCTCACAAAATAATTCTTCCTTGTAGCCCTGAAATAATTCCATTCCAGTCGCTTACCATCTCATTTTGGTTTCATCATCAATTAACACTACATTACAAGTTCCTTGAACCATTGGCCCTGTAGAAACACCGTTTATCAAAGCTGGCTGATGTTTGTGTCTCTAATTCAAACAGGAAAGTCACGGCGTGACTGAAAAATGGCATTCCTTATGGGAAAAAGAGGAGTGTCTGTGTTTACGTGTGCGTTGGGGAGCATGTTATGGCTGTTGTGTCATGATCCCATCAACCTCCCACTCCCTTGCAATCTGACCTGGGATACAAAAACACACACTCCTAATGTTCTATTTCTGTCTTTACTGGGCTTAAATAGTCTTCTAAATTTCAATGCTATGTATACTGTACACTCATACATAGGTCCAATCTCAAGCACAGCTGTTGATGGAGGCCCTGTAGTTAGTTACCTGGTGTCGAACATAGACCTGGTTCTATCTAATGGACGTGTGTGTGTGTGTGTGGGTGGGCGTGGGTGTGTGGTGGTTGTGGCTGTTTACATGGGAAGTAATACAGCTGCACATGTTAACTTTTACCCTTGTGAAAACACAAGGTAAGAGTGATTGCCGCCATGATGATAGTACTCTGCACTTATCACAGATACTTTAAGTGTGGCTTACATAGAAGGATTAGTGGAAATCAAATTACAGGAAAATATACGATACAATGTCATGTGATAGTTCGAAAACTTAAGCGGCCAAAGGGCAAAACTGGTAAAGTCTAAGTTCATGTGTTTTGGGGCATTTTAGCAATGGTTTGACTATAAAACTTATTATTTTTTGTTCATTCGTTCATGGCTATGAATCATAGTTGGTCTGAAACAGGGTACACAAGTGTTGCTAGGTGATGTAGGTTGTCTCAACTTTTTTCTTAATAGTGCTGGAGCCAAGAAACACATAAAAATGGCTGGGCCCCAAGGGATCTACCAGAAAATACACAACCCTACCTCACCAATTTGAAAATTTGGATAACAATGAAGACAGAGGCCCAAGTCAATTGATTTTTCCATTTTGTCACTTGAGTCCTGTCACCTTCTGTAATCCTGCATGACTGACAATTAAGACATATAGACAGCCAAACAAAAGACAAATATTGCACTCAATACGTCACTTTTTCTCATTTATTCACAATGTAGCTTTGGCGGAAACATGCCCTACTAAGTTAAATTCTAGTATATTTTTAGAGGCAAATTTATGTCATCACACAATCAAACCAAACCCCTCCACACACACGCACACACTGGGTGAAATAAGAGAAGAGGAAGCGACTGGATCATTGCCTTGAGTTACTGCTGATTGTCTGACCTCCCTTCGAGTCCAAGCTGCACCTGTGATTGCGGCTGTTGATGAGCCGCCTGATAAGAACATTTTCTGCATCTTATCCTTTCTTTGAAAAAGCATCTCCTGGTGCTCTTATGGCTTTAAGGCCTCCAGTCTCAGGTTGTATGACCCTTTCACCTCTTTTTCCACTGGGATACTAGCCCACTGTGACCAACTGCTCACCCTGTGTGAGTCTGAGATGCTATTTAATTGACCACACAGTATACTAATAGTGGAGGAGAGAAGCATCCTCTCGACATCAATAATTTCACCTGCATCTCCATTTTGCACAATTGTTTAAGTGCGAGTCATCATTAGAGGCCAGTGCCAACACTTGAGTTAGTCCATTGGCCTGAATTGAGGGATAAATTGCAAATCAATAGACAATTTGACAGACCCCTCTTTTAGGAGAGAATTCAGGCTTTTTTTTTCTTTTTAACCTTTCATATAGGTGTAAATATAAGTCATAGTACAGACTAACCTTTAGTAACACAGGCGTTTCATTCCCCACATGACTAAAACACATGATGGAGTTGGTACACACCTAACTAGTTACCACTTCTGTCTGACCTATCTTCCCTTTTTTCCTTCAATATTCCCTTCCCATGGGGAAAGGACTACACTCCCCTGTGGCGGACTGAAATAGTTCCAGCATATAATGACACAAAAATGTATCTTTCTCAGTGTCAAAGCAGCTGAACATGAGTGCTTGAGGAAAAATATAAATATTACAGGATATAATTCATCCTTGAACACGTTAATGTTGTTAAAGACATACCTGTAAAATGTTATGTAATTGGTAAAGCACTGTAAGCAATAGGGAAAACTAAACTGGGCTTAGTGTGCTGTTAAAATAAAAATGTGACATATATATTGTGAATAGTTTATTTATTTGACTAAGTGATCTGGATATGATTTTCTGTAGTTGGAGGATCCTTCAAGTGGGATTGCCCACTGATATACTCATCATCTCTTTGCAAGATTAAGGTTCTCCATCCACTTTTATTACATTTCAACTATAGGCACAATTACAGAGATTGAAATAATATAAGCACAGTAGGCCATCCTTCTTCTCTAATAAATGTTGGTGCAAATGCTCCCATTAAAGAATGATAACATTAAAATATGGGTGTCTCTTTCAAAGCAGGGAGGGAGAGCCCCTGCCTTGCCCGTGTAGTCTCTTCTTCAAGGAGAGAAATGTAATTATTCAAATGTGTGCATTTACTTTTAACGTTGCAATAATCATTTTGTAGGTTGTCAAATTTATAGAATGTGTCACTGCTAATTACACAGTCATTTCATCCTCACCTTTGGACAGTCAAAGCCGCAATATGCATTCCTAGTGAAAACAGGAAACAATAAAAGTAAACACTCTCTAATCAGGGTGTATTCTTAGAGAATAATTTCCCATATAATCTTTTATTCATGTGGTTGTCAACCACTTTGGCATGTGCTGTGCTCATCTCGGAGTACATGAAGCCATATTGTGGTCCCAATCCATCACACACTCCATACAGCAGTGCCATAAATGCCAAGGGATGCCAGGCGCCATACTCAAGGGACCAATCGGTGTTGCTTCCAGATCATGTTTCTGCCAGTTTTACTAATGTGCCGGCATGATTGCTACATTTCCAACTTGAATATAGTACTGCTACTTCAATAAACCTGTAGAAGGCCAACCTTTCATTGTGAAGTTGTGGAGCAATACACAATATTGCTTTTATGCTTCCCTTTGAGAATGATAAGGTCTCTTTGAAGTACTTGGGTTTTTTAAAATGTTTTTTCAATTGAATCCTGACGAGCTGTTTGATACTTGGACAATGGAATAATAGGCCATTTGCATGAGTGGCATGCTGACGTACAGTATCTGTTTTGTGCCTGTAAGTGAAAGGTACACAGTGTTTTTGACATCATCCTTTCAGTCTTGTTCTTAATTATGGTTTCAAAAACAGAATTTAAATAAACTCAAGAGCAATAACTCATGTTGTTTTTCTGTACTTCACTGGATTCATGCAAATGTGAGTAATTGAATCACATATCACACAAAAATGTATTTTTCTCTCTCCCAATGACATTTCATCTGACCAAATGAAGATTCCTGGTGACATATAAAAGATGAGAAAATGCAGACAAAAGGCTGTCTAACCTGCAATTACAAGTCTGTTTATAAAAAAAACTACTGCCAGTAGGTTGTGTTGACTAATAGGCAGACAATGTCAACACAGGACAATGAAAACATACGTCATGTTTAGACTAGACCAATATTACCTATATAACACTTCAACTGCATTAATATAATACAGGTAGCCTGCTGCAAAAAACCTTTACAATAAAATGGGCCAGAGTCCAAAAAAAGCATTTGAGGGTTTGATCAATACAAAACCCATAGACGACCAAAGCCATAAGTACTAGAGTCAAAATATATTGCACAAAGCCATTAACGCAATTATTATTGCTGCTATTGCCTTTAAGTGTAGCCCTTACTTCCTCTTTAGCAAGAAACGACAGAAAATGGGGACAAGCATGATTCATATTTTTTCTGGTCATTCTAATGTCACCTTCCATTGGCACAACAAGCAGATAAATGGCCAGCATCGTTTGCCTCCTCCTAGAGGGCATTCATATTACCCTGAGTGTGTAACATAAAGCTTTAGAGAGGCAATATATTTGATGATTATAGTCTTATGCACAGCCCACATTCCTAGATTCAAGTCTGGAAGAAGTATTCAATCCCCAGAATCCTATGAACATGTTGGCGGGATCAATCACGTGATACATCTACACTCCAAAGTATGGATTTAAAACCATCCCTCAGTTTTTATTTGGCACTGACAGGCAATAGAAACAGGAGATTCATTCAATCATTTATATCACTCAACCTCGAAAGGGTTGTGGGGCTTGCTGGAGTCTAACCCAGCTGACTTTGGGCAAAAAGCAGACAACACCCTAGACTGGTTGCCAGTAAGCTGTAGGACACACAAAGAGACAAACAACCATCTGCACTCATAGTCATAACGCAAAAAAGTCAGGTAAGTGAACCTCTACATCACAAAACAGCCTGAAACAGAAGATATGGTCATTCTAAGTTGATGTTAAAAAAATGTGGTTATTTGTGCATTGGTGACCACTCATGGTTTTATATTGGAATGGCTTCTTTATATTTTTCCAGTTTGGAAGCCAGGAAAATGCATTAGATTGCTCTGTTTTACAACAAAGGGTAGTCTTAACTGTACAGTATTTATTCTTTCAAAAGTAACTGTACACATTGATAAAATATCAATGTTTGTGGCCAACATGTACGCAAGCAGCAGCAAGTATGCCTTTGAATGGTATTTTTCTTGTTTTCTCATCCATGCCCTTTTTCTGTAGCAAGCCTTGGATTTCTTAAACTGCGATCAATCTTTATATAGTTTAAAAGAAAAATGGATGTAGCTAAAACAGACTGTATTTATAAATGAGTTCATGTCCACATCTTAATCTCACTATACATAACAAAATGTAATGTTTTTTTCTCGTGTCCAACCATTTGTAATGTTTTGCATCGATATCTGTTTTTATGACAGTATCTGTCCCATCATGTCAAAAGGAGTGACTACTGGCATAAAACAATCAACATAAAAGTATTGTGGTTTGTGAGGATGCATACTCACAATTTTGGAGTACTAATCTGTGGACATATTCACCTTTTTTTGTTCATTTTACACTCAATGCACAAATTACGGCTCCTAACACCCCGCAACCAAGATTTCACAACAAATTGCGGTCCATTCAAACTTGCTTGGTGATGCATCAGGAGGGATACGTAAAACATTTATCAGAAAATGATTTTTCATTAGGCCAAGGAGAGAGCTTCCATCAATATTTCAACAACTCTGCCAGCGCACAGAGCGTCAGCAAGTATGAACACACCTTTGTGTTCTTGCACTTTTTTAATAACGACTTGTCCTCACAAGGAGAACCTGAAATGGGAATTTTACCCAGTGACGACTATAATATGCGTTCCCCCTTTCCCCTGTCAAATAAGATTGCAAATCTTTACTACAATTGAGGTTATTTGCAAACAGTGATCCATAAATAAAATGTGGAGGTGAATGGAAAATTAATCAGTCAATTAATGTCCAAATATAGTCATTCTTTTGGGAGGAAGTCATTTCCAGTGTGTCTTTTAAGCTAGGGAAGCCACAGTTTACTACTATTAAATGACTCACCAAGATAATTGCAATTTGTCTGTTATACAATGAAATGGCTGTGTAAAGTCCAGTTGCAATTCTGCATTTTTTAACGTTTTTTAACCCTCAATTAACTTTTCCAGTCTCTCAGTCTTTGCCTTACTACTTCGTCACGTTTGACCAGCACCTCTCCCAAAAGCAAAACCTCATTTTGCTTCTGGGTGTTGGTTGAAAGTCTGCCCTCTGCACAGCTGTCACACCTTTTCAAACTTTGCAGCAGTGCTTTTAGACCTCTGCATAAAAAAATCATAAAGGAGGGACAGCAGAGGTGGTTCTGCTATATACTTCTCTATCCTCAATCTATTTGACATACATGCATTACTTCATATGACCCTTAACATTACTGGACTCCCCATCTTGTACTGTTTCCCTCATTTTATAGTGAAGCAGAAATAGATAAACCTAAAAAAAGACAGACAATCATTTACATCATTTTTGCTGGGACATGCATCTTACATTGTAAATTTAAAATTACCCTTTACTGTTTTGACACCAACCATTTTTTGGCAGGGTTTTTGACTTCCTTTGAGTTGTGTGTTGATGATTTACAAGAGTAATAATGGTGCAGCTAAGCTCCAGAGGGCCTGGAGGCTGCAATTACATGGCCTGAATGCTGGTGAGCAGTGTGGTCTCTTTGAAAAAAAAAAAAAAAACTACTGAAAAGATCGGTTTAGAATTGGGCATTACATTTGCCAAAATGACAGTGATGAAGGGGAAACCCATAGCAATGCTCAGGAGATGGCTCATGGTCATAAGAATAGTTCTCTGATGCCATTGTTGTTGTCTGTTGCTTCTATGATTTATCTACAAGGGAAGTGGAATAGATTTTACAAGCCTAAAAGGGAATGTCCTTGAGAATAATCTGATATTTGGGAAAAAGAAATCTTTCTCCTGAGACAGATTTATAGTTCTATGTTGAGTGGAGACATTGCAATTCTCTAAATCTGGCAGAAAGAGTATAGTGCACTTTGTTTAGCCCAATTATGCCCTTGCCAAAAGACTGATTTAAAATGGCATGCTCTATGTGCGTTTGCATTTGTGTCAGGTACACTCTTAAAATACATTCATTTTCATCACCCCTTGTCCTTGTCATAGTCACAGGGTGCTGGAGCTAAACCTAGCGGAATCTTGCCAAAAGGCCTCCAACACCCTAGACTAGTCAGTCATAGGACACACATATAGACAGACAAGCATTCTCACTGGAAATTAATCCGCCACTGAGTGAGAATTGATCCCACATTGGTCACACTGAAGTCAGTTAGGTGGCTTTTTATTTTATTTTATTCTTTCCCCCTAAATAACTCATAATCATCTCTCAAGTACAGAGTAAATGCCCCTAGGTACATGAAAAAATACTAACTTCAAATGTTACAATTCCAGCTCAATATGTTCTACATCTTATTAGATCTTTGATTTTTCCATCCATCCACTTTAGCATCACTTTTCCTGATTAATTTTACATTAAAGCTCGAGCTTATTCCAGCCAACTAAGAATAAATCGGGATACATATTGGACTGATCGATAATCATCATTCATTGTCCAGTAGTTAATCAAAAGGTGGTGAATTCCCTACAGCTAAATCCATTGGGTCTCTATAATGTGACTTTTTCTTTATTTATGTATTCACTCATTCATTCATTGTCTCTTCCGCTTATCATCACAAGAGTCGCAGAGTTTTTGGAGCCTATCCCTCAATCTCAGAACTGTGAGGCAGACACACTAAGCACTTGAAAACTGTGTGTGTGTGAAATGAGGCAATCAACTAGTCGCCTTGTGCAAGTACAATGGATGTCCAATTGGCACAAATAGCTGCATATCTGCTTTGTTGGGTTTGGTGTTTCTCATTGTCCAAATGACAGCATTTCCCAAAAATGTTCATGAGGTTTATGTCGGGGAAATTTCTTGACCTATCAATCACAGGGGTGTCAGGTTTTTACTAGTGTGGGCAGATGCCAGAACCAGCTGGAAAATAAAATCAGCACATTCCATAGCACTTGTCACTAAAACCATTGGATTATATAGACTTTTTAGGTAGATAGCTGTATTGAATGTAGACTTCAGACAATATAGTGGAAAGTGTGGGATCTGGACTTTATGCAACATGCATTTGCTACCTTCATCATCCAAAGTCAGTGTGACCTTGCATCGTGCCTAATTATGCATGTGCGTGCACACTTCGTGCTTCCTATACTCACATCCACCGATGGTCACGCAAAGTCTTAATAAGCACTTGACCATGACAAACCCACTCATCCAACAGCCAATCAACCACCACATGTAGTATGAATGAGAATGTGATTGTTTGCAGAGGCAAGCAAAAAAGGACTAACTCAAACGGCTTGAAATGGTGGATTTTAGGCCTTATTAATTTTATTAATTTATTCCTACGAACCTGATAGAATGGCCCCAAGGGCTATAACAGAAAATCATGTAGAAAGAATAATAAAATAAATTGAACGTCAACTTGAACTTGTTGCCTCGCAATGACAAGTTTATGCATCCAATTCATTTAAACTGGAAAGACTGGCTGTGTAATGTTTTAGTGCCATTAAACTTAACTGGGAGAGCTGACAGTGATCATTCACTGCCAGGATCTCCCAATCAAAGGAGATTGGACATCTAGCGCCTAAAGGCAGGTGATAAATTCAGAGAAACCATGAAAAAGTGTATCAATATGTCCTCAAAAAAATTTATAAAACACAATCAAACAATGCACTACTAATAAAAAAATACCCACTGCAGACAAATTAATGTTCAGGGGCTTTTTGTTTGCTTATTAAAGTGTGTTTATGTGGCATATGAAGGCATTGACAGAGATAGAAATTACTTTATATGGAGATGAAGTTCTTGAGAGAAGAGCGTGGAGGGTAAGGTGACGGCAGGACATATGAATATTTGATCCAGCTATGAGAGAGCATGCGGTAAGAGATGTCCCAGATGTCCATGTGACGAATACCCGAGTAAAAATATTTACTGAAACTAAGCATGCATGCATATGAGAAGGGGAGAACAATAAAGCACATTGATTTTCCCAACTTTCATCCAACCTGTCCTTTTCTTTTGCTTATATTCTTATACAAAACTGTAATTTAGCATCTCAGATGAAAACTAATGGATGATTAAGCTGAAAAATGTGATTGAAAAGCACTACTTAAAGAGTGTAAACAGAAAAGCACTGCAAGAGGGAGGGTGAGAAAGAATGACACAAAGAGAACAAATGGCAAACAGGAAGGTAAGGCTAAGTATTTATGGAGCGATAAAGTTAAGCGCTGTGTGGAAGAAAAGCCAATGATTAATTCATCTTTGCGGGGCCCCGCTCGGCGCAGATCTACTCAGCAGCAAACCCTCAAGGGTTTTATGTGATGGAGAAGCAGCCATGTGTTTAAACTCCAGAATGCCCTCCTCCTCTGGCCACTACTTCCATTTAGATCATTGCTTTATAAAGTTGTGTTCATACAGTGTTCTCAAGGGGGAGAGGCTTAGATGAAATAATGACAAGAGTAAGGTCAATGGAAAAAGTGAACTGGTCAATTAGCTGGTGCATGTCTTTGGTTGGTCCATTTCTAGTGGATCTAAACAGGCTTGGGTTGGAGAAGTTAACCATACCTCCGTCTAACTTTTGTGAAAGCAGACAGAGCCGAATAATAATAGATAAATACAGAGTAGAATGGAATATTACAGCCGTGAACTGCTGTGGTATGAAATTATTCTAGAATAATAGAGGATGCAGAGTGTTTAAATGCGTGTTTAGGCAAATATTAACCACACTAAATTTACGTTAGAACTTGTCAGTTTATGACAATTTGTGACTAGGAGTCAATGTTGGAATTTGGACCATCCGGTAATTTGAAAGCTTGAATTTTTGATTAAAATTTTTTATGACAATTGCCCAATGGAGGATCTGTAGCACAGATTTGAAGACCAACCTAAAGACCACAATTTGAAAGCTCTGGTTTCCTCCCTCATCCTAAAAACATGCATGGTTACACACTCTAAATTGTCCGTAGATATGAGTGAGTGTGAGTGGTTGTCTGTCTTATTGTGCTCATCATTGGCTGGGATAGTCTCCAGCACCCCTATGAACCTAGACCACAAAATCAATGGGGGAACAACAAGGGGATGTACTCGATGATGTAATAGAGGTTAATGAGTTTATTCACTAAAATAGGAGTAGCACTGCCATCTTGTGGAGTCTAGAGTGCAAGATCTGATTCAAAAATGTGTTTCCTATCAAGTGCATTGTCTTCAAATTGAAAATACTACTACCAAACTTGCAGAATATATTCAACGGTGGGATAATAAACATTCAACAATTTTCTTTTTAATATAAATTGTAAAATTGTTCAACAGACAGTATCACATTTAGAATTGTTGGATTTATATTTTGCATTTACATTTGAGATTAAATATTTAGTTCTTGATTCAAACATTTAAGATTATTTTGAAACAAATATTGATTGATGTTACTAAATATGGTTGTAACCCTCTTCACACCATACAAGTTGAAACACTGCGTGGCTTTAAATGTGACAAAAGGTTTCCCTTCTTTTCAACATGTGTGCCCATACCTTGTTGTGGTGTGCTGCTTCCTGGGATGTGGCTGTGTAATTCAACAAACGGCCAAAAGATGTCAGTATGCTGCAGTTTGTGTCTTATGGCTCCTTAAAATAATATAAATACCAATGCTTTTCCTCACATAAATAACTTGAATAATCTTGTCTTTATTTTTACAGCACCAAACAAAGTATAGTTGATACTTAACTCATCTATCCATATATTTTCCCATGTATTTCCAGTGCTTAGAAATTACTGAATGATAAAAAAGTTGAAGAGAAAGCCTTGTTTCATAAAGATCTTGAACCCAAAAAGCCATCAAGAGGTGTGCATAAGCACAAGAACGATTTATTATGCATTTTTGTTTGGTTTGTATGTTTGTTTTTGAGAGGTCTAGTTAATTGCAGAAAACATTAAACACAATATATACTTGTGTACATGAAACTAAGTAAGAGCAAAATTCTAATAGAATACAATTGGTACAAAAGAAAAATGTGCTCAGCATTTTACTGGATTAGTCATGAAAATGTCTAAAAGTCAGTGATAGTAAATATAATTAAACAGAATTAAATAATCATACATAATATGTTACATAAAATCTGTATAGCAAAGTAAAAGCAACAAACATCTAAAGTAACTTTCACCAGAACTGTAAATCGACAATATACGTACTATATTAAACTTTAACCCCAATTTTGCAAGTCATAAAGATGCTAGATGAAAGTTGGTTATCAAATTCATTAAATTAATACAAAATGTTTTTGTTTAATGTGATGTTTAGAACATTGGATAATTTAGTATCCCTTCCCCTATTTATTTTTATGACGCCCACTGTGTTGTGTCACATGGTTGTAATATATTTTAAGATTCATCTAGGGGCATACACACACTTCACATCCGATTAAAGATTGCAGCAATTCAGCTCTGTGTGAAGTAATTTGTCTTCATTTTGTTTTACAGAATGTTATATAATAATTGTATACAAGTGCTTGACATTAGTTTAAGATAGATATCCTATAGTTTTCCCTGAATTTTTGTACGCTATAACATCAGAACATTTAAGTTCACTACAGCAGTAATCAAACTTCTGTTAAGCAGACATGCATGATGAAGTATTTATTAAAAGGCATTCTTGCTACTAATAATTGAAAGCAAGTTTCAATTTAAATCGTTCATACTCAACTCTTTTAAATAAGAGTTCCATGCAAAAGTATGTTGAAAAATGCTTCATTTTAACATATTTAGAAGCATTTAAAAAACTTTTTTTTAACATTTCTTCATCAAATCCATTGATCAATCCCTAAGAAACGAATGGACAATAAATTTACGATGAATGTGTGTGCGTGCGAGTGTGTTTATGGGCTTTTGGCCAAGGGCCCATCTGGCTCCTATGAGAGGCCACCACTTCATGGTGCTTCAACCTGATTCATGAGCACTGGACAACCTCAGCTGCTCTTCCACTTGCAACTTGCTAACCTTACATTCTCTTCCCAAAAATCGCATACTTCCAATATCTCAATACTGACAAAGGCAGCGAGAAGAAAGGTTTTTTTTTTTATAAATCTCTGAAGATAGAACAAGCACATGACTAACATCTGCCTCTTTTCATCTTTTCATACGTTGAATTAAAGACATACCTGCTTGTTTTCCTTTTTTTTCCAGAACTTTCAATGTAAATACAATTTAAAGTTATTGGGAGGAGGTGAGGTCAGGTGTAAGATTTTTATTTCTTTAATTTTCTTACTACACGAACTACTACAAACTAAGCAGACACCTGCCAGTGTGAAGCTTTCCCATTGGCTTACTCGGAGAGTTGGGTACCTTGGTCAAGGACAGAAAAGGATTAGTGGCTAGTTCTTTATCTTTCATTCTGTTTCGCCATCCATCACTTTATTATTCTGCTTATCCTCAATGGAGGCGAGATTGAGCTCATCCAAATTGATGTAAACCCTGTATTGTTTGCTCCACACCTAAGGTTGAACTCAGAGTTTTCATCCATATATGGCATGAAAAATTGTGATCATACAACATGGTGTATTGAAGGATGTTATTGAAACTGTGTCTTGTGTTTTACAGAAACATTTAGGTTTTTTTTTTCCTGTATACTTTTTCGCATTTGATTAATGCCTTTGCTCTGCTTCAATGAAATTCGCAGGTGGATGGGCCATGTAAACTTTGCAAATATGTTGTGCAGCCTCTCTGTATTAAATCATCCAAGACAGAAGTGAATCCCAAAAAAAACACGGCTTGCCAACAGATGTCTCGATGTTAGTCCAGATGACTGTCAAGAAAGATTAAAGAAGAGAATTAAGTCCAGACAGGAACTTGCCATGTTCCCCTAATTCGACTATGTGTGCTTGCAACCAATATTTTCTTAGGACAACCCAGTGTCATTAAAATATATTTATGACTTGTTGCTCTATGGCTATGTCCATATTGTTTTCCAATAGTAAAAAATGAGATGTGAACAAAAGCAGCCTGAAGTCACATGGAACCCAACTCGTGTTCAAACGCGTATGTTTGCACCGCGGGCAAATGTCATCATCTCTGAGAGTAGTAGAAGGTAGTGCAGTTTGATGTTGTTGTTGTTGTTGTTGCACTACGAGCGCCTGAGGATTGCCCTCAGATAGCGCTAGAGCTGCCACTGGAACACGGATTATTTCATCCGGGGGGTAGTCGGAGGTGGGGGGCAGTCAAATGTCTCCGGCTGGATGAAAAACGTAGGGTGCCACGGTCCTTGTTGGCAGCTCTGAGTGCTATTTGTTGGAATTCGCAGGCCGCGGCGAGCGGCCTCTCAGGAGACACCACGTGAAGGTTTCCAACTTTGTCTCCCGTGCAGTTTGATTATGAATGCAGGCAGTCACATTGCTCTCCTTCTGGAAGCCATAATTTCCGATTAAATTCCGTGTTGATTTAATTCTACCAGCAGTGTTTTTCTGTACTGCGTCATTGCCTGCTGAATGTGTTTCTCTGTCTTTATTGAAAAACACTAGCAAAAATAATACAAAACAAACATGCAGTGATGATCGGAAAAAAACAGTCAACACTTTCTATCCTTAATTTGTTTGGAAATTGAAATCATACACATAAAGTTTATTAAACAGCAGTGTCTCTAATACGCATATACTGGCTGCTCCGCCACACTTTTGTAAACTTCATTCGGACAAAAACGATTGTGTTATTCAGAACAACTGACATGATCTTGCGCCCGTTCTAGTCTACTTGGATGCTTACTATATCCTAGATCCTTACCACGCTCACATTTGACCTGGATTGTTGACCCCACAGATTCAGTGGTGTGTCAAGCAATTCAAATCAATATGTTGGGGTGCATCAATATATGGATGAGAGGAATGATAATAGTGCTTTACATTTGTTTGAGGGTCTAAATTGCCATTTAAATGCGTATTCCAAATGACAATCTGTGAGTTGCTGTGTTTAAAGCAATGTGGAGAGGAGCAATTGTCCACACATTAGCTTCTTTTGTAGCACCGATGGCCCAAATAAAAGTCAAGTTCAGGACTGGCGCTTCTCTGTAAACCAAACAAAGACGTGTTTCTATTCGGGATGATGAAAGAAAGTCTTTATTTTTTTATTTTGCCTCTTTTAGTCAGAGCCAGATAAATCATGGTGTGTCAGAATATTTATTGGAATCAGAGGATCGTAATTATTCCCTTGACAAAGAAGTAAGAAAAGCACAAAATAGAATAAATGTACAGCTCAAACAACACTATCTCAGTGAACTGTGCTATATTTAGTTATAGTCTATGTTTTTAGATGCACAAAACAACAGAAATCAAAATGTAATCTTACTGTGATGTCAAAGATGCCATCTTTCTCTGATGTCAGGGTGTTTTCCCATCTTGGGGTCCTCGGGTTAAGTTGTACCCAGCATGTGTTATGCTCAGGTCAGTAACAGCCAGGACCTAGGATGACAGACTGTGTGAATGCAGGCGAGTGTCACGGGGTTAAGTGTGTGTACAAGGGGTGAAAATAAGCTGGAATTTAGAGAGACTACTCAAACACTTCCTCTTATGTCACCTTATCTAATATAAACTCATCAGAGATATCTATAAAAAGCAGTATGGAATGTAATTGCCTTTAGAGATCATTCTTAGTTTTGATTGCCACTCCTAGTGAGGTATCATTCAAATTATGTTGACTCTTTTAAACTGCTGTAAAACTACTGTCCCATATTTGCTCCAGTTCTTTCAATTTGTATGACGTAATCATAAAAAGTAAATGTAATTTTGCATAGTTTAACATAAATTTTAGGATTTCATTTGGCAAAACCAGTAAGGATAGTACAATCGGGGTTTCGATGGCTCACACAAATACCCAAGTAGGACGCATTTCAACATTTATCGCACTGCGAAAATGACAGAAACAGCTGCTGGCGTGATCAGGAGGTCAGTTTAGATCGCAAAAGTGAGGAGGAAAACAAATTCTTGACCCCAGGGGGTTGTCCTTAATGTGGGGTACAGGATCACATGGCAACACATACAACAATTCAAATGTGTTTTGCGGTGTTTAAGTATGTGTCTGTGATCGACAAACAGCAGGAAGCATTTAGATAGCGAATTTTGACGATGTTTTTTTGCAACATGCAGTGACGAATTTATCATGCCATACATAGCAAAATGTGGTAACTCCAAGTACATTAATTACCATTTCAGGACGAGAAGCAGAGGGTTCATTGGAGAAAATTTGAGCTATGGAATTTTGCAGCTGTAATTTGTCTTCATTTATGGACTGGTTGGAAAAACAAACACGAGTTGTGTGCCAGCGTGTTCATGGGCCTTCAAATGCATGAAAAGCTCTGTTCACTCTTATTTGTTTTTCGTGTTTTACAGCCCCTCTATCTTTTTTTAAATTACATTTTAATATTTCTTAATACATTCCTTTTTACTTTACTTTGTACTTTATACTTTTTACTTTCCTGATAAGTGATGAGTATGTTAATACTTTAGTCCTTTTTCTGTTTATGTTTCATATATGTACAGTTAACGGATGCACTTTGTTATATGTATCGTATCTTATGCTGACCCAGCCCATCTGTCAATTTTTTAAAGTCAATGTGGCCCCCAGGATGAAAAGTTTGCCCCCCCCCTGCTCTAGCTGCATCTATTAATCAAACAATGTTATAATTAGGCTTCGCAAACCCTGAGGCTGCATGAGCACATGCACACACACATACAAGCAACACTATATCTGACCATGAAAATAATACTATATGAATGCTCGTGTTGGCAAAACACACAGGGAGGCCCTGTGTATGCGACGAGACTGGATATGAAGAAATGGCTTCGGGTGTATTTTTTGTCCACCACACTTTAAGGCTTGTTCGCTTTGTCTTAGATGGTGTTGAACAAAAGTCAGTTTTGTTACATAAGCTCAAGACAAGCAAGGGTATTTGTAGCCACAGATGTGGACATCCAGAATGTCACCCGGCGCCCGTGAGATAGGCTGTACTGTTCAATGTTGATTTGGATGTCTGGTGATCGACATTTGGTGGGCCTATTTTGGGGTGAAGGGTTCACATTAGTCCCTCAAATGTACATATTTGTCTCTAAATGGGCCTCAACTTTCCCACTAAATGGGATCATAGTCACTTGTCTTTTTTCATAGTGTGACTAAAATAAACACAAAGGCTCTATTTAGTAATCCAGGGTGGAACACAATGAACACAACAGGAAGAGTTTTCATTTTTATTTCATTATAAATAATAATGATAATGTCCTTATACACATACATGGCCTTATGTCGTAAAAAACATCAGAAAAAACAACAACCACAAATATATAATGACTACTCTAACAAATATTCAAAAAAACAGAGTGCTTCTGTTTGGGAAAATTATTTTTATTGGACGGGAAAGATTAAATCCCCCTTTGCAGTTTCCCGACAAAGAAAGATGTTTGGAATGAATTTGACATAGAATTATGCTTATGGAAAATGAACAGAATGATCCCATAATGCATTATCCTGAAATAACAATTTTGGCTTTGTCCTCCGTTAATTTAATTTGCCAAGTCTCGATCGTGAAATTAAAGCACGTGTTCTTATCGTTAATTTGCCTCAAAATAGAAAGATCGTCATAGTTGATGCTTTTCTCATCACAAGTTCAGAATGAAGGAACACAAAAAGGCAGGCATATGAATTTGTTGAAAAACTAGGTTATCCATTTAACTTTTTACCATCAATACAGTCGCTTAAAAATCATGTTACAATTTCAGCATAATATCAGTGTCGAATAAAACAAATGACTGTGATGAATGATGTATTGCACTCCTGCTCAGAGGGGTAAATGCACGTCCAACTTTTATCCAAACTTTGTTGCTCTCTTGCTTTCTCAAGTGTTTTGTGGTCATGACTTGTGACCTGGTGGCTTTTTCCACAAGAGAACCAGCTTTAAAAGGGTTTTAGCCTGTGATCGATCTTGCCTATCAAGCATCCACCCCCTCCCCCCTTTTTGTAAAACCACTTCTCTTCTTCAGCCCTCTCATCTGTCACTTTCTCAAACGTCACCCCTGACCCCCTATAAGGGCTCGGGACCACTACAAAAGGGCGAGATTTTGCGTCCAAAACGTCAGTGAGACACAGAGAGGAAGGCAGAGGAGGAGGGCGAATTCTTGGATGGAGTTTTAAATGAACTTCCTCAGCTGCAATTGTTCCCATTTCTGATATATTATAACGTGCATATTCATTTCCCTGTGTTTGCTTTCTTTACGTCTACAATTTCTCATCATGTGTGGCTTGTGTGGGATCTCAAATAAATGCCATATAGATCAAATCAGCAAAACCTGTTTCCGCCTGACAGAAATGATTTGGGAGATTACCAATATAGCATTAGATTAAATTTTATAAATCCTAGTGGGGCTTCAAAAGATGTAAACATGTTGCCTCATGTCACTTCAACAAGTGTTTTTGTTTTTTTTTTTGTGGAAATAGATGGGTGTACTGTATCACAAAAATGAAAGACAGCCTACGATTGGTGAATTTCACTGGTCATAGTGCCACATGTGCGGAAGTGACCAAATTAAGCGCTTAAATCTGTTCTTTCCATCTGCACTCCTGATGTAGAAATGTCCTCGATGGAGCAAAACTTTTTGGTCAGATACCTTTTTGTGGTCCCTTTTTTTAAGCTCCCCCCCGGAAGAAATAATCAGGTACTGTCCTGCATCACAGAACATATCTCAGTTCATTTTGGTCCCAAATGATGAAGTAATAATAGAATAATCATCTTCATTCTTTGTGAATATAAACTTTGGGTCAGGCAATCTCAGGCCTCAGATAAGGAAGGGAACCTGCAACAGAAATAAATGC
The DNA here is from genome assembly GCF_051989575.1 of Stigmatopora nigra. Classification (NCBI taxonomy): domain Eukaryota; kingdom Metazoa; phylum Chordata; class Actinopteri; order Syngnathiformes; family Syngnathidae; genus Stigmatopora; species Stigmatopora nigra. The sequence goes on from NC_135515.1 coordinate 9,557,219, forward strand.
AATGTAAGCCAATGAAATACTGAATTTATAATTGTCTTGAAATGGACAAACTATGACAAACACAATTTCTATATTTATGAAACTGAATAACATTTTTCTTTAATTAATTTTTTGCTTAAGCGAGACTTGATTTTGATCATTTTAAGGATGATGGGGAGATTATACCAGCTATAAAAGTGAATTTTCTAGTTCCATTAGAACATGGATAGTTTAACCTTGTTCGTGAACTATCCATGAATAAATGAACACAAAAAATTGGGGGGAAAAAAGTTGATAGGAAGGTTACCAACTAAGCTGAAGTAGCCAGATGTGGCTTCTTCCCTATAGCATTCACCTGGTGAGTAAGTTTTTTAAACTGGCTTGTAAGTGAAATTCTCAAATCAAAACAAATCAACTGACCATGACAGATCGTGACCTAAAAAAAACATGATGCTATGAAGCCCAAAAGTCATAAAAGCCTACATAAATAAATAAAAAACAATCCAGCAACCAGGCACTACTCATGAACGAGGATTTCTTCTTTATTTTTAGCAAGGGCGTGTTTGATTTCTTGTCATCAAAATGTGCAGCACTCTGGATCAAACCGCCATCTCCAGGTTCCTAAAGCATCATTGCTAAATGCTGCTTCCCCGTTTGACCTCAGTCCTCACACCTGTTTCTAATAGCCGCCCTGCCAGAGGCTATTAGGATCCGTCTACTTCCAAAAAAAGACCTTTCTTTTGCAGCTCCAAGCCCAACTGCACGCTGGTTATCCAGTCCCACTGATTAATCACATCAAGATGGACTGCTCAAGCCAGTGATGGTGCCTAGGTGCATGAGAACACGTGTCCTGTTGTCCTGGTAACTACCTTTGTGCAACAAAAACAGACTAAGGTAACGCACACGACCCCCAATTTATTATTTGGTCCTAGTTTTTTACTTCATAACTTTCTATACTCCTGAATATAAGCTCTAATATTCATTTGATACTTGCAGCTGCAGCATGTTACCTATGTTTGGACTTTTGGGCTCATTTTCACGCTCTTCCAAGTACACCAGCTTTGCAATAAGATTATTGGATGAGACTGATTGGACAACCCCCTGTAGACCAAAATTGGAAACGCTGGCTGCTGTAATCAAACCATAACAAAAACGACATTGCCTTGCAAATTTGGATTTGTTTGAAGTTGATGGCAAGACGTTCATAACGGCAATGTGAGGTGAAAAGACCCTCTCATGACTCAACAAGTGAATATTCTTTAAAGGCAAACATGCAAAAAGTAGGACTCTCAAGCTCTATTTGAACTTTACTTTGCCGTGATGTGAGTTGATTTTGTTGAATGACTGTGTGACAGTGTTGGCGAATTACTTTTCAGTAGCAATCAGACATGCACAATTACCTCCAAAACCTAAGAGTGGAGTAGGGTTGCACCTTAACAAGCAGGACAGCAGATACACTAAATATATACAATATATCAGTGGTGGGCCGTCAAGGCCTGCAAGGCTTCCTCTGTTGGACTAAATAAATACTTGAATTGTAGACTGATGTTAATTATATTTTTATAAATTTAAAGGGCAAGCAGGAACTTGACTAAATGACTGAAATGCACGGATAATCAGTATGACAGTGTAATTTAAATCTTAAGAAAATAAAGGAGGATGGATTTTGTGTACAAATAAAAATGTGGGTAAAAATATTTCATGAAAATATGGCTTTGTTCTAAATAATATAAAATTTTATGAGATTACTATTGATGTTATTTTATGTGTCGCAGCTGTATCTGCACATGGTATGTTGTGTTGGGTACAATATGTCTTAAAAATACATTTGACTCTTAAAAATCAAGATAATGGAAAAAGGAAATCTATTGACCTTACTTTGTCCGTACTGGCCATACTGGTAGGAGGCCATGTGGTCGACTGTGTAGGCCTGAGAGCTGTAGGAAGGAGTGCAGTAGGACTGGGAGCTGGGCAGGGAAGGCAAAGTTGACATGGAGGGCACACTGGTTAGACCCTCCAAACCTTTGATGTGGTCCACTCGTTGGCTACAGCTGGTAGCCATGCCAGGGGGTGCTTCAAGACCACCAGTTAGAGGTGAGATGGCATAGTCACTTTGAGGTTGATGTGGAACTCCACCGTGATTCAGCAGACCCATCACCTGGTGGACAACAGGAGAGAGGATATTATAGTGAAAATAATGTAAGTCTCCTGTACGATATGAAAGAATGTCGTGTACATTAGTTGTGGTCACTAATATTCTGTTTGACTAGTTATAATATACAACTTAAATTCGCTGTGATATAACATGTTATCTCCTGTATGTGTATTTACTGCTCAAAAATACAATAAAGGAAACACTTAAATCACTTGATCTAGGGAGTGTAAAAATAAATATCCAATTTGGAAATGTCACAGAGAGCGAAATATAATCAGGAATCCAAGAATAGTGAATGAAATCCAAATTATTAACATAATGAGAAATGGATCATATCGGTCCAAAATTGGTGCATAAATGAGATTAAAGTGGATGCAGACTTCTGTTAAGATTTCTCATAATAACTCCATTGTTTGTAAACAAGGTTTCTCAGAAAGTAGGCTGCCATTGTGAAAGCTAAAAACCGTGGTACAAGAATAAAATGTATCTCTAAGAAAAATTCTCTAATCTCAAAGGAAAGACCTTTGTAAACTTAACTTTACTAAAACATCAGAATACATTTGCAGCATGAGAAAATCGTTACGTCTTGACCTGGTCTTTATTAGCAACACAATAATCAAATTTGGCCCACTATTCTTTGGCCAGCAACGCTTGGAAAAGAGCTGCAGGGCAATGCAGTTCAACTGGTGTCCAAATGTGCCTGTTAGCACTGACCTCCTCAGATGTTGACTGAATATTCCAGTCAATATCGGCAAACTCTTAACGACAAATTAAGGCTGATCTCCCCACCTATTAAGGAAAGTGTAACTGAACCTGCAAGTTCTAAATGTATCATATCCACCGCACATTTGATCAGAGCAAAGGCTCGGGGCTCCTCAAGTCATCCTAATAAGAAGCAGGTATCAGCACTATGTGTCCTCCTGGCCCTATAAGTGACATATTATTCTACATCCACTCACACACATGGTATTGCTTAAATCATTTCCAAGTAGAAGAGGAGGGACGAGTCCATGATGACTTGGAGAAACCATTGGTCTCTTTCCTCTTATGTGCTGTGGCACTATGCTCCAAAAACCCAACATGTCTCTGTTTTTTGCCAGACCCTAACCCTTCCTTGTGACTTGCCATTCCACAGGATTATATATTGGAACTGTGCCGTCGCCGGCGGCCCGTATCACCGTATCCAGGAGTCCGCAGAAAAATATGTCGGGACAAGGGGAAAAAAACCTCTGAGATTAAATATCCCCTGACTATTAAACAAACAAATAAATAAGAACTTTGCTTCTACCCGAGGGAGGCATTTTAGAAATTTAATCACAAGACTTCCCTGAGGCACATGGGCCAGTGTTTGCTCTCACTGGTAACTGTTGGAAATTTTTCCATGCACAATATTATGATATTTTTAGGATAGTGGCTTAGCTATATTTTGTTGTGTGTGTCTACTAAATTTTTTGCCACAATTACACAACAAAGCTAATGTCAAAAAAGTGTTACTGCAGAAGTGGAGGGCTTCAAAATTATTGACAACACACAGCTTTCACTCTTCTGATTATCTCGCCAATTATTAATTAATTAGAAAGTAATTATCAAAGGGTTGATTAGCTCCACCCAGTTGTTCATACATAATTCTCCCCAAAACTATTATAGCTGAGAAAAGAAAACAACAATCACTTGTATAAAATGTAAATGAGAAAAATAAACTTATTTTTTAATATATTGTTCTAATCATAAGGATCAAACAGGCTTGCATAAGGTGAATATTAAATATAGAAGCAAAGACAAAGTCAATTTGCTTTGGAAAAATGAATGTCTACTAAAAATGAAATCTTCTCTGAGTTGCAAAAGATAGCAACAAAATATTATCCCCCCAAAAAAACATTTAAATTTAATTTCAACATTTTGAACGTTTTATTTAAGTTTTAAATTGGTATTAGTATTTCATTCTCTCATGATCATTGAAATATCTTTTTGAATATACTCGGCATGTTTTAGTATTTAATATGGAATGGCCTAAATAGCATCAATTATTTTTTTAGTACTTAGTTTACACGGTTTCTTTGACAACCTGAAACACAGGGACTAAAAATACAACAAAATCAGGAACCCAAACAATATGATGAGACCGTGAAAGCCCGATTTAAATGTTGTTGTCTAACCTGTGGCGAGAGGCCACTCCCAATGGATGGGTTCATGGGATTGGCTGGGCCCGCTGGGCTCACGAAGCTTTCCGAGTATCCTGAGAAGGAGTGGCGTCCAGAGGCCAGGCAGTAGGCCGAACTTCCTTCAACTTGTCCTCCACCACTGACTAACTGATGGCCCGAGGAGGGCGGTAGCGGCTGAGGTCGATGTAACGTGCTGGCTGATTCTGAGGAGCAAAAGTTAGAAGATGAATATTTGTTGGACAGATATAAATATCCACCTTGTTACCTTGTGATATAGATGAAGAAGGATAAGGGCTATCAGAAAGCTGGTAAGGAGTGAGACTGGACATGGCTGAAGGTGGGAAACCACCAGGGATCAGGTGATTGAAGGACATCAGTTGATTGGCACCTGCCTGTTTCCGCCACCTGGCTCTTCGGTTGCTAAACCACACCTGATATTCGGTCATTCAAAATGTGTTAGAAATATACCCAGTTTTTAGTTTATCAATCATTTTTACTAGTTCTCCATAGCAAAATATGGTAAAACTATTTCACAATGCAAATTACTGTCATCATATTTCACTCCAGATTATGGATTAATTTATATTTTTCAATACTGCTTATCTTCACATGGATCACTTACTTGCACTCTGGCTTCGGTCAGTTTAGCCCTTTGTGCCAGCTCCTCCCTGGTGTAGATATCGGGGTAGTGGGTCCTCTCAAATGCCCTCTCCAGCTCATCCAGCTGCTCTGCCGTGAAGGTAGTCCTACTACGTCGCTGTTTCCTTTTGAGTGGTAGATCAGGCTCTGACTCCACATCGGAACCCTCATCTGAGTGACTCGCTAATAAACAGAACAAAAAAAACACGTCAGATATTTAAACTAGGAACAAAATCAAAACTGTGGAAAACAACCTCATCAACTTTTATTAAGCATTTCATGATATCAGCTGAATTAAGTGATAGTTTTCCTTGTGGTTTTTAGAGCCAACCAAACCTATATTCAGGGGAATTATTGTGAGTGAATAATCCCCATGGAAAAAAATCTGAGGGCTCCACAGGGATACTGCTGGACTAAAAGACACAAAAAAGGGTAATTTGGATATACAGGCCATTCTTCTGCCTTCAGCGTGTGGCAGAGCGAGAGAGAAAGTGAGAATGTATGTCCATGTGCAGAACAGATGAACATCAAAACTGAGGCAGGTAACTTATCATCTTAGAATAATTTTTACCAGACCAGTCACCAACTTCAAATTGAATTAAATTAAAGAAAACTGTTGCACCAATCATTTACTTATTTGGCAGTCCAAACATGTCATAATCTCCTTGATGTGGTTAGTAAGAGTGTTTATACAAAGACACCTGGTGCCCATGGTTGGCTCAGATGGGCTCCTTTACCCCCTGCGACCCTTGTGAGGATAAGCAATACAGATAATAAATGGATTAATACTATAATTGATATGTGGTGAGATTATGTTATGGTCTCCAGTCTGGATTTAAATCCATCCCGGCAGTCAAACATGCTAACTACTGTCCTACTGCAGAGCTGTAGGAGGAAATGCATTCCGTGTAGAAGGTAAGCAAAATGCAAATCTCCAAGAGCTTAAAAAGAGTGTACTGCCAACTGAAGCTCGATTGTGCTTTTGTCTTAGTATTCAACTGGCTGCCAGGGTAAAAGGGTGGGTTCAAACTCCAGTTAGACGGGGGTTTAAACAAAAAGGGACCTCTGTGACATCTGTCATTTGGTGTGAAAGGTGATAAAAATATGTTTTCAATTGTTGAATGCTTTATCTCAGTCATGTGTGTGGAAAACACTAACATAAATTGTTGGGACTTGTTTTTTTTTTAGTTTAAACTCAATTATTTGGGTCATATTGGTAGGGTGGCTTCAAAAGTGAAGTGAAAATTCAAGTTTGCAATCACAATGTTGTTCTTATTTAAACAAGCAATACGTTACTCCTCCCTGTCCTCTTTCTCCCAACTGTCTTGCTTTGTCTCCCACAATTGTTCTTTTCCCCCTGTATTTCTCTCTCTCTCTGACTCCGTGGCCCTTTGTTGCTGCAAAATGCTGAACTCTTTGCTGGCGATTTCCACGCTCCATCTGTGGAATCCGTCATGGCTCCCTTGGCCCTTCACAGTAGAGGGTTGTCACCTGCCCCATGGGGGAGCTGGCTAGGGAAGGGGGTGCATAAAGAGGAGTTGGGGGGGAGATGGGGGTACAGCCAGGGGCATTTTACCCCTCCCCCCTTTAAGAAAACCCCCTGCTTCGGAGGAAACTGTACAAGAACCTAAAGGGGTGACGAGAGCATTGTGGTCTGTTGTTGCTGATGTAAACGTACCCATGGGGATTGTCAATTTGGGCATCTGTGTTCTTGTTGATGGTAGTTGTAATAAAAAGTGATGCGCAGGATTTTTCTATCTGTGTGCGAGTGGGAAAATTAATAGGCTTCCCAAAATGGCATGGGACATGAAATAGGCATCTCCATTATATTTAAACATGAAAATGTGATTATACAAATCTAGAGTGCATAATTAATTTGTTACTATAGGTCATGCATCACACAGAAACAGCTTGATAGAATAGCAGTCTGGATATTTTAGATTAGAAAACCAAGATTTAATGAGATATCAAGGATTAATTTGAAGATACCCATAATCTGAAGAAGGTTGTGATGCATTCTGCATGGACATGTTTATTAAAATGCTGCCATATGTTTTACACTTTTATAAATTACATTTTTGTTGTAGTTTTTTGACATCTACACTTGGTCACAATGCAATACAATGCATGAAGTAGATGGGGAGAGAATATAAATAAAAACAACAGGTGATGTGGATATTAGACAAATCCCATTTGTATTAAATCATCCCAAGAGATGGGACATCTGCACAATCACTGTGCATATTTGTTACTCCCAATACACACACAATTTACCATAGTCCAATTATATGAGACTATTTGTACTTAAAGACAGTCTTCCCCTAACTGTACTTCCATATAATCCCGCTTGTCAAAATTCATCAAGCAAATGTTTGGTACTGCTTTATCTTATTCTTTTGTAGTGTGATTAAAATCAAACAAATAACCACAAATTTCAAAACCTCTTTTGTCATAGTAAATAAGAATCAGGGTATTACTTAAGTCTTTGGGACAAAGTAAAAGCTCCTTACAAAGAGAAAACAAGAAATTGCATTGGGCAAACTTTCTTGGAACTTTGCAACTTTGTCTGCAAGTGGTTTAGGAAAACCTCATTTGCCATCATTGCCTTATTATCCTTAAAATATGATTGCATCTATTTGGCACTGTCAAACTGAATTTGCCAATCAAATTATCTTCTAACCCATATATCCCTGCCTGCCAGTATTCATCTTAAAATGCTGCTCTCTCTCTCTCAGCCTCAGTAAACACTTGACCTTTCTTTGTATGTTTACCCCACCTTATGCTAAAAGAGAAAATAGGCTGGCTGGCTCTATTTCATTCATCAAAATATGAAGAAAAATATAAAGAGTATCATTATCTCAGAACAGAGACGACTTGGCAAGGAGCTGAAACGTATTAAACCTCAAAATAGGAGAAGCAGTTGGAGGGGTGGGTCGGTGGGGTCAGAGGAGAAAGGAAAACTGTTTAATTTAACCAAACTGGAGCCCCCAAGAGGCGCTGCGCATGAGACCCCAAGTAAAACAACGTCTCTTGAGCCAAGAGGACCCTAAACATCTATGTCCAAGTCATGCAAGGGGAAACCAGAAGGTGCATTGAGGATTTACCTAGAACAGACTGTTGGAAAGACATCAATGTTGCCTTTTTGTTTTTGGATTGCTGGAGAATAGAGTTTTAAATATGGGTTTTAAATATAGGTTTAAAGATGTCCACGGAGACATGAGAAACTTCTTATTCAACATATATAAATGCAGGCGAAAAGAGAGAAAAAGAGCAATATGGAGTCCAATCTGAATTGTAGTACTTGTGGGAATTGACTGGCCATATGTGGATTATTTACATCCCTTCTTCACACGGCCCAGGAACACTTTTGAGGCTTTAGTTAACAGTGAGGCGGTGACACTTTGTCAACCCCCTTTCACTCCACCTTCTACTCGCAAAATCACACAAAACAAAAGGCAGAGGAGACAAACGCAGCATTTATTTGGGCGGGACAACCATCCCGCTTCTATTCAGGCGCCAAGGGACTAAGTGACTAGCTGACTGCATTAAACAGTATATAGAAGTCAACGCAGGCAGATGCTGGGTTAGATAATGGCTTTGCTGACAGCTTATGGGCCCATCTGTGACTCCCTATGCATGATTTAGAAAAAGATGTGGTGTGTGTGTGTCTGTCGGGGCTTTTTTTTTTTGGAGGGTGGTCTTTCTTGAATTGCTAAGAAGCAGTTGTGACCTTCACAAGTGTGCTATTTTAAAAGTTTAAGACAAATTGTGGACATGGGTAGACAAGTGTCATCAATCACATCCTTGTTAAAATAAAGGATGGTGACGGGTTTAAAGGCACGGGACTGTTGAGTAGGACATGGACATCGTTTAAAAAAATTGCGGTTTCAGGAAATGGTTATCTGTCAATTTCGACTAAACATGTTTCTAACCTTGTTTCCGGTGTGCCGAGAGGGAGCGACCTCGTCCTGCCCTATGACCTTTGCTGTTCACCTTCTTTTGAAATATTTTTTCACCACTCAGTTTTAGTTGTAGAAGTGGGAAGTATTGGAGCCTGTGTTATTTTGGAAAATACTTCATTTTCAGGTACAGTGACCCAAGTTATAAATGCAATTTTATGCTCTATGGGAATGCTTCCAATTCTCATGCACTCAGGGGAAAATTAAATCATACTAAACTTGGCTAAAGAGAATTGTCGGTTTCGCCAAAATTATAGGAACAATAGCTTTTGTTTCTGTAACTCTATGTCTATCTTCCACTATTACTTTATAGTTTATTTTGATTTGCATTCTTTAAATAACTTGATCAAATATGTTAGCTTCCCCCTTTGTTTGATTTTACAATTTAGTATTGTGTGTTTTACACTTGAATAATTGTCCTCTTTGGCAGAACTGACTAGTTTGCAATCATTTGATTAAATAAAAAGCTCAAAATGCTATACTGTCATTTAAATATTATTGAAACCTTCCATGGTACCTGACATTGGCCCACTGAGAGGGCTCTTCAAAATATTGAAATAATCATAAAACATAAATATATCTTTCTAACAAAAGAGTTAATGTGTAAGGCTTGTTTTTTTTTTTACTTTTCATCATCAGTCATGTGAAGGCAGCTAACTGTCTCTATCAACAATAAAGATCCTACCAACCAAACAATAATAATTGATTGTAGCAAATCCAACGTGGCCCTAATTGTAACTAAACCAAACACACAAGCTCATGTCAAAGCAACCAGTTAGAAAAAAACTTTGATGCAGTTTTCCAAGAGACAAACATACTCAAATTTCACTGTTGTTGCAGAATAACAAATCACAAGAATATGCATTTTATAAAACAATTCATCCATAGCTGCGGTGCCCTTAGTTGTAACTTGCAGAAGAGAAAGAGAGGTCTCATTCTAAAGCAAGCCATTCTACTTGACCTTCACTGGGCCTTTTCACTCTTTCACTCCCTTCAACAAGTCTGGGTGCCACTCAGCAGCAGCTCAATGTGGCAAGTCCATCACGGAATAAGGCTGCACTAGCATTGGTTCGGAAGAGGGGAATACCCCCAAAATACGCCCTCCCAGCCCAATCTACTACCCTCCCAAAAAGTGCAATCTGACTTCAAAGTCGGGTTGCATTCATTAATTACTCTTTGAATTGATATCACTGAGTAACAATAAAAGTGTGAAAGAAGAAAGAGGCTTTAATGAAGTATAGAGGAGCTATTCATTTCAGGATAACTATGTGTTCATGCTTGGATAGTCTTCATGCATGGGCTTATTAAAAAAAAAACTCTCTAAAGAGAGGGGACAGAGAACTGCGGGTCGAGGAGATTGGTGTTTAGAGCCCCCGGGGGTAGAGGAGAGTGATTTGATGCTCGCCACTTGGCCCCTCTTTTGCCCTCATGCCCAGAGACTCATGAGTGACACATTCATTCTTTCAATGGATAGACAGAACCCTCTTCAACAGACACTTGGCTCACGCCACTAATAGCCAATAGCTATTATAAGATCCTCAGAGACCTTATTGGTCCTGTCTTTTGCCATGTCATGACAAGACAGAAACAGTATGAGAACATGCCGGGCCCATTCAATGTTTGGATTAAGACAACACTGGTAACTGTTGTGACGCAAATACAATCATGTAAAAGTATCATTTGGTGCTATTTTTACTTGCTATAACGTGTGAAGATGATTTAATCCCCACATGAGCGGTGCCTCAAAGTGCTCTCATGCCGCACAGTGAGCCGTCTGTGCTTCATTTGTTCTCTGTTTAAATTCTCTCCCCCTTGTAACCCATCCACTTTATGGCAACATGTTGCACTTGCAGCACGGCTGCAAACTTCCAATCCGAGTCATTTTTACACACCCACATTATTTGTGCAAACAAAGTCCTGTCCGGTCGGTACGACAAAGGCAGCTATATCTTAATGGCTCTTTCATGTATTGTGTGCTCATGGTTCTCTTTTGTCCCCCGGCCATTGGCCCAGACCCTGCTTACAATGAGCTCTAGAGAATGGAGGCAGATTGAAGGAATGCGCCTCAATAAACCTAATTATGACATGATGACTGCGCTCACCATGGTAAGGGTTTTTTCAAAGATCCCGGGCTTATTCAATTAGACTTTTGCAGGATCCTCTTTCGCCAAATAAAGTTATCCCTTTGACTGTTTGCATAGCAAAAAGGAATGTGTGTGCCTGTGTACGTGTGTGTGTGTTTTTGTGTGTGTGTTTTTGTGTGTGTGTTTGAGCGCACAAGACTAAATGGAAATGTGGCAGCCCTTCAACAACGCTCCTCTATATTATCTGGCTAATTTAACCTAATGAGGAAAAGACTCTAAAAGACACTGTGAAAACTTGAAGCAGGTTTAGAGGGGAGATTGGCCCACTGCGACTATTTTGTCTACAGAGGCAATAATGATGACGCTTTTATGGTGGGAGTTGGAAAGCCAACGTGACTGCCAAATGAATTCATGACAGAATCTTGGGTGATTTCTGAGATGACATTTTTTTGGAAGGTAACTCACAAGGACTGGTGGTGACTGTTACATGATCTATAGGGTCATGTACATTAGACTACACATGTTCCAATGGCAGGCAACAAGTGAAAACAGATTACTGCCCAACAGCTAAAATGTATCCCATGAATTTGCCTTTATTACTTCTTTTTATGACTACCATCTTTAACATTTCCTGGTGTACAGATTGTTTTTAAATAGCAAAAGAGGGGGGAAAATGAATGACTAAATTACACAAAAATCAAATCATCCTAATTGAAGTAAATGAAAGCTTTAGTTATAGGTATTTTGCAGTTTTACTATTATAGGCATTGTAATATCAGTTATAGTAGCAGTATATATTATACTTACCATAAATATTAGTCCTAAATACATTTTCATTACATTTTATGTGCTTTTAGCTTGTCTTTTTTTATTTTAAGTACTTTTAATTTACAATTCCTTGTCCAATAAAGTTATATGAACTGGCCAGTTTCACCACATGTTTTTTATTTGGATACTGACCCTATTTACACATGTGTTATTGCATTTATTTAACAGGAAAGTGTTTCTGACCTTAATAATTTGCTATAATGAAAACACAATTGAAAGTTTTTATAAAAGTGGAGTGACTTTGCAGGTGACACGCAGGCATGAGACTAGAAGCGAGAGAATAGAAAACGCAGAGAGAGGGGAGGAGTTGCTCTCCAGATGAAAGTAGGATGAAATAAAAGAGTCGATTTAATCTGCTTGAAGAGATTTGAGGAGCAGGCGCAAGAAAGGGAGGGGGTGCAGCGGGGGTCTCCGGCCGGCCCCAATTGTCAAGCTCGACGCTCCGGGGCCAGAACTGGGCTCTCCGGGGAGAGAACATTGGTGGCTATTCAGCAAACGCACTCTTTAATACACTCCCTCCGTCATTAAATGTGTCATAGCACAATATCGACATCGTTTAGAAGACATTATTAATGTTCGGGGGAGGAAAGGCCGACATCCCCTAAAAGAATCAATAATAGATCATAAGTTTTAAAGTGAAGACATCTTGGTTATTAGCACACCCTTCCAAGTATGGGGGGGTTTTGTTTGGTTGGCCATTTAGCGTCTGGCTATATGTGACAAATAGCAATTGATCCCCGGAGCGTGGTGTTTTTTTCTTAAACAAATGACTCTTCATTTGGCCTTTTATGCACTATTAAAAAATGAATATGCGTCAAAAATATTTAGGAAGCAACCCCTAATTGAAAATTGAAATACAAAAAATACATTTAAAAAATACAAAAAGGCGCATGTGGGAGGACTGACGCGCTTCTCTTAGCTGTATTCGTATACTTGAGGAGATTTCTAAGACTCCTATTGTATTGACTGACTGGCAGCAGGCCTCTATAGAAGAGTCTAAAAAGGAAACATTTTGTAGAGAAAGTGGCCATTTCTCTTGGTGAACGGTTCCTCCAAACAGGGGCAGGAGCGCTCCCTGAATAATTCATCCTTCATTGCGGCCTCATAATATGTTTTTGGGTTCTGCCGCGCGTCCTCTCCCCTTTTGGAATTCCAAATAGGGTCTCCCCTTTTTTTTTCGTCCTGAGCTGCACCCAAATGTGTTTCCAAGCTGGCTCTTTTGTCCACGCACAGCCCAAGCGTGAGGCCCGAATAGACTCCCGTGCCTTTGTCTACCAAGTTCATCCCCGTTGTGCGCGCTGGCCCGTCTTTGTGCGCTGATGGAAACCGTTGAACAAATGTTTGATCAACTCATCTGGGGTACAATTGTGTCTACTAAGACTAGGCCCACTTTATCTCTCATCTTCCACTTCACTCAACCTTGCGGGAGATGTTGACATTTGGATGTTGATAGTTGACAAAGTGGAAAGAGAAGCCAGGGAAAGAAAGGAATACATTGAAAGCGCCCGTGGGGACAATAGGAAAACGATTAGTTTCTCACGTAGCCCGTAAAAACGCCCACAGGGGACACTTACAAACAAGGTTTATCTGTAAATTAATATCAAATGTTGATTAACAAACTCGCCTTAAACAAACCAAAAAATCTGAAGTAACCAGAAAGATTTTTCCAGAATTACAATAAATCTAACTTAAAAAAAAAGTATATTTCTAGGGGTGCAAAATCACCATCTGAGTGAGTTTAAAAAATATAGAAACACATGATTTCATCACTTGCATGAGTCACGAGCCTCGTGCAAAACAAATCTGCTGCACAAAAATAAGACACTGGAAGTTTGAGATGTGGATGAAAGGGGGGAAAAACGGCATCAACACACACACACACACACACACACACACACACACACACACACACACTCCCCCTTCGTGCACTAAAGCATCACCTGCTGTTTGATTTACTGTCTGGGCTCATGGGAAAAGCATTAGGCGTGGAGACACGGTTAATCAAGAATTCAAAATACTACAACGCTCTGCTCTGGGCCGACATTTTTTTTAAAAGTTCCAATTCAGAGAAAGATCACAAATGGCTCGGAAATTCAAAGAAGAAAGTACTTTGTAGTGCATCACTAATGTATGAAAAAGATGACTTACATCTGTCTCCCAAGATGCCTTCAATGCTGTGCTTTCCCCTGCGGTCACTTTCCTCTAGATCGCTCTTCTCCAAGTCATCCTCATCTTCCTCTTCATCGTCTTTCCCCCCAAACTTGGTGCGCATCACCCGACTGATGGAGCTTACTGCAAAAGTTGGACGTACGGCCTATCGGTTAATTGCATTCAAATAAAATTAATAGAAACATCTACACTTTAATGAAAAATGACCCTGTGATTATCATAATAAATGCTTAATTCCTCCCCCTTTTACCTGAGGGGACATTGTCGCGGTCACAAATCCCATCCTTCAGTAATTTATCCCGAATCTCCCAGCTAAACATACCGGGGTTTTCTCGTTTGCATTCTTCTATTCTTTTCTCCACATCTGGCGTTGTTGCCTGCTTTAAATGAAAAAAAATAAATGAAAAAAAAGAATTAGGATCAATTGGTTAATCCCAGAACTTTTGATGTTGCTTTCCACTTTCCTATACCTTTGGTTTGCTGCCTCCGATGGCACCAGGTCTAATGGAACCGGTCTCCTGGTACCTGCACAGGATTTTGGACACACAGCCGTGGGAGACGCGCAACTGCCGGGAGATGACGCATGGTCGGATCCCATGATGCGCCATCTCTACTATCTTGTGTCGGATGTGGTTAGGTAAAGGTCTGCCGTTTATGAAAACTCCACCAAGCTGGTTTACACGGCCTTGCCCAAGCGGGGTTGACACTACCAAGTCAAATAAAATAACATATCATTATAACTCAATTTGATATCATTGGCAATAACTGTGCTGCCAATTTAGACAACAAAATATGATATTGCAGTTTTTTTAATTTAATCTATGTATGTCACAAGTTCAGTATTTATTTACTGATTTATTTTTCTGAAGAATCTCGTGACAAATAGTGAAGTATTTTTACCTTCCAGAGGAAAGCCACTGCGAGGGTAGTTCTGAGCCAGCGTGGGTCGCATCATCCTGGGAATAGACCCAGCCAGCGCGGTCATTCCTCCTCCGACCGGACCCCTCCAAACGGGGAGGCTGAAGAACTATTGGGATGTTCGGTTTCCTTTCGGAGTCTCTGGATTGATGCGAGCGCTCGAATGTCCCAGCACCGTCGATCCTCTCCGGGCATGGACGAGCGCAAATTTAGACCCAGAAAAGAACGTCCTTTGCCGAATACTTCCACGTTATCCCCGCAACTTGGAAAGTTGTATAAAAAGTGATGCGTCCGAAAGCAAAAATGTTGTTGTTATTTGTTGATATCAGTCAAAGTGAGAAGACACAGTCAAAAGTAGTTGAGCTCATCACAGCCAGTAGACGCTTACTCCTCTGATTGGTCAAACGCTCGGACGCAGCAGTCAAAGGTCTGTGGTGATTGGCTGAGAGTGCAAACTTTTCTCCAATTGTAGATTACTCTTTTGCAGCAACGAGCGCATCTTGAGTAATGGTTTTTGTTTTAGAAGTCGGAATAAGTTTTAAAATAAAAAGTGTGTTTTGGGGGGAAAATATGACAAGACACTTGTTAAACGTACGTATATTCACGAAAAAATATTGTCGTTTTCCTTGCTCACGTTATTGATTTTAAGGCAAGAGTGTTGAAATTAAAGTGTAGATGAACAAAGTGTCGTGCGCGTACACTCACAGTTTGTCATATTATATTAAATACAGTGAATTGTAGAGACATTCAATATGATTAAAACTATTTTATTATGCATGAAAACTGATTGCACATCTGAGTTCTAAAATAAAATGACTAATAATAACGTTAGGGGGAAAAGAGAAACCCTAAATATGGTGTATGCTTTCTTTACAAATAGTTAACTTTCATGACTAGCACAAAATTGGGATTATTGCCTTAAAACTTAATGCACTATACCAACTGCCAATAAAATAGTAAATGAACCATGAATTTAAAAGAAAAAAAGTGAAATTTTACACCACATCTTTGTGATAGTACTTATTATCATTGCCTTTATATATGCACCATATGAGCCATTTAACGCCTGCTACCCAACACTGACTCTAATTTGTTCCCACCCCACGCCCTTGTCTTTGACACAAACGGTGCTAAAGTGTGCGCAACTCGAGGAATTTATTGTGGTTTTCAGTTTGAGCTCCAAGCAGCCGGGAATAGGCTGAAAGGGGGACGCGCGCCTCAGCAGGATACGACGCCAGGGACGTTGTAAAGACAGTCTGTGCAAGTGTCTGTAGATCCCATAATGTCAAATAATCCTCGTAGTTGCATCTTTAAACTCGTCGGAGACAATAGGCTAAATATTTTAGGTGTCAACATCATTTAGACCTCAGAAATCACTTGCTGAAATGTAGAATATTGTATTGATACAGTCCCAAAAAGGTCACACTCACCCTTTGATTTGTGTTTTGCTTCTAATTCATCCAGGCTGGATTTAACATGAATAAATTTGATTTATATTAATATTTTTCGTCTCTGTGAATTGGGGCACAAGAGAAGACTGTTTCCAAAACAACATGGTAAAAATATTTGGGAGAATAAACATGCATATTGTAACTTATTTCTACGGAAAATATACTTTACTTGAATTTGGGGACCTGTGAAAAGATGACAAAATGCTGCAAACACCTGCTTTCCTTTTATTTCTCCTCCAATATTGCATAATAAGAGGGGACATTTACTTTAACTTAGACAAAAAGGAGTTAATGTGGACTCCAGGGATTCATTCAGTTTCTTGAAAATATTGTTGGTTATGTCAAAAAACCAAAGGGTGAGTGTAAAGTTTAAAATATTCACCTGCCGTGGGTGTCCTTACAGATGCCTTTAGGCATAAGATAAGGAATGCAAGTTGAAGAAACATGAAGACTTACTTCAAAGAGGGAAAGAGGAAATTGAAGTTTGGTTTTGATTGCCTTGTGACTTTATATTGGTGACATTGCAAAAAAAAAAGAGACAAATATCTACAAAATAATACTATACTAATAAGAGTGATAATAATACTACTAATGATTGTAATAATAATGTGCACGGTTGGGTAAGGTTTGAAAAGGCACTTGCATGGGCAAAATTGTGCTTGTGTTTTTCCTGATTATTGATTTTTACAAAACACTAAAAAAAAGAAGGCAAAGAGAGACCCCAGATTTCTTGATGCTGACAAACGTGACGATTTGGGAGGGAGTCGGTGGTCCTATTGAAATTGGATATTAAGAGTGAAGAAAAAAGAGAGGGCAAATGGGAACCATGCGGCATGATGTATACTTCGGAGCGCTCCTTTAAAGCGACATGGAATCTCCGTGTCCAATCCATTAGCAGGGGGGAGAAATTCAAAGTCAGAATTTGGGTTTGATGAGAAATAAATGAGTTGCATCACATGCTCTGCATGGAGGCCAATTACAAGCACATTATAGTCCAATTAATTTTGGTTATAGTCATACAATGGCACCCTCTGTATATATATATTGCTGTCTGCAATTCATCCATTTGAATATGCCTTTAAAATGTATAGGACTTCCTGGGAAGTTTGAAAAAGTACAATAAATAAATAAAATATTCAATAGAATTGTAAAATCATATTTGATACAATAGTAAATTGAAATCAATAAGCAAAATATATATAATTCCCTACACAGTTTAATATTGAATATTAATATAGTTTAATACTGGCAAAACAAAATTATTAACAAAAGATGAACAGGCGTTTGTTAGAACATGTGTTTAAAGTTACTTAATAGGGTAATGTATTCATCATTAGAGAAAATGTAAGTAAATATTCATGCTTGCTTCAATCTTGAACGTCTCTTATAAGTTTGTATGTGATGTTCACAATCAAATTAGCAACCAGTTTGTGTATATGTTCATTTTCAATTCAATTCCTCATGACCAAATGCCTATCAAAAGAAAAATTTAAAAAAAAATGCAATTTTAAAGAATCAGAATAGTCATGGGAATACGATACAGCACAGGGTTTCTGGAATTGTTCAACTTTTTATAGTGAAAGTGTGAAGGAATGGAGGAAGACAGTCCAAGCCTGATGGTTGAAATTTATGAGGCTTGCATATTTGAATTTTCTGTATTTGTCCAGCACTTTACATGTTCATCATCTATTTGATGGCATTAAGTTATCAACGTTCAAAGATTTGGAGATGAAGCATTTTCTGGGTGACTTCAATGAAACACACTCAGAATTGGTAAGTATTACATAAAAGCCATAATGAAAGGAATATTTCATTGGGAATAAGTTTGAGGACCAACTTTGAGCCATGTTTATACATTTTGACAGTAGGGGGCGTATTTGATGCATAGTGGAAATTTTAGATATTGCCAGCACACTGGAGGGTAAAGCATGATAGAGCAATTATTTATCTGATATTTAAAATATCATAATAAAACCATGAGAAATAACAAACTGAATTATACATAAAATCAAATCAACAACAATTAACTGTGTTGTCTATATTTATTTTTGCTTCATTAGTGAAACGTACTTATGTTTGCAAAACAGAACATAAAGAACATTTCACTGTGCAAATATATTTGGTACTTAACTTGAACAGCAACCACATACTCTCTGAAAAGCCAACAATAAGTTAGGTCCTTGGAAATAAATACAATGTGTTCACAATTGAAAATGTACCCCCGTAACAAGTTGAAAAAAAGGGGAAAGTGCTGAAAAGGGAAGAGTTGGGAGAAGGTTAAGCAATAGGAAGATTGAAATCAATGTCTGAACCATGTGAAGTTATCAAGACTTGAGAATTTTGAGTCTTTATCTCATCAGTGTTTCATGGAAATTTCATAGTTTTGGGCCTGTAAAAAAAAAACATTGTGCCCAAATGATAAGATTGTAATTCTAGCAGCCCCGCAATACTGACACTGGGTTCAAAAACAGGAATACACTAATGTGCTTATGTGTTCCAACTGCCAAGAGCAATGGAGTAGAATAGCCATTGAGTGCCTCACTACATCAATCTGATTGTATAAGCAATTTCAATTACACATTTTTGGATCATCCATGACAGATTTCCAGAATAGATTAGTCAATTCAAGATTCTTGGTTATGTTTTCACTACTGAACCCTTAAAAATCATGAAAGAAAGTTGACATTTAAAAAGAAAAGTGTCTGAATCCACACAATGTTGCACAAATGTATGTATAAATGCTGTACTATAAATACTAAAAGCCCCAGTCATGGGAGTGCACAACGTGTCGATGATCGCAGTAGAGGTTGCTCCAGTTAGCAACAAGGTGAGGCACACGGGTCAGAAATAGAAAATCACTCTTCTTAGAAAAAGCAAAATCACAAAATATGGTCATCTTTCAATAGTCTAGCATGCAAAATGTACATACAGTATTGACAAGCACAGAGTGATGGGTCATTAACTATGACTGAGTGTGTTTTTAATTAAAGGGAAAGAAAACACCTTGTAAATATTTATCTGATAATTAGGAAAATAAGATTGAACACAAAAAAGATACCTTTTACAGGTGTGGCAGTTTGTGATGTCATGTCAGTCATTCCATGTGAGTATAAAACACACGCTGATAAAGATGAGCACACATGCTTGTGTTAATGGGTATTAATGAGGTCATTAGATATTTGGGATACTCACATCTGATTGGCTAAAATAGTTCCAGCACTGACAAAACATCTGTCATTATGTCGGATGACCACTTCCTGTAAAGACTGATTTTATTCTATTTTGAAAAATCTGAAATTTTGTATTTTAAATGTATTAAACCCAATTAAAGGTGTTATCTTTCCCTCTAAAGTTCACCAAATAGGAAATCCTGAATGTGCTCTTTTCTTTGAGAGGAAAAAAAACATTTTGAAACAGTGCCCCCCTGCAGGGACAGTCAATAAAGCAGACGAAAAGTGTGCATCAAGAACTCATAAGATCCAAGGGAAATCTCAACTTAATTTGCAGTTGTCAGTTATCATACAGTAAAGGGCATGAAAATGTATACGATGGAAGAAGTTAGGGTTGTTCGACCACAAATAATTGAAGTCATAGTGGTTCAAATTCATTGTCAAGTCACTCCGTCCTATGATTTGAATGAAAAAAAATATTTCAGCCTATGGTTCTAATCGACACAAAGGCCTTTGGGTGTTTCCAATCCCGATAGAAGGCAATTTGGGGTGATATTAAACCCAAGGAAAAAGGTAAAGGGGCAAAGAAGAATGGCAGTCTGTACATCAAAACACAGTTTCTCAAATTGGCTCAGGCGTTCCTCCGAGAGTTACCGGTGGTAGCTGAGCGACCCGTCTCGTGGTCCGGTCTGTATTTAAGCCAACAGATGAGCCACGTAACCACCACGGAGAACATGGCTAGGATGCTGGCCACGGATAAGCAAATAGGTCCCCAGGGGGAGGGAGGCATGCCATGACTGTGCACAAAGATCAGGCCCATGAAAAGCAACACCAGCATGGAGAGGAAGGAGAAGATCACACAAACGCAGCCGGTGGTTAAAGCCACTCTTTTGCAGCTCTGACAACTGTCATAGCGCACCGAGTCTTGGGAGATGGTGGTGGCCGTGGACACGGTGGTGGATGGGGTCGCCTGGCTCTGGCTGGCGCTGGATGCCCCCAACGCCCCCAACGCCCCCGACGCCTCCTCCCGGCGGAGGGCGACGAGAGCCGGATGAAGCGGGGGAGGGTACGGCGGCAAAGCATCCTGGGGCAAAGGGTCGGAGTCAATATAGAGAGGGAAATCCTCCGTCACCTTGGTGTTGTTGGGCAGGTTCTGAATCCGGTAGTCCGGTACCGGCGTCCGATGACGGCAAACGGGGCAGCTGATGCGCCATGGCCGCTCCTCCCGGAGATGGAGCGTGTTGAGGCACTCCTCGCAGAATGTGTGCAGGCACTCCAAGATTTTGGGTGCCCGTCGGCCAAGGTCGAAGTAATTGTAGCAAATTTTGCATTCATATTCCTCGTAGGGGAAGGCAGACGGAGGCGGCAGGGGGGGTTCCGCTCCGTTTGATGCGAAATCTACCACTGCCATGTCATCTTTCGCCATTCACATTCTCTGTTGAACACAAAGGGAGCAGGCGGACAGATGCTGACGTCTATCCTCCTCTCCCCCTCCTCTCTGTTGGGCTCAGGGAAACGCCATCATCCCTACAGATTCAATCGGCGTCTGCTTTCTCTATCCTTGATGCAGAGTGTTTAGTTTAGGGCGTCGGCTGATCCGACCTAGATGCTCACTCGGGGTGCCGCTTAAATATTCCAATGCCCTCATTTCGTCTAAGCAGCGTGTGGGAACGGATGATGTAATGGTGCTCTGCGTGACTGACTAAACACGGCTCATCCACGCACCGTGGTGGGGGCGGCCGTATGTGTCGCCGTCAAGTCCAGCAAAAGATACGGTGATCTTGACCGATGGTGACTCTGCACGAATCGGCTGCCCGGAAGGAGAAGAAAAAAAAGAAAAAGAAAAACACCCTTTGCACTGGCTTTACGTTTTCAACTTTACACCAAAGCACCGTAATCGTGACTAAGAATATATAAATACATACATACAGATACACAACCAAACCATAAATATCGTATTCATTACATTTCCAAATAATTTATCCACATGGGGGTGCTGGAGCATATCCTAGCTAACTATTGGCACCAGGCTGGGGACACCCTGAGTTATTGGCCAGCCAATCGGAGGACACAAGGAGACAGACAACCTTTCACGCTCACACTCATGCCAAGGGGGCAATTTAGAGTGTTCAACTACCCTATCATGCATGCTTTTGGAATGTGGGAGGAAACCGGAGTACCCCGAGAAAACCCACACAACACCACACACCGAGGACCCACCTGTTATCGAAGATTTTTGCACACCACTGCTCTAAGAAAGATCACATCGCCATAAAAAATGCCCACCACTCACCAACAGGCAATTATAGCCAATTGTTTAAATGTCATTCATTTTCTAAACCACTTATCCTCATAAGGGTCTCTGGGTGTACTGGGGTCTAATCCAGATAACCAAGGACACTAGGCAGGGGACACTGAATCAGTGGCCAGCCAATGGCAGTGTTTAAATTTAAACAGTCAATATTCAAAATTGATCCAGTACAAACACATGTTCATGAAAATCATTCTGTTTGCATTGGGAATATAGATAAAGCAATTGAAAATAGCTTGAAAAAGCAATTATATCAGCTGTAATTGTATTGCATTATTGCTCCAATGTTATCCGAGTCTATTAAAAAAGTGAAAAAGGGTGTTTTTTAAACAATAGCAAATGTTTGACTAAGTGTAGGATCAACTTTTAGACCTATTGTTGTTCCCTTGTCTGCAGAGCACCGCCCACTCGCGTGTACCTACCTGTCTGTGACTTACATCAGCCGCAACCATGCGCTTAGCCACGCTTGCTCAAATCAGGTGAACCAGTTTCTTTGCAAAACCTCTCCAACGTACGGACACAAGCCTTTTCACCTGTCAAGCTGGAGGCCCTGACGTACCTGCAAGACTCGGAGCTTGTGGCGGCCTTCCAGAGACGATGCGGACTATACTTGATCGCACCGAAACGTTGCAGTCCAAGGACGCTGCATGCTCAAGCCCCCGGCCAAATGAGCCATTCCTGTGCTTTACATAAGACAACATGGGACTGCCAGGACAACAATTCCAACTATCAATGCAAGGAAGAAGTGTGTACTGTAAGTCTTAAAAAGGTTTCCTTTTTTTGGGTGGTAGGCAAACATTTAATCTAGGTAGCATTTATATAATTATTTAAAAATTAAAAAAAGACGTTGAAAGAGCTGAGTAGAAATGTGATTCAAACTGACTGGCTTTTCTAGTTTGTCTTGCTTTCTCTGTTTAAAGCAAGCCTAATCAGACTACCTGCCTGTTGTTTGCTAGTTTTTATTTTATTTTTTTGTTTACATTTGTGAAAAATTAGTCTCAAAATGAGTAAATGACCATTTTCTTAACCAGCTCTTTAAAATATACATATAAAATTTGACTTTTTTTATTTTCAACTTTCACAGACTAGTTCTATAGTATGTGCCAACTCCTAGATAATATATATATGTATAAACAAGCATTCTTTTCTGTTCCCTTTATGATAGAGCTGCAGCAAACCTGCGTATGAAGTGAGGAACCCACTGCTGCATATCCTTTTTCTGTTGTCTGCTGGTCTTGGGCATGAAGTTTTTTATATCACCTGCCTGCCTTGTATACACTGGAACTTGGACCCCTTTCTCTGTCGACGCCTCGTTAACATGTGGACTGTGAGTCAAAATATATATACTATACTGAGAGAATTGTGTCTGTTTACTATAAATAGATAGACCATAAATACCATAAATAGATACATAAATCATTCATATCAGTGGGTCATTTTTTGGCAAGAAACTGTCAGTGTTGTCAATTGAACCATGCATAAGTTTTCTTGCCAAAATTCTCGCCACTTCTTGCAGGTGCTCAAGGTGTATGTTGTTTAGTTTTACTTGAATATGCTTCATGCATGACTGATGATCCTTCTCCTCAGCAAGTTTGTTGTCATTAACCATATCATCAAGCGCTCTGCTCATTTCTTGATGACCTGACAGAGAGAATAACTGTACACAGTTAAATTATGTGGGTAAGATTTCATTGGCTGCAGAGCACTGGTGCCACAGTTCCAGTATATATTCCACAATGATTACATTGAATGGGAAAACTTGCACTGCAGCCTGGGTTTAAAAAACATCTTTTGTCCCAACAGTTCTGGAGTATTTTGGACACATCACATGTGTAGTTGTGCAGTTGTGGACATATCAGTCTGACCACCTAAGAATACCCTTGTACCAGCCTTCAATTGGATGTCCCATCTTACACAAAGCATCCTCTCTTCCCTCTGGAGTCTCATCTCCCTCTCTTCACCTTTCAACCTCCTTTCATCCTTGTACTCCCCTCCAGCGACCTGTCTATGACACCATGCTTGTTCATATATCCCCAGGCGATGGACCACTGGGGCCAGACTGCTCAGGCCCTTGACTAAGAGGGCATACATTGAGAGCATCAGAAAGAAAAAGACCTTACCTAGTTAGATCCCCCCGCCCCTTTTTTTGAAGATGCCACATGATGAGAGCACCTTTATTCATAATGGTTTTATAAAAAAAATAGACATTCTGGAGAGTGAAACCAGAATGTATGTATTTTTCTGCCCTTTGTGTCACTTCCTCCAGCGCTCAGTGGGTGCCCTACGCCTGAACCCCTTGCGTAGCCCCCTAAGGGCAGCAGACAGCATTCTTATTGCCACCCTGGCTACACCAGGCCCCTGTGTGAACTCTTTTCCAACACACACGTACCCTCGCTTCATCTTTAAGCTAAAAACACCAATTCTCCTCCCTCTAGTTAGCCATTACCAGCTTTCCTCGGAGTTCTCCTCCCCCAAGTGTACAAGCACATTGTTTTATAGGCCTCATCTCTAGATGGAAGTTCTCTCCCACTGGGAGCCATTTGGGCTGTCATCCTCGAGGGTGCCTCGCCATGCACTTCGAACAACAACCCACCATTGTGCTTATGGACTAATATAATGGTCATGGGGGTCTTTGTATTATGTTGTCCCTGCCTGCCACCCCCGCCCCCCAACATTAAAAACAACTCAGGCCAACAACTGAACTCATCTTACGAATGTTACTTGTACAAAAGTAAACATGTAATTCTGCATGATTGAGTTCAACAAACAAATGTCTTTGTTTTTCTCCGTTTACATTTTTCAATGTCTAAAATTGCCTTTCGTCTTTCCATTTGTGTTTTTCAATAACACAAGTTGACAAGACAATTACTAGAAACACATGGGTGGACAAATGAGTCAGTGAACAGGAAAGACAACAGGGTTAGGGAAACAACAGGTAAATGAAGTGGGCATTCACAAAGACACGTCGCACACATGAATGAATAAGCCAAGACTAGAAGTGCTAACTAAACCCCCAAAAGCCAACACCTAACACACTTTGACTTATCTATCATCCATCTACCTGCCCATTGGTTTTAAAGAATTAATTTATCCCCCTCAGTAAGACCAGGTTCCATCCAAGTTCTCAGTGTATATTGAATATGCTCTCTATTGATTTCAATAACACGAACAACCAAAACATTATGATTATTGACAAAATGTTGCAGTCTCTAATACAAGTACACGAAAGTCATATCTTTGACATTTCTTCTTTGAGTTATGTTTTACCATGGTATGATTTAAGCCACAACTAGAGAATAGACAAACACATTTGCATGACGATTCTCTGAACTATAATGGGGCACACACACCCGTCTCCCAGTGCTCTCATCTTGTTGACTGATCAAAGTCCAACTTTACCCTGGCCATAATCAGAAACACACAATGACACACACCT
This sequence comes from Stigmatopora nigra, assembly GCF_051989575.1. Classification (NCBI taxonomy): domain Eukaryota; kingdom Metazoa; phylum Chordata; class Actinopteri; order Syngnathiformes; family Syngnathidae; genus Stigmatopora; species Stigmatopora nigra. The sequence continues at coordinate 9,582,480 of NC_135515.1, forward strand.
CCTTGTGTCTTGAACTCTCGACACCTCGTAATGCGACCAGACGTCCCCAGGTCAGCCATTTAACGCGACTTCTACAAAGGCACCAGTTAAAGATTTACTGGCATCGCAGAAAACCATAGACAGCTGAATATAATGTGAAATAATGTGTGGCTTGGCTGGTGGAAGTAATGGAGAGGGGGGGGGGGTATCATTTCATGCACGTACTAGCGCCGCATTGTTTAAACGCAGGGGAGGGGACATAGAAAGAGGATGACTGGGCGCACAGTATGTGTTGTTGTATTAATGTAGCCACAGTGAATAGATGAGGTCAGCCATGCTTAATGGGCTCAACATTGCCTGGCCTCTGTGTATTGCCCATTTCATGGTACCAGTTACAATTCTGTGTATAGTGTTGTTTGATGTGAATATTAATATTCCGAATAAGTTTTAAATGTTCTGGGGTATAATCGCCATATATTAGATATATAAAATTGTCATTCTTTTTGCTCAAGGAAAATTAAAGAATTTATTAGGGTACAAGTGTTATACATAAATGAAAATTCAGTGAGATACCCTGAATTGGTGGGCAGCCAATCGCAAGGCACAAGGAAATGGACAACCACTCAAGGTTCTAGGCGCACTTTAGAATGTTCAACTAGCCCAAATTGCATATTTTAGGGATGTGGGAGCAAACTGTTTAGCTTTTCTACTTTCTCACTTACTTGTTTGTACATGACTGTGTCTTTAGAGTATCCAATAATGTTAGATTATTTGCACTCCAGATACCAAAGTATGCTTTAAAAACCTGCTTGTTGCTCGTCATCTAAAAGATCCTTCTGTTCCCCAATCATGCATGAGCAACGTGACTTGCTTCATGAAATGGAACAAACAAGTTATTATCCTTTAACTCATTCCCTGCATGACAGCAATAGACTTAAAATTCAGTTTAATTGGATGGATGGCAATGAATTTCATGTTTCAGCAATTCTAATTTAATTCATGGGATGTCTGTTGCCCTTAATGACAGCTGTTAGAATAGTGGAATGATTGTTGGTGGTTTCTTCATTTAAGTGTTGTGATGATATAAAAGTGGTAATGTCGCATTTTTATGTGATTGATATAAAAGTAAAATAATAGCAGAAATATTGCAAAACTATTTTCAGGGAGAGAAAAAACATCATACTCAAATATTACACTTAACATAAGTGATAATTTGAACATATTTGAACACTATTAAGTACTACTTTTAACCTTTTTTCTCTATTGCCATCCTGCACAATTCCTTTATCCTCAGCAACAGACATTTTCTAATTAAAATTTTCACTATTTAAATCACCAGTAGAAATAATCTTTCTTTAAACACATTATTGCCATACGCATTAAGTCTCCAGACTGTGTCGATGGCCCCCGCTGTCAGCCATTCATAAAATATAAAAGGCAGTGCTTTAAATATAACTGAGCTCAGTGGGCTGCTTCTCCGAGGGCACTTGAGGAAAAGAGTGGTGACAGCATATTTAGCAACATTCAAAGTTTACCTACTGACTTGTATCCTTCGCATTTTGGCCGAACTTTGAACCCACCATGTTAGGCATCCCTCATGGGAAACGTGTCCCCTTATCATCAGCTTCTTTTTAATACTATAAAGGCACAGCTCATATGTTTAAACTGCTGAGATTTTAATCATTTATAGCCTGATGAAGATGTTTAATTTGGCCATTCAGTTATGCCTTCTGGGATTTTGCAACCTCTGTTTCCTATTGCTCTTCTTTAGCCAGTTTTGAGTTAGTGCATCACTATATTTGCAAAATGCAGAATATTTTATGTATATGCTAGTATTCCTATTGAAAAAGTTTATAGAGGGTAGAATTATATTGATCAATTGCCATTTTTTTCTTCCAAATGACATCCATGATAACATTACATGAATTAAAGTGCATTTCCTCAATTTCAGTTGGTCATGTACATCGGCCAGGTCATGAAGGACGTCCTAAAGTTGCCCCGTCCAAGTTCCCCGCCCGTGGTTAAGCTGGAGATGCGTGTTGATGCAGAATACGGGCTGCCCTCGACACACGCCATGGCCGCCACCGCAATCTCCTTTACATTCTTAATCAGTGCCCCTTCCAGAATTCAGGTGAGCATAGAATAATATTTGTGATCCAGACTTGCTTCAAACAGAACTAGCTCAATTCATTGCCTGTGTGTCTTTGACTTTGCTTTTAAACAGAAATAAAGCTAAATATAAGTTAAGAATTCAATAAATGGGTGGAAAATCATCATTAACATAGATTTAAATGATCATAAAGATAACGCTTAATTACACACAGGAAAAATGGTAATAGTAGGCATGAGAAAATCTTCATTCCCATTGTATATTACCATATAATAAGATTTTAATCCTAATTATACTTAATTGTTGACAATGAATTGAGTTACAATAAACTACATATTTGATAATGTCAATAGAGGATGAAATTTACTTGCTCTGCCTCTTATGGTTACAAGATTTATGTAGTGTACTAAACTAGATGGCGGCCTACTCATTTTGTTCCCAAAGTGGCAGAATGATAAGTGACCCAACTCCAACATCAAACTCCTTTAACTGTGGGACTGGACAAAAGGCTGGGAGGGGCGGGGCCTCCACTTGCCATCACTCTCTATCAAGTCCACCCGCCGTCAAGCTACTGTTTGCCATCCTGATAGACTCGGGAGTCAATGACTGTCAGTCTACATCCCGCCTCCACCTCTTCACGACTCTTTGGCCTCTTTCTTGCTCCCACTACACCAACTTGTCAGTCACTACAATACTCAGCAACTTCATCATGGATTGTCTGCTCTGAATGAACAACCTTTTATAAAAATATGAGTGCTTTGGGCTTACCTTTTAACACATTGGGTGTTGTAGCCGTGATGGTAATTTGTGGGTCTTATTTCAGCATAATGGGGACTGAAATTTCATTGAAGACTTTTCTTCAGGTTGAAGAAATCTTCTAACACATTCATTCGTAGTACATCACTTAATTTGAGCCGTAAAGGGTTCCCTGAAAAAAAAAGCACATAATACTACAGATGAGTACTAGTGGACTATTGAAAAGGCTACTGAATGACTACAAGGCCTCAGGGCAACTTCCCGGAGCAGGTCAGAGGTCACTAAAGTCAATCATAGGGCGGCCCCCTGCTGTTCCTGGTTTTCTTTGTGGCTATTGAAGAGCGGGGAAAAAGAAATGCTCTTCATGAACTACTAGTGAATAGGCTTCCAGCTGCTTCCAGACAGGAAAAGACACAGGAGAAAAAAAGGCAGAAAAGTGAAGCTTGTGCACAGAAGAGGAGGGTGGAGATGGATAAATGCTTGAAGCTTTTCATTTAACCGTTATTGAAATAGAAGATGAACAAAACCAGAGGCGTTAGGTAAAGGAAGAGAGGCATTACCTTATTGTGCTTTTATGAGACACATTCACCTTATTTTCTAAAGCCCAGTTATCAGGAGTGTTACATAAGTTGTCTTTGTTTTTTTTGTATTCTTCCTCATAACAGTTTCAGTTCGAGATAGGTCTACTGATAGCTGTGTCACTGTCAACAATGGTGTGCTTGAGCCGTCTCTACACTGGCATGCACTCAGTTTTGGTAAGCGTGTCGTACTCGCTCATTCATTCAGCATTAAATATTCAAGGTCAATGCAAATACATTATTCATTGGCATCTTTTTAAACGGTCTGATGAAGTTTTAAAGGCACCATCGTCTGTTGTTTGCTAACTATAACCTAAATGTTGGTAGGATAAAAGAACCAGAAATTCCTGCTTTAAGAACCTTGATGCAAAAATTCTATATTATTCTTTTATTGTTTGCCGTTAATGGCAACAATTGAAGGAGCCAAACACTAATATTCACTAAAATGTTGTGTTAATGGATCAATTATGGTAGATTTAACGGACTGAATCGGGGTTCGAATCCAGCTCGCACCTGCACATTTTCTTTGGGTAAGACTCTTCCCTCAATATACAGTGGTGGTCTGCAGGCTGACAGTACAAACTATTTGCCTCGCTTCTGTCACTCTGCCCCAGAGCAGTTATAGTTATACAAAAATACACCTGCTGCATAACAAAAAATGTAAGTACCATATGGCTCCAAATCAGGATACAAGAAATCTTGAATGGCGAATTTCCGGAAATAACAGTTTTTCACAAACACAGTGAATATGTTGGGGTCCACTAAATTTGCTGAAAGAGAAAAAATAAGAGTACATATCAATAAGAATCATACAAGCAAATGTACTATACATGTATAAATGATAGAAAAGTTTTAAACAATGGCATTAATAGGCAAATATTCCTTTCTTCTTTCAGGATGTCATCAGTGGAGTTTTGATCTCAGCAATCCTAATGTTTCTCACTTATCCATTCTGGAATGCCTTTGACCAGTTCCAGCTCAGCAGCACCATGTCACCAATCATTGCATTAATTCTGCCCCTGTTTCTAAGCTATACATACCCAGACCTGGACCATTACAGCACCACACGAGGAGACACCACGACCATCCTTGGAGTCGGGGCGGGCTGCTCTGTTGGATATTGGCTTAACAAACAGTTAGGAGAGACATTCGAGCCCCAAGGGATTCTGCCTGTGCCCTTACCCACGCTGACATCATATACACTGGCGTGTGGCGCTGCCCGCTTCTTTATTGGAACGGTAACATTAGTCGGCACTCGGCAGGTCATTAAAACAGTCAGCTTGCTTTTGTTGTTTTGGTTGTACAGAATTCCAAAATACGACCTGAGTGCAAGAATGCGGAAAGAGATTGAAGTGCCAAGTAAATTTGCCACATATACAGCTGTTGGACTTGTTAATTCTGCATTGGTCAACAGGATCTTTATTTTACTGGGACTGTGATTAATAAATTATATTAAAAGAAGTGCTCAGCCAATATTTTTAATTGGCATTCAACCTATTTTGGTTTGTTTACAAGCTCAATAAATAAATATATAATTTTACTTGCATGATCTGCGTTGAATTATCATTTTTATGAGTGGATTGAATAAATGTTTTAGAAAAAAAATTGTTAAGACTGTGCAAGGAAGGCATTTATGATTTGATTGAAATAATCACTGGTTCAATGATAGTCTGTTAGGAGACAGGAGTTTGCCCATGTGTGTTACCAGAAAACAAGTTTCTCAGGTCTTCCCATTGATTGATTATTTCAACAAGTCATTTGCGGTCTTCTCAAGTGTAGAAATAATGGTGCACCTGTCAGACCTGTGTCAATTTTACTTTTAAGTGATGTGAAGAAAGAAAAAACCCAACCGCATTCAAATATGAGAGCTTTATTAACTTGATTGTAAAAAGAATCTCACACTCAGAACAAGGAAAGTGAAAGTGTATTGACATTTGTTAGTCTAGTACAGTGGTTCTTAACCTTGTTGGAGCTACCGAATCCCCCCAGTATTCCCTGAACCATACTTTAGTGTTAAATAAAATAGAATTTTTAAAAAAAAATCAAGATGTATAAATACCTCACAGCACTGTTTGGCCAAGCAATGCCATGTGATCATCTGCAGCCAGTGATGGTCAAGCATTGCGTAGTATCGTAAATCGGCACCATGTATCGATCTGCCTTCACCTCCACGGCAGTGGCATCACCAAACCCCTGGGATGGATTCAGCAAACCCGTAAGTTTCAATCATACACAGGTTAAGAATCACTGGTCTAGTATGTACAAGAGTCAATCTGATCAACAGCATTTTGCATCAAAAACAGTTGATCTTGGCTCTCTTATTGTTATATTTATAAGGTTTCAATCTTTCAAGCGACTCATGATAGGGTGAATTCTTGAAACCAGTTGAGTTAGATTGCTCAGATGTGTTTGCACATGATGAGTCACAAGTGTTAACACTTGCCAAAACAAGTCCTGCAAGTGTCCATTTTAAATGAAACAAAGGCTGAGTGTGAATACATCCCAGGAAGCTACTTTCTCTACATGGCTTAGCTCTGTTTGAGTCGTGTCAAAACAACAGTAAAGCATCTTTATCCTTTATATCTTGTTAAACGCAGCCACATCTACAGACTGAACATAATCTTCAAAGGTGGTAATGGCTTCCTCCAGCAGGTCTGTACCCACTTTGTCATCTTCCACCACACAGCCTATTTGGAGCTTTTTAATTCCGTAACCAACTGGGACTAGCTTGGACTGCCCCCACAAAAGCCCATCCATGCAAACGCTGCGGACACATTCCTCCATCTTGGCCATGTCTGTTTCATCATCCCAGGGTTTGACGTCAAGAAGGATGGAGGATTTGGCAATGACGGCTGGCTTTTTGGCCTTCTTGGCTGCGTACTCAGTGAGTCGCTGCTCCTTGATTTTCGCCGCCTCTGCGCTGTCAGCCTCATCATCTGAGCCAAAGAGGTCAACGTCACTGTCAGTGTTGGTTGAATGGGGAGGGGTATCTGGCAGCAAAAACTGCTTGTTGACGACAGGAAGGTCAGCTCTTTGGGAGTAGAAAGATTTAATATGCTTATACCAGCGCAGAAGATGGCACAAAGTTGGAGAGGGAGCAGAGGGTATGGCGTCAAAGATGTCTACATCAGCCTGAGATGCTACAAAGCCTTCAATATAGCTTTTGTCTGCCAAGAAAGAATTGAGGGCTTTGAGAGCCTGTGATGTACCCAAGTCTCCGAATACAGTTTTAGAGGATGTTGCAGCTGGTGTTGTTTTTTCTTGAGTTCGGAACTTGTGCTGGAGGACTTCCTGCATGGGAACTTCATGTGTGAGATGGATTTCAGCTGTGTGGCCACTAGAAAAACCAAAGGCGACAAAAGAGGATGAGCATAGAAGAAGTGCACAAACCACCAGAGGAAAAAGTGAAAAGGGATAAATGCTACTAAGAGTTAGTCAAGTAAAGAAAAGTGAAATAAGACATGCTTGCTGAGGTTAATAGTTTACGAAACAAAATGGCTCAGTACTCATATTTTTTTTAAATTTATTCTCATTCACTGGCATAATTCCAAATGTTTTTCTACTTTTGATTATATATAGCATTGCCTTATTAAGTTAAGTGCAGAAAAAGAGGGATTCACAGGAATGTTTCGATGTCCATCTCAAGGGCGGAGCAAGGCATCGTCAGCTCAAAGCTGTCATTGACGTGTGGGTGGAGGACTCCTAGATGGCCAATGCTTTTCCCATGGACAAAGATCTCAGCACAACGTCCGGGGAAAAAGGTACAATCTAGAGCAGGACAAAGGGGGAAAACTATTTACAATTGCATGTTTACAGAATTTTCAGGTTACGAAACTCTCTGATATGCAAAATATCTTCCAATGTACCAAACAAGATCCAAGTTACGAAATCCCCAAAACATCATAAAATATCCAGTATCCATTATTTTATTCTGAAATTGTTGCAGTAACGTTGTATACTGTGTTATTATTTAAAATTACTTGTGCAAATTACAGCACATCTTCCGTTTTGTCTTTATGCACTTCCTTGAATACCATCTACTTTTCCCTGTGCTCGCTCTGACACCTAACCCCAATTGATTTGCTGTGCGGATATCATAGAGTGCGCCCTTGGAGTACCCTTGTCAAGGAGAGCAGCAGTAAATAGCTTGTTGAAAGGGACTGTGTTTGGAAATAAAGAAAAGGGTAGCTCAAGCCCAATGTCAATTAATATCTACAAATACTGTGGCGGTGATACAACTCTAATGTTTTGCTCTATGGAAGGATTTTAAATGATGCATAGTGTACTTTAACTGCAGACTCTCAACTTGCACTATAAATTTAAAAGCAGCTGAATAGATTGTGTATATGTGCTTTTAGCTTTTTAAGGAACCATATGCCATTCAGACCCACAAGCCAATTGTGTCTGAACTTTTGGCTCAACACTGCCAAGTTAAGATTAAGCCTCAATCGGCCATCTTATTAATAGAATCCTGTCAAAGAGTATTAAAAAAAATGACCAAGACTTACACAGATCCATAACCATCTAAATTGTACAAGAAAACGTCACCATTAAAATTTTAAATCAACATTTTGCCCCTCATTGATACGTTTTTTTAATGTGTTTTTTTTTCAAATGTAATATTTTGAATACAATACTGAAGTGGCCCATCCAGATCATAACATTAAGTTTGTTATTGAGAATGTCTATTGCATCCCAACTTTTTTAAACCTGGTTTGAGTGCAAGATGGACAAAATCAAAAAAGATCCTTACCGTTAGCCGATTGAATGTGGTATCCCTCTACCCGGGCAGGTTTCACCATTAGCAGTTGCATAATACGGTCCAGCAGTCCATGGATTACTTCAAAGCCTGGACTCTTGTTATAGTATACAGCACAAATATGTCGACTGTTCCTTGCCCCGACATCTGATGGTTGGGTTGATCACAAATGTTTTTTTTTTAAATATATCAGATTTATTTTAATGAAACATTCAGCTAATCATTTGACACATTCAAACACCTACCTTTGGTTTCATCCTTTAACACTATGTCAGATATCTCAAAGAGCTTGAGGGGCAGGGGCATCTTCTTGTTGGCTGCAATTGTTTTCAACAGGCCCGGTAGTAGTGTGGTACGCGCCACCTGGTGGAGGAACAGAATAACGTTACTAAGAAGAGAGGGCAGCCATGTAGAAGAAAAATATCGCCAATTCACACATTATTTTGAGTTTATTCATGTCTAAAATGTATTTTCCTGTGTCTGTATTCTCACCCTCTCGCTACTGTGACAGTGAAATTTCGGGAGGAATAGTTATCTAATCTAAACTAAACCGAATCAGAACAGACTGACTTGCCATGATACACTATCTTGTACATGGGCAAGTCAGACTGGTTTGTCGGGCTCGTTGAAACCAGTACATTTGAGGATCACCTGGAACTCTGCAGTCTTGGGATTGGAGATGTGAATAGCCCTAGTTTCTGAGATTTTTTTCCCAAGCTTGTCAGCTATATCTTCTTTAGAGCACTGCGGATGAGATTGACAGACTTCATGTTACTTTTTTTTTCTCCATAAATGAGGATGAACCTGTTTTCCTGAATATTTTGGGTCTCACCAGAGCAAAATTGAGGGCTTCTGTGAAACCAGCAGCTGCGAGGTCATGTCTTAATAGCTCCGTCAGTTTATTGAGTGGAAACTGTACAAAACAAAGAAAAACTATGTTCACATTTGTTAATGTACATGTACAGTAAACCTGCATACCTGATTGGCTATGGTGTATGTCTGTGGTATGGTCCGAGTGATGTTATTGAAGCCATAAGCCATGGCTGCATCCTCCATGATATCACAGGCATGTATGACATCTGAGCGAGTAGGTGGGATCTCAACCTCGATTTCATCACCAACACCAGTTGCCCGAGAGCGCAGGCACATTCGAGTTAGCAGCTGGGCAATCTTCTCTGTTGACTCGCTTTAAAGAAAAAAAAAAATTTTATTCGCCTTTGAAAAGCAAGTTGTTTTTTTCAAATAAACATGATAAAATGGATAGGTATATTGCAAAAATACATTATAAAAATGTGACTCTTCTGAGCTTATTTGAAAAACTTACTTTATGCCAACTTTTTGATTTACAAACTTGCTGGACAGGATTTCCTTCCTGTAAGCCAATTCCTAAAATAAATACCAGACAAAAGGAGTAGAACATTTAGTGTGAAGTTGTGGTAAAGTGTTTATGGCAGACAACTGGAATGAGTACAGTACTGGATATTTGCAGGGCGTGCCATTTGCATTCAACACTTCAACTTCTTCAACACTGGAATAGCGAAAGAGAAAATGAAAAGATGTTTAGATTATAAAGATTTCCATCTCCTAAAAGACAATAAACCCGGAACTTACGTGAAAGGCTGGGAACAATATTCGCTAAACATAGTCACCATCATGTCCAGCACAATCTTTGCCTAGAGAAGAGGACAAATTTTAGTGGGTCTGAGAGGTTTAAATGAAAAGCAGAATTTATCCAATGGGGGGGCTACCTTAGTCAAGTCTGTGGCTGTGCACTCAACAAAGACATTTTTTGTCATCAGAGTAATTTTTGAGTGATCTCCTGCAGAAACAAAATGGAAAGCTGGAGGTTAAAATTAACCAATGTTTTGTTTCTTATTTTGAACAAAAGCAAAGACACAACATTAAATTCCTGGAAACAAAAGCTCAAATTAATACAATCCACCCAAAAAAAAGTTCCATCCGTACAATGAATCTCTATATTTAGACATTTGGCATTGACTTTGAATTCAGCACAAGCCTTACTTAAAGGCTGAATTTAATGGCACAATCTTATGTCTCTCTTAGCAACTTGCTTCATGTTTGTTATCATCAAATAGAAGTTAGGCTAGAATAGGTTTTACCTACCCAAGGTGACATTCACAGAACATACCAAATGGTCAACAAGACAATGTGCTAGACAGATGCATAGTTTTCATGAGAGAGCAACATTTTGTAGCAGAGTTCAAAGCTTACATCTTAACAGGTGCCATTTTTGTCAATGCAGGGAAAATTCAAGAAATAGAATGAATACTCACCATTGATGATGGGAGGCATTGACAGAACAACACCATTGCTATCATAAATAACAGGGTACAGAGGCTTGTCTTCAATAATATGGAGGAAATGTTTCAGGTGGCTGTCAGCCTAAGTCAAGAGAGGAGAAGAAAAAAGTAATTTAGAAAAAAAACATGGCAAAACAAACCAAAGACCAATGCTGCAGAAGCTTATTAACCTTGTACAGGCTCATGAGTTGGGTGGCTGTGTATTCTTTGAGCTGGTTTAGGGGCTTGAAGAGGATGTCTCCTGGTGGTTTAGCTGTATACGTGAAAGGACCAGAGATGGTGTCTAGGTCATGAGTCCCTATCGCCACCAGACTCCTCTTTCTGCACAAGGATTGTAATAAAGGGTCAACCGTGGCATGTCATACTAATAGATGTCACTAAATACTGTAAATTCCAATACTATAGAGTGCATTTCACTATATAAAGCACAAATTACACAAAATTCAAGAGAAAAAAATCATTCATACACTCCAACTGATTAAAGGAAGATTTTTATTTAAATTTTTCAACTCATCATCTAATTTTCTGAATTGCTTTATCGTCATTAGGGTTGCGGAGGGTGCTATCCCAAGCCTATCCCAACTGTCTCCGGGCCACAGGCGGGAGACACCTTGAATGGGTGGCCATCTGATTGCAGGGTACAAGGAGACAGACTATCATGTACTCTCACACCCATACTTATGGGCAATTTAGAGTGTCCAATCAGCCTATATTGCATAGACGTGATGCTGATGCAATGTAGCACTTTTAGTGTATTTCTTAGGTCATTCACGAATCAGCCCAATCTACACATTTAAAATGATTTTACACAACGAATAGTGGGCGGCAAACAAAGGAAATGATCCATACTTTGAAGCAGAAACATATTTCTTGTGACTTAGTAAAAAAAAAAATGTCATACAGTATCACAGTTAACCTCACCTGCAGATGTTTTGATGCAGTTTGTCTTGGAGCTCGATGAAGCTATCGTAGCGTTCCTGCGTGAATGTGATGTTCCTTAAAACTGCTGCCACAGCATAGGGGCGCACAGCTGCTGTCTACAAGTGACCATAACAATTTAGAGCCTTGTGAAATCATGTTGAAATCTCTGCTTTCATAAAATGATGACCAATGCTAACCTCCTTGGTGATAATCAGCTTCTGAACCTCCCCACTAATTGGGCTGACTCGTTTGTACCGAGGGGCCTCCAACCTGGACAACAAATATTAGTAAGTCTTTTGTGCTTTTTTTTACAGTCTGAATATAAAAATAGTACAATGCGTGATAAAAAATATTCAAATTGCTGTAATTTTCAGAAAAAAAGGATTTGTTCATGTATATGCTGCAAGACAAAAATATAGGCATCTACATTGTATTAAGTCTTACTTATTTTTGAAGACCTGCAGTCCACGGACCAAACCTTCCAAACAGAGAAGGTCATAGCGGTTTGCTGGTACATCGATCTTGTAAAGGACAACATCTGACGCTCCCGCTGCCTTTACATCACCTTGCTCACGGCTGATTATCTCCTTCTCAGAGGTCTGCGTTAGGGTCAATCACACACACACACAATATGTCAGATTCAATTGCTTTACATTTTTAAAGCTGTATTTGCAGCAAATAAACCACCCGGGCCCATGGAGAAAAACATGCAAGCTCCACAAAAAAAGGAGATTGAACCCTCGATCATCTTGGAGATCAGGTCCTATAATATAAATTCACTTAACACAAATCATTCAAAAATCAGAGGCTGGAATAAACTTACAATTTCATCCAGCTCCAGTCCAAATTCGAAACAGAGTTCGTCAAACTCCTCATCAGCTGAAAGAAGAAACCAGTCATTATTTTTGATGACACAGTAAAATGAAAGAAAGTTTAACCTCGTCAGAAGTATAGATCACTGTGATTGGCAGGTCAAGAATCAATTTAAATCATTTCGATTTTGTAAACAAGGCATGTTTTAACATTTCATCCGTGAAGCAGTTTTCCTAGTGACGTATAGAGGATGACGCAATGACGTTGACATACCTCCGAGACATGACAACAATGTAATTCTATTTGCTTGTTGGCAAACAAGGGAACACTTTGATTTTAAGGTATGTTTCATGAAATATTTTTAGAACTTTAACGATGTAAATCAAGTTGGTAATCCATTTAGATTGCCAAGTATCCAAGTACAACAGCCAACAGTGCAGACAACTACACGTGCTAACGTTTGGCCTCATAAAAATAAACATATATTGCAGCTATAATGCACATTTTTCATTATTTGAGAAGATTGTCAACTTACTATAGGTTTTCCCCAACGCTTTAAAGAGAAGATCTCTTTTTACGCCAACAGTCGGCATGTTTTCTACTATCCTTCCTCTCTACAGCCACGGTGAAAAGGACCCAACCAGACGCCTGTAGCTGCCTGCAGATATGCCTGACTACACAGGCGCGCATCAGAAAAAAATAAAATAAATAACCTGTATTTCCTGTTTGACAAGCGTTGAACGTGTCAACTTTACACCTAAAAACATTCATTTTGTCGGTTGAAAATTGCTTGAGAAAAACGGGGGGAATTTTCAAGGTGTGTTTGTTGACAGACTGTTGTCATTTATTATTAACGAACACCCAGATGCGCACTGAGACCCTAGTTGAAGAGGTGTACTGCATTTTGTTGCAATAAACGAAACATGTGAATTTAAAATAGGTGTATTAAATGGTATTCAGATTTATTGTACAGCCTGTTGGCTCTTATGACCGTAGGTAACCCGTGCATTCATGCAGTCCTCCTTCCTTGCAAGCAGCCCGACCCTCAATGTGCACGCGCCACTTCTTCAAGTCCAATCAACGCACGACGGAGGTAGCGTTCCCTCCCCTCAATTCTTAGCCGTTCAGCAACACAACGTGAAATAATTTCATGTGTACAGAATAGTGCCGGTTTGGGGTAAAAGCCAGAATCGGAGAAGACCAAAGGTAAGTTTTTATTCTATTTATTTATTTATTCATTTATTTATTTTTACATCCAATGCTGGTATTTTTCGCATATGTGCGTGCAGCTGCAAGTGCATCAAGTTACCGGGAAAATGAAATAATTATTCTACTGACTCCTCTCTTTCTGCCTAGTATCATGCTTTTTTCTCCCTTTTGTGGCTACGCTGTAATAAGTAAAACATTTCTGAAACAGCTAATGTTGTGCGATATTTAAATAGCTATTCTTGACCGTAAAATTAATATTGCTTATTGGTGTGTTTTATTTTTATAAGAACAACCGGAAATTGTCGTTTGTCTGTAATCCATTGTTTTGATAATTCTGCAGTGTACTATAACATACTCCACCTGTTATCTTGTTCTTGGTAAATATAAATATAAATGCAAATATATTTTTATTTCCTCTCACCCATTGCTTGCAATTGAGAACGATGCATTTGCCCGATCTATTTTGGTTTGAATTAAATGATCGCTGTCAACCTTACATTAAAAATGGATTGGACATTTAGTGGTGTCAATGGCAGCCAATGGGTTAATTGTATAATTATTTATCATGATGTGAAGACTCTAATCATCTTATAATTTGATTTTACCATGCGCATTAATGATGATTTTAAAATTTAGGAAATAATTCAAATCACTAATACTCATGTCATCTCATTTTCTGAACCACTTTATCCTCATTGGGGTCGCGGGGGGTGATGGAACCTATCCCAGCTAACACCGGGCCATAGGCGAGGACACCCTGAATTGGTGGCGATCCGATCGTAGATCGGTAATACTTTGAAACCCAAGTCTTTTCATCCTGATAACTTGTACAGTGGTTCTGGGAAATGGCAATGTCTGTGCATTCACTGTTAAATAATGCATAGAACAGACCCAGAGGCCACTCATGATCCTTGTGGGTACACATATTTGACCACGGTTGTACAATATTCTCTGCAGGACACCAGACACACTCCTTGGAGATCTTGTTTGACTGCTTTTAGACCGCCCAAGAAAGAAGTAGTAAGTTCTTGCTTACATTGTCATTGTTGTTCTTCTTTGGAACAGACACTAATTAAAATTGCTATTCATCTGTTATTCATGAACAGTTTAGAATTGAGTTTTGGGATGTCAGTTCTAAGTTGTGTATTGAAAAACGTTCAAGTTTTGTGTAAAGATGTTTAAATCTCATCAAAGTATTTGTCATTTTCAGTTTTATTATATTTGATCATCAATATTTTGAATATTAAAATTGGAATAGGGTGACCTTAATTTGGCATAATGTGGTACTAACAGTTTATTTTATATTTTGCTTCAAAATATTTGGTGCATCACCACTTCCACAGCTGAGTGGTGATCTGAAAATTGCTTTTATGACATTAGGGTGAGTATTGTAATTTGTATTATGCTTATATTGGAGTGCAAATTTACTTTCAATTAGCCAAAATCATATAATGTGTGCATGTGTCTGTGTCCGTGGGGTTCAATGCAGGGGTGACCTAATTAAATGCCTGACCCCTGACCTGAGAAAATCTCCCAGTAAGGTCCTTATGTTATTTTTTTGTTGTATGTTTTTGTTTGAAGCCTTTTTTTTTAGTCTCAGAGCTGATTAATTCCATAATTCGTTGCACACTGAGAAGTGCTACCTTTCAGTCACTCATGGAAAGATCACAATAAATGGGATCTTTGCACATCAACCCTCAGAATTCTTTTTCCATTTGTTTTTGTTTCAGTGGTTATTTTTACCTGTAGGTCCCTGAGTTAACCAGTGAAGAGCACGTACATTCTTCGGTTGTGCTTTACTTGTCTGGGTTGCCAATTAGAAGCAAGCAGAGCGGTGGTAGTTTGAACATGTTGTTTTGCAAGCAAGACCTGGCAACCATTTTCACATTTCTGCATTTCTGCAAGACTTACTGAATAGGATAATGGCACAATGATTCACAAAACAACATAGTCACACAATAGGAAACAGTATTCCCTCAATCACTCACAAACACACATACTTGCTCACTCCCTCCTTTTGTGAAACCATGTCACAATATTTCTCATTAATCCATTAAGAGGCTGCATAAAGGTGCCCATTGAATGAGCACATCTTGCACCCTGAGTATTTCCCCAAAAGGCAAGAGATTAGGGTCAAACTTCCATACGTGTTCTCACGGTGCATTTTTGTGTTTTAACCTTTAGTCAATCAGCTTGTTTGTCTGAAATAAGCTACAGATTTAGCTTTTCTACTCTGTTTGAAAAAATGCCTAACCGTGATTGGTGCAATTCAGATACCTGTAGCTTTTGTTACTATAACAACACTTTCTCTTGTGACTCACTACTTCCTCCTGTTGTCTGTTGTACAGTGCCTACCTGTCACCATATACCACATATACCATATTTTCAAAGTTTTTTTTTTTATCATTACAAATGGTGTATGCCTTAAAACTACTTTTGTACGGGAAGAAAATGTTTTACAAAAAGTACGTAGTAAATTAGTGCATAATAATGGAAACCTGTCCACTTTGGAGGACATTTTAGACTTTTGAATGCACTCTATGTGAGTAAATATGTGCTGTGTTGCATTTGTACGGTTTATAATCGCTTAATAGGGTGAAATCATTAATAGGGGGGAGCAATTGGCCAAGGTTGACAGTTGGAAAGTGAAATGGGTTGATCCATTCAGTATTTGTGGGGCAGGTACATTTTTAATGCCAATTCTTATTTCGTAAATTTTAAATTCTTGTCACATTGATATTATCATTTAGAAATTGGCAGGCAATCAATTCAGGGTGTCCTACGCCTGCTCCTCATTTAGTGTCTGGCATAGGCTCCAGAACCCCCCGCGAACCTTGCAAGGATGAGCGGTATAGAAGATTAATGAATTCTCTTGCACTTCAACATGAAACAATGTTTTTTTTCTTTTCTTTTTTGGATATATATTTTTTAAAACCCACATTGCGCAGAATCCACAAAATGTAAACTACAAAGTATCAAAGAATCTTTACATTGGCTAATACAGTAACATACATTATTGCTGACCTTTGTCAGAGGCCTTTGAAAAGTAGATCTTGGAGCAAATGAGTTTGGGAGCTGCTGTTATTCTGTAAATGTAATGATGAACAAAATATACTGTACTTGTAACAGCACGTGTGTCTTCACAACACTGGACAGCTTCCAAGCTGTAAAACTAAAGCAAATACATTTGGACGTACTACATTTTGGAAAACAAGTAAAAATACAAACACAATAAAATAAAAAGGAATTTTTTTGTTATTTATATTATATATTTTTTTCCCACGATTGCCACACACACTCAATTACATAACTCGACTAGCCAGTCCACACCTCTCGTAGTTATTCAGATCATCTGATGTCTGAAACATGCTTTATTCAAAACCTTTTGGGCACGTCTCACTGTTTTTTTTTTTTTTTTCCCTTTTTAACAGCTTTATTGTCTTGTCACCTCTTTCATGTCTTTGTTCCGAGTCATTCCTTTTGGCATTAAAAGCAGAAGGCTGTCCTTTATTCCTCATGGTAAATAGAAGTACAGTTGAATTCCACATCGACCATTTTCTTACTTTGCAGCAACCAAGAGACATTTCCAAATTTTCCTCTTTATCTTGAGGTGAGACTCAATGCTACCCAAGGAAAGGTTCTTATAGATAGCAAATCTAATTGCTTATTTTAATTTTATTTTTTTCTGTCGATCTGTTATTGCATTAATACCCATCTTTTTTTCTAGGATTGATCTGCACCTACTCATTGGCTGCTGTACACTCAAACAAAGATGAAACAACAAGATCTCAACCCCGTGTTACTGTTTTTATTCCACTTCGTGGTGTGGATTTACTCCATCTTCGTCTTCATTCCCTACTGCATTTTCAATTGGGTCTACAAACCTGACGTACTCATATGTGGATCCGAGGAGGAGCGTGCATTAATTCCAAAGTCTCACTCAGTGCTGGGACGACCTGAGGGACCTTATAGAACAGTAAAAGCTACCAAACAACTGGTGCAATTGCTGTACCCAGGACTGGTTACCCTGCCTAAGGTCTTTGAGTATGCAGCCATGAGGTTTGCCCACAAAGATTGTCTCGGCACAAGAAATGTGATCAGTGAGGAAGATGAGCAGCAGAGCAATGGCAAGAAGTTTAAAAAGGTAAAAACCTATGTGGAACAATTGCTATAATAGTTGTACAAGGCTCAAATTACACTATAGTATACTATAACATTACAGTCAATGAGTCTTGTATTGCGAAATTTGTATCAACAGCACATTTACATGTATCAAAATCAACATGAACTTTAAATATATTAAATGTGGAGGCTTGGCGGCTGAGTGGTTAGCGCGTCTGTCTGGGTTCAAATACAGGTCGCTCCACCTGTGTGTAGTTTGCAAATTCTCCCCAGGCCTGTGTGCATTTTCACCGGGTGCTCCGGTTTTCTTCCATATTCCAAACACATGCATGGTAGGCAGATTGGACAATCTAAATTGCCCCCAGGTATGGGTTTGAATGTGAATGATGCTCTGCCTATTGTAGGAAAGTTCTTTAATGTTGATTACTTGGTAAGAGTGATGAATTAATGCAGTGGGAGATCAACATTTGGTTAGAAATATAGCTGGATGAAGTGACTTGGGAGAGGGAAGTCTTAGTCTTCTTTGATCTACTTCCATGACCTTTGTCTTGATACAAATTTTGACTATTAATGATAAATTATTAACAGCTAATTTGGGGTATTCCTCAACAACTGGGGGAAAGGATGCTGTAATCTCCAAATTAAATTCAATGACATCGGGCAAAAGTAAAGACTCTTATCAAGAACCCTGACAAAATGGAATTAGAAAAAGTAGTACAGTAACCCCTCGAATTTCGTGGAATATGTTGACCAGAGATGGCCGCAAAAAATGGAAATACTGCAAAGTAAAAAAAAAAAGAAAAAAAACATATCGGGATCTTTAGTCTAAGTCCTTTTCATCAGATTCGAGATCAATTGGAAAATGAGTCGGTTTCAGCGGCTCAATCAAGGCTGCAGCAAAGATAGTGTGCACTATTTCGATTCAACCGTTAGAGGCCACTGTTGGTTAAACATTTTTAGGACATGCCATTTATGTATGCATTGGATGGAGTATCTACAGAATAGTAATGATTTCAAATTCATACCTAGTCTTTCATACGTTTTAGCAAGGACAAATTCCAATGTCTCCATATAAAGAAAATATGGCATGTAATATGGGTTGAAATGTTTCATTGATGTAGAGTTGTACATAGATTAATTAGGGTACTGGTGGAAGCCAATGTTTCATTTCCTCTGAGATGTCGATCTCCCTCTTTTGTATTTGTAACCATTCATTTATGCGTCTTCTTTTTTAAATCTCCTATCTTTTCCTCATAGGTGGTTCTTGGGAAATACCACTGGCTCTCCTATAAGGAGACACTCTCTGCAGCATCTCAGTTTGGCTATGGTCTGGCAGCTCTCGGGCAGAAGCCTAAACATAACATTGCCATCTTTTGTGAGACACGGGCCGAATGGATGATCACTGCCTTAGCTTGCTTCATGCAGAATTTCCCATGTAAGTTTTGTATTTCAATGCAAAAAGCTGACGGTAGCTGCATTTTTTTTTCTATCACAAATTATTGGACTATTGAAGATGTGAAATTCTTATTGGCAGATTTTTCCCACGTGTGATTGATTTTAGTGTTTATTATAGTTCCTTTCCTTCATAAGTAGCAGTGGTTCACTGTGAAGAAGTGATTTTAGTTTGGAAAGATAGTTGTTTTACTAATGCATTTTATCGAGGAAAACATGCTCGAACTCCTTTGCCTTGTAATCTTGTGTTTTTACCAACTCAGTTACTTGACGATGATATATTATATGACACAACTAATTTATGCGCAGACACATTGTGTGTAATCCCTAACTATATTCCACAGCCCTTGCAAACTATATATTTTTTTAAATATATTTCCAAATTCTTGAGAGACACAGTGAGTGAGAGACACAGAGCGGGGGAGTGAGAGAGAGATAGAGAGGGAGGGGGAAAGAGATATCGAGGGACAGGAGGGGGAAAGAGCGGGTGAGAGAATATGTGCTTGTGTTTCTGTGCTTCCATACTGGAACCATAATCGTGAGATGGAGTAAGGTCAATTTGTCCCTTTCGGTTACACTCTTATACAATTGACCAGTATTTCCCAGTTGACCACTATAAATACATTCCTTAAAGGAATTGTAATATTTTTGATCAAGTCCCTTTGCAGCAGAAAGAATTGTTTAGGAATTTGTAAAATAACAATTACATTTTTCTGGTGTTTAACACTGGAAAAAAGTGGCAGGAGACTTCTTTTTTTCTGTGCTCCATTAAACTGTCTCACTAAATATATGCTTCAAACCCAATCCAGTAAAGCATCATTTAGAGATATTTTTTTCTCACTTACTCACACAAACACTTCTAAGCCAGTGGAAAGTGAACATGTCGAAAGGAGTTAAAGGTTGCAGAGTGATCCAGTAAGGAAGAAACGGCAGGGAGGGAAGAGAGGCAAACATGTGAAGGCTAATGGCGTCATAGACAGTGTGAGTGGGTCTACGTGAGCATCTGATGTTGACAGAGCCATCAAGGAGTCAGCCAAAGGCACCCATTGAACTCAAATAATCTGTCTGTGTGTTTCTGTGCGTGTGTGCTCATGTTATGATGGATTTTTTTCTCCCAAGTGATAGAAGCATGCTTGCTTCTGCTGTGTGACTTTAGATTAAAGCGTCATAGTAGCAGTACTATTTACTAGGAATGTTCACTTTATTTAATATCCTTGTAGGGCTATTTGTCTCACAGTAGATCACAGACACACAAAAACATGTATTCATATAGTAAGTAGTACCTAAATACATAAACAAAAAACAGTACAATATGAATATATATACATAAATACATTAACAACAGCAGAAATTTCATTGGCATTCAGTCAAGCAAATTGTATGTGTTGTATTAAGTTTTATGGGGTAATGAAAAGGTAAATTGAACTGAAGTAAGGATAAACTTCTTATGAAAACAGATGCTGACTGACTTAAAAAAACTTGTGCAGCTTTTCATCCTGATCTCCCGGCTGGAGGTGTCACGTCCTCATACACAATGTCGCAGAGCAGGAAATATTGTTTCTCCATGACGCAAGACTGTAATGTCATCAAGCTCCGTCCCTTAAATCTCAGAGACAGCCTCAGGCTGCATACACTGTCTCTGTAAACTCTCTCTCGCTGACCTTTTTTTGGCGGTGGGGGGCGGAGTGGTCAGAGTCCCGCTATAAACCATGTTTACTTCCATAATTGTAAAGCCCATATAGCGGTAATGAGGACAGTGCGTGAGAAATCTTAAACGCTTGGGTGTTTTGATCGATGATATGATACCAGAGTTTATAGATTAAACGTATACCTTTCAAGTTGTTTAATTAAATATGAACAGAGTGAAAGGAGGACACAGAAAGTTGGGTGATATCAGGTTTAATAACATTTTTTTCATCTGTGTTGCAGTGGTGACTTTCTATTCTACTCTGGGGGGTCCAGCCATTGGTCACGGACTGAATGAGACAGAAATTACACACATTATCACCAGCAGAGAGCTACTGGAGACCAGACTCAGGGTTAGAAAATGACACCAAACATCAACTCATATTAACAACAAGGATTAAATACATTTGAAAAAAAAAACATAAAACTGCCACTATATAATGTTACCTGCAGAGTGCATGACCATCTCCAAGTATGTCAAATTTACAGTAGGCCAAAATTACAATTTTAACCCCTTTATGTGAAATCAAACTCAAATGACAGACATTGGTGGTGTTAACTAAAAACAAAAACAAAATATTTCACCACTAGCTATCTGTATTATACCAAATTGCCTTTTCTTAGAAATATTTTTTGCACAGGCCAACAACAAAATGCGTAAAAAAGGGCTGATAACCAATGAGTTGCAGAAACACGCACAAAGCTTTTTTTGTATCTGTAAGCGGTGCATGTGCTACATAATGTTGGACTATCTCAACTACACATTTGATATAATCTTGCAGGCCCAATAGAATAATACTGGGAGCCTGATTTGGCCCATTGGTTTGAGATTTACATGCAAAATGTAGACAGAATCTCCGAAAACTGTATGAAAATACTTACAACGTAACTATTATTATGTTTACTAGGCAATTTTAGCTAAAGTTCCAAAGCTGCAGTGCATCATTGTAGTGGACAACACTCCAAAGTCATGGCCCGACTATCCCAGTAACATTAGTATCCACAACATGTGTGATGTACAGATGTTGGGTGCCAAACCAGAAAACGGTGAGTTTGTATTAAGGTTAATTTTTTTTACCTGTGATACAATTTTGTGTAGTCTAAATTCCCAATTAGTAATTTCATATATACTATTTTCTCATTTTCTTTTTTTTAAGTTGGTTATCATTCATTCTGTATTTATTTCCCTTGATAGTAAAATCTAAATCAACCTAGCCATTGGGGAAAGTTTAATTTCCTGGTGATTTAGACATATTGTCATATTTAGCAAAAATAATAGGATAAGCGTACACCAATCTTACTATAGATGATATATTTCAAACTTCAACATTTGACTTCTTTTAATGTACATATCAGCATTTGTATTATTCTATTGTTTTTTGTTTTTACACACAACAGTTTGCCAGCAAAATCAACCATTAGCTTCCGACATTGCGGTCATCATGTACACAAGTGGATCCACAGGTACTCCCAAAGGGGTCATGATCTCCCATAGCAACATAATTGCTGCCACTACTGGGGTTGCTGAACGGATACCTAACTTGAGGTATGCACTTTTAATTATGTTTATATCTGGATCTAAATACTGGCTCAATGTCACTTGATATGACATGACTATTAGTTAAATACTTCCCAATTGCTTTTTTTTTTTTTGATACCTTGAATGATTTATTTGACTAGAGACATTTCTGCTATTACTCCACTCCAAATGTATTGGAACAGTGAAAGCCCATTTATTTTTTTGCTGTATTTTGGAAATATTTGTGTTTGAAAAGATAAATATGAGACAAAGTGTAGATGCTTTTCTGACAGGTATTTATATATATATATATATATATATATATATATATATATATATATATATATATATATATATATATATATATATATATATATATATATATATATATATATATATATATATATATATATATATATATATATATATATATATATATATATATATATATATATATATATATATATATATATATATATATATATATATATATATATATATATATATATATATATATATATATATATATATATATATATATATATATATATATATATATATATATATATATATATCATACTGTACAGTCGTGACTCTTGTGGGGATAAGCGGTACAGAAAATTACTGATTAAATCATGTTTATATCCCAATATCTCAATTTCAAACAAACGCTTTTAGTTTACAAAATCTGTCAGTGGCTCACTGATCAAATAGAACATATTTTGAAGATCTTGCTTTCTGTTAAACAATCTGAACTCAACATTAACACTGTTTCCAGTGAGAAAGACACCTACATTGGCTACCTTCCTCTGGCCCATGTCCTGGAGCTGTGCGCTGAGTTTGTGTGTATTAGCCACGGTTGTCGGATTGGTTATTCTTCACCTCAAACTCTGTCTGACCAGGTATGGTAACGTAACTACTATCTAGGCATTGTTTTGATTATCTTTGATAGATAAATGATCCACAATGTTGTCTATAGTTTCACTTCAATTAGTAGATGTAAAGTTTCTTTGTTTGTTTTTGCACTTATAGTCAACTAAGATTAAGAAAGGCACCAAAGGAGATATCACTGTCCTGCAGCCTACTCTAATGGCAGCTGTCCCCGTGAGTATAGAATACCTTTTAACAGTGCTTTATAATGATAAAACCGAAATGTTTCCAACCATTCTTAAATATGTGAGGCACAATCATTATCAACTGAATTGATTAAATGCAAGCATAAATAATCCAATTTTATATATTTTGTGAGGAAAATCGTATGTTTTGAACAGTTCCCTGTGTTCTGGAAAGGGTGTAATGCTGGAAATTTAAAAAAAATGTTTTTAAATGTTTTAAACATTAGAGGTGTAGGTCAGTGTTTCCCAACTTTTTGTTGAGTTATGGCACTTTTTCCATTGAAAAAACTACTGGGGTTTAATTTTTTCATCATATTTTGATTTTCACCTCATAATAGTTCAATATTGTTCTCGGATTATTACGTTTTTTCTCTGATTATTACAATGTTTGACTTGTAATTTCCCACAGCACACCTGACTATTCCTCATGTCACACCAGTGTGCCGCGGCACAGTGGTTGAGAAATACTTTTGTAGATGATTAAAATGTGGAAATTCCATGTTTGACCCTGTCAGTGACTGCAGATGAGTGTACATGGAGAATACACCGACTCTTTGTTTATAGTCACCTAAAATAAGCCAAATATAATTCAATGCGTTAGAAAAGGAATATATAGCTGGGTAGTTCCAATTGTATTTCTACACACATGTATTCTTTATTATTCTGGCTCAGCACTCATGCACAAAAAACCCTCCAACTCCCCATCCTCCATTGGTCGCGGAGCAAAGGCCAGAGGCCCCTAGTCTCTGGAACCATTCACAGCTGTGAACAGAACGTGAGAAAGCCCCATGTGGTCATCCCCATGAAATACACGCTTACGCACACGCATCCTCACAAACACTCATACAAAATTGTTTGCTGTGATTTGACAACGAACCGCTGCAGGAATCTTGTGCAGACTTCCTGTCCCGCTGCCATTTTTTGGCTCGCAACTACAACGCAACACACACACACACACACACATACATACACGCCCAAAGGGACCACAATTTTTTTTCTTTTCTTAATCGTATAGTTTCTATGAATTGTTCTCTTAATCACATCTCCATTCTCTTTCTTCACTCTATCTCTACTTTCCAACAGGAGATTATGGATCGCATTTATAAAAATGTGATGGTAAAAGTTGAGGAGATGAACTTTGCCCAGAGAACACTCTTTACTCTTGCTTACAACTACAAATTGGATCAGTTCCTCAAAGGTTACAGCACTCCTCTGTGTGACAGGTAGGCATATGTATTACTTGAAAACCATGGTATTCAATTAATCTATACCAAAGGTGTCTATACTGGTCCTCAAAGGCCGCAGTGGGTGCAGGTTTTCACTCCAATTGAGGAAGAGGATAAAATTTCACTAAGGCTAATCACTTGATTGCTGTTGGCTGGAGAAGAAACCTCATTGATTAAACTGTGCTGGATCATTTGGAACAAAAATCTGAGCCCTCTGTGACCCTTTGTGGAATAGTTTGGACTCATCTGATCTATATATTACTAGTCAATAGACATGTTAATGAGAGCTTATGCTCACTTTAACCAGCCTTTTAGATTTTGTGGTCTAGAAAAAGCCACCCAATGGTTCAGTGGTTCTTTTCCCTGACTTTAGTGAGCGTGCAGTTTGGGATTGATTCCCACTCGATGGTGTTGTGATTCTGAGTGCGATTGGTTGTCTGTACGCTCTGATGGGGAGTTTAGGGTGTGGTGCCCTTTTTGCATGAAATCAGCTGGGATAGGCTCCAGCATCCCTCAATTTTGACGGGACAAGTGACATCATAAATGAATAAATGCTATGGAAAAACATTTGACTTATGTACATTGGGTTGCATTTCATCGTAAATACTACTCCATCATCCTTTTAGTATATTTTAACATCATTTTCTATGTACCCATTTAGATTGGTCTTCCGAAAGGTCCGTGCTCTTCTTGGAGGTCGTGTACGAGTGATATTTTCAGGAGGGGCCCCACTTTCTGCTCGCACGCAACGCTTTATGAATGTATGCTTCTGCTGCCCCGTGGGTCAGGGATATGGCTTGACCGAGACTTGTGGTGCTGGAACAGTTAGTGAAGGTAAGAAAAATGGAAAATTGAATGCTAAAATGTGGATTATATTACAACTACACATTGTACATCAAAATTATTTAACTATAAATGTGAATTTATTCCTGCATTTATACTGTATATGATTATTAACAGATGACTAATAAAAATTGTCTTCAGTTGATAATAAAAATACTAATATAAGGCAATTGTGCAAGGTTTTGTTCGAAAGAATAATTCCTATAGGAATGATATACTAAAGGGAACAAAGTTCTAAAAAAAATGTTCACTGCCACAAAGAAAATTGCTGAAAGCATGTCAAAGTTGTGAGTCATATCATTTTAAATGACCGACTGGTCTTAAAAACTTATCTTGAAATTGCATGTTGAAATATGAGTGGCTTTTCCCAGACAGACTCTAACCACAAATCATCATGCAGCCCACTGATTTGGACATTCCTCAGGGATTGGGCTACAATAGGGCCAATGGGTTATGTTGCCATGATATTAAAACTTGTTGCTTGATGCGAGTGCACTTCCTGATCATCTGTTCGTGTGTGTATCTTATCTGTTTTAGTGTGGGATTACAGCTCCGGGAGAGTGGGAGGCCCACTTGTGTGCTGTGAGATCAAGCTTAAAGACTGGGTAGAGGGTGAGTGAGGCTGTAAGGGTCACAAAATACCCCCAACCACATGTACATACACAGTGTCCTATCCTTTTTTTCTTCTCACACTACACATGTGCAAATTGTACTCAGATGTTTACAAAGTACAAGGCAATAAAGTGAAATCTCACAAAATCAAATACATGCCTTAAAAGTTAAAAGAAATTGATTAAACCAAATTAATAATGAAAAAACATAAAACTTCTTATATCACATTGTTTATATATCTATTTTACTCATAGAACTTGTTTCTATTAGTCGTACAGAAAGCAAATTAATATAAAAAAATTAATTAGTACAACACAAAAAAAATGACAAAATAAGTTCAATACAGATTAAAATGGCTCACATATACTTTACAAGCAGGTTCTTCCTTACTATGCTATGGATTTCATCCACCCAAAACTTATCTTTACATTGTGTTCTCAGGTGGCTATCGGCACACTGACAAGCCACACTCAAGAGGAGAGATTCTAATCGGTGGTCCCAACATAACTATGGGATATTACAAGAATGGTGCAGACAGCCAAAGAGATTTTTTGGTGGATGAGAGTGGCCAACGCTGGTTCTGCACTGGAGACATTGGAGAAGTTCATAAAGATGGCTGCTTCAAGATTATTGGTAAAATGATAGGGGGCAAAATAAAACTAGATAGTACAAGTTAACTTCCTTAATAGTAAATGAGTCATTTCCTATTGAAACCACATAGTCAAGTCATTCAGATTCAACTATTAGTAGAAAAAGTAGACATCACTTTGTAGATTTAAGTAGCTAGATTGAACCTGTCCTTTCTTTAATTCCAGATCGTAAGAAAGACCTTGTGAAGCTGCAGGCAGGAGAATATGTCTCTCTTGGAAAAGTAGAAGCTACATTGAAGAATTGTCCTCTGGTTGACAACATCTGTACCTATGCAAAAAGGTTAGTTATAATGCATGCAGTGTTGGTACAAAAACAGGCTATAGTATTATATTGTGGTTGCCAGGCAAGTAGGCCTTTAAAGGGGCAGTATTAAGTGAGCCATGCTTTTCCAGGTATTTTTATCAGACTTCCAACTGTAAAGTGAATACCAAAGGACCCTTCATAAGGGTTGGTGAGGGGTAAAATGCAAATGATGATGTTCCCCAGTAGGACAACAATAATCAAATGCAAATAACATGGCAAAAAAAAATACAAGAGTTAGAGGTCTGCACACAAAGCTAATGGACTAAACAAGGAATGCATTATTAATCTGAGAGGAAGCACTAATTTTAGGAGCCTTTGTCCATGGGACCCAAAACTGAAGTCAATGAAGCCTGTCGAGGGAAATACAATTGTACTCACTTATAAAATATATGTTGATAGTGTTGACAGGTCATTTTACCTCCCGCACATTAAATTATTCTGAATATAACAATGCACATGCAAAATACAAAAGCATGAAACAGACAGATTATTTTGAATAATATTGTTACAATAAAATGTTCTCCCACTGTAGTGATGAGACGTACGCAATTGCCTTCGTGGTGCCAAATCAGAAGCAGCTACAAGCTCTAGCTGACCAATATGCCGTCAGCGGCACAATGGAGGAGCTTTGCAACAACAAAGTGATGGAAGAACTGGTACTCAAGGTCATCAATGAGGCTGCTTTAGCAGGTAGGAAGACACCTGGCTCATAATAGATTTTTAAATTCACATACCCAAGGGAGCGTGCTTAATAATTGTCTTCATTCAGCCCAGCTCGAGCGCTTTGAAATCCCTCGTAAGATCTATCTGAGTCCAGACGCGTGGACTCCTGAGACTGGACTAGTGACTGATGCGTTCAAACTCAAGCGAAAGGAGCTGGAAATCCATTACCGGAATGAGATTGCGAGGATATACAATGGGAAATGATGACAGGACCACGACAGTCCAACCACAAAGCAGATCAATGAAATGTACTAAAGCATGTGGTTTGCTTTCCCTTTCAGACTATGACCCAGCTCCAATTTGGTTGCACTTACTTGAATACGTGATTGAACTAAAGGATAATGATTTCTTACTATTGTATACATATTTTTTTCCAGAATGTGCAACTCCATTTTCCTTTTTTTTTGCCCAAGTTTGTGACCTCTGGGTCAATCTTTTTTTATTGTTTCAGATGGATGTTATGAAACAGACACTGCGCTGTGTTTAGTTCTTCTCTGGTGAAAGTGCCTGTGTTCCAAAGCAAGAGTCTTTGTATTGCATTTGATTGCACACTTGGTTTGAAGTTGTTTTTTTCTCTTACTTAACATTCAACATAAGCAACTTTTTCTGTCCTGCGGGTCAGGAGACACTTGTTTTTTAATATTTTTAGTTATTTTGGCCTGAATATTCATTTTTTTTATACTGTAGAATGATAATTAAAGGCACAGAAGAATAATTTGATTTTATCATACTCTAGAATGTTTTTCCCCCAAAAATAGAGAATAATTTCATATTTTATTTATATTTAGAAACTGATAAAAGTACATTATGAATGCAATGAATGCGTATGAAGTAACATGTTTGCACATAATGACAATGTAGGGAGGGAACTAATGAATTAGGTTGTCTGCTAGCTGTTCTACTATAACAGACTGTACTTTCCATTGTGCTGAATATACACTCCAGAGTTCACTTATTTATCTATTCTATAATCAACATCATGTTGATGAAGAGTGTAAATCTTAAAAAGTTTTTAATGTTTTAGCCAGGAAAGGCAGTTGATTACAGAAAATGTTTTAAACAATAGAAAAGGACAATTTTGCACACATTTTTTTTAAGATGAGAGAATCACTCCAATCTAAGATGAAGGCAGCAAGACTTGAACTTTAACATGGTGGTGTGATGATTTTTATTTTTTTTATATATATAATTTCTGGTGGGATGTGATTCTGGGTGAAGTGAAATACAACTGAAGACTACAGTGTATTTGTATCTTTCCCTTGATGATCTGTTTTATTGTTGTTTTTTTTAAATGAAGACAAATATGACAATAAAAATCTGGCAAAAAAAAAAAGATTTTTCACAATGTGAGAACTCAATTCATTTGTCACTGTATTCACACAGCTGGTGTAGGGTGAAATTAATTGGGGATAAAAACACAAAAAATGAAAACATTTAATATATAGTCACATTGTGATGAATTCAGATTTCACTCAATATCCTCTTCTGCTTTTAAAATAGGATTAAACGTTTGTTTCCTTTTCCTGTCGTAAAATAAAGAAGTCACTGGAGATGTTTTTTTTTCAGCTTGTAAAATTTGGCTTTCACCCAAAATTTGAAAACTAGAATGTTGGGTCACTTTAGCCCATTTCCCATTTCTTGGGAATGATCATACTTTATGTGTGCATGAAGTGAATAAGCAGCATATCTTAAGTGATAGGAGGCCTGGCAAAGAATGGTAATGTTATAGTGTAATCAATAGTGTTGTTTGTTGGATAACATTTATTTGAATCACTCACTAAATCATTCTATATAAGAGTTTCTCCTGATTTATATGGTTCAGATCATATCTGTATATGTTGAAATAACCCTTTATTGTAAAAATGGCTTATTAACACACTATATTGTGTGTGCCATAGCTCATTATTCTCTAAATTGTCATTGTGGCAAAATAACATTTGTGATCATTAACAGGTCTTTACGCTTTTGTCGAAATGAACTGCAAAGTATACAGTGAAACCTGTTGCTGAGTTTCAAAACCCCCATGCATTTAAATAATTCAGTAGAAATGCTTTAGAAAGCTGTTAATGATATTTTTGTATCTTGTATCTCAACAGCGGACGTTCTGTGTTTTAGGCTCTCGACAGGGACAGACAAGCCTTGTTTTACAGTCAACCCCCTCCACGTGACACAAAGTTGGGGAGAGGGAGTCAACGCTGTATAAATAATGTAATCCTTGGAGAACTTCTGCCAAACTCGAAAAGCTGCAAGACGTTAAACGCCGGTTGTTGACGTCTCATGAAATTGAATTCCTTTTTTTGGTGAGTAAACAATGACTTTTTTACAAAATTTGCTTGAAAATTACTTTCAATGTACGTTTTGGTGGAGGGAAAATGTATTTTAAATACAGTAAATTATCCATGCAAATATCAGATGTCCAATAATGGTTATTGTATATAGAGACAGTTACAAAGACAAAGTTTAATATACAAATTAGGGTTTATATCCACTTGTGGTCAATTTCTTTTAACCCCCGCTGCTGTATAGTTTTTTTGTTCGTTTTTTAAGTAAAGACTGAAGAAAAATAATCTAATTTATGATGATATTTAAGTGCACTGCATGCAAATGTTCAATTTTAAAAGCTTTAATCTGAGTAATTACATTACAAACATAAACAGTGGGACACACCATGCACATTAATTACTTCTTATTTCCCCATAGAATGTGTAATTGTGATTATTTGTCCCAAATTGTCATTTATACATGCGCAGATTGATTGCTCATTATTTGTTTGTTTATTTTTGTCCCCTTTCCTGTATAATTGTACTGGGAAATGCATGTTTTTTTTTTTTTTAATGACGTCATTTTCTCTTTAGTTCAGCAAGTGAGGCTGCATTGACAAGATGGAGCACCTGGGCAACTCCAACCAGAGTTCCACGCACTCCGCTTTGGCGCTGAGCGGCGGAAATGCATACTTGTACATTTTAGTCGTCATCTCTTTATACGGAGTCTTTCTCTGTGGCATCATGCTGTGTTACTTCCACTCCAAGAGGAAGGAAAAGAGGAGGACCAACATTTTCACGCGCCTTGTTCACGAGGAGGAGGAGAGGGAGTGGGGGGCGTTTCCCAAGAAGCACAGCTTCTCCTTGGGGGCAGAGGCTGCCGTGGGGATGCGCTCGTTGAACCTCGCTTTGCCCTTTTGCGCCAGCCACGGAAACCCATTTGGACGTGTTCTCCATGAGAGAGCGCTGCCTTCACCACTGGCCTGTGTGCTTTGCGCGGAACAGAGCAGCGTCAGCTCCCTCTGCTCCTTGACGGACACACGCTTGGCCATCGAGGAGGAAGAATCGGACAGCGGCACTGGGGAGGGTCCAGATGAGACCAACAAGGCACCAGTGGAAAACGTTGTGGAGGATTCGGGCTGAAAAAAATGAAAGACCGAACGAAAGAAAACAGAAAAATAAGACCACCTGGTGACTGTAGTGTAGGTGGGATAGGCTCCAGCACCCCTGTGACCCTTGTGAGGATAAATGGTTCAGAAAATGAATGAATGGAAACAACAAAAACAAAAATAGAAGAAAAAACAAGAAAGGAAGAAAGCAAAAGCTCAGTGGTGCAAAGACTGGAACCCAAAGGTGGTAAAATAGTCTAAATTTGCAGTGTACTTAAGTACAAGTACAGAAATCTGTACATAGAGACTTTAGTAACAGGAGCTCAAATTCACTTTATCCTGATCAAGTTCTGGGAGTGTGGGATATATCAAGTATTCCACAAAAAATGTTTCAGGTATTAAAAAAGCAGTACAAGTATAATCCAATTTCTTAATCTTGAGTGACATATGAGAACATCAAGAATTCTCCTTCTAAGATTTCTCAGTTTTTACAAATTTCTCATCATTCTTGGTCATTGCAACGTTCTCAAACTACATATACAAATACACATTGGGGTCAGTATGTCCCTGTTCTCAAATAAAAATATACATATTGTCCCCCTACTTTTAGACAGGAGTTATGGAAAACAGACAGTATAGGGGCCCTCTAAGACTGGAGTTGGGCAGCCCTGGTCTAAGCCATGTTTGCTTGTTCTGTAAGTGTTTAAAAAACAAACACAACTTTAATATTTATATATTAAAAAATATATTAAGATACCCTCAAAATGTTGTCCGAAACTTACTAGAGTTGGCCCCAAGGCAGAAGAGACCTCTAAAAGTGGGCCTTTGGTTAAATGCTTGCTGAAAATTAAAAAGGGACGCATAGTGTTGACTGCAAAATGTATTTCAGGTGATAAGTAAATACTTTACTGATTATTTTATAGAATTAAATCCTACCGTTCCTCCTTTTTTTCCTATGACTGAATGTAAAATAAATGATGACCCTCTGGCAACACATTTTGGCCGTGGATTTAGTCTTTTCCACCTACGCATAATAAAGGAAAATATAGACATTTTTTTTACTTTTTACTATAGGAGTGAGCAACAAAGAGCAAATGACAATTGTGTGAAATGTTAATGTTTTTTTTTCCTTTTTGTTTTATTTTACATATATGATCTATGCCATATTATTTGTGTTTCATTTCAGCTGTTAATATATATATATCCATAATTATATGCATTGTGTCCATGCCAATCTTTTCTAGTTTGTGTTGATGACTCATACTGCAGGGCAAGTGAGGAAACGGATGTCAGCCTTGGCTCTCTGGACTGAAACCACCCTCCCCTGTACCCCTTTTCTGTATAATATGTGAGTGAATGAATACATGCACCTGGAACACACTGAACTTAATAGACCTGTCTTTCCTCTGGAAAAAAAAACACACATGCTTTCTTACATGCACTTTAATTATACATTGTGTAAATTTGCATGATCAATATAGTGCATATTGTGAATGGTAAAATATAGCATTATCTGATACTTAAAGGGGTAAGAGAGAACAATTTAGGGAGAGCAGAGTGCAGAATTATTAGGAATTTTAGATTTTTGAGGATTAATTTTGTTATTGGCCCTGGACTAAATTGCCTAAAAATTCTGCACCCCCTGTATATATATGGTTTGTGCAAGTAAAGAAACCTATTTACTCCAGCACTCCCTTTTTGTTGTCATATATAATAGAACCAATAGGGGACAGTCTTGTCGTATTTATTCAATGATTGTCCATGTTATTTTTGGGGTTGGCCCTCAATTAACATTATGATTGTGTTGAGGAAAACAAGTGGGTGGATTCAAGTGGATCACATATTAAATAATTATACACTTTTAGAAACATAATAAAGTTTTGAAAATAACTTGAAATTACTTGTCCTCTTTACATTAGTCTGTCAAATGATTGTATAGAGACATTTTGATATAAGGCAACATACCAGAAAAAGTGTGGTAAAAGCTTTTGATATAATGCAGTGCACTTTGGCACTACCACCAATTTAAAAGAAACATTTAATGACTAGGGAATGGAATTTCTGTGGGTGTGAGTGTGCATGGTTGTCATTCTCCTTGTGCCCTGCGATCGGCTGGCCACCGATTCAGGGAGTCCCCTGCTTCTGGCCCGGAATCAGCTGGAATAGGCTCCAGCACCCCCCCCCCCCCCCCCCCTGCAACCCTATTGAGGATAAAGTGCTTTAGAAAATGAGATGAGACATTTGCCTCATATCTCAATGGGAAACTAACACTTTATGATGTGCTTTGCTAATATAAACCTTCAGACAAAAACAACATTTGAAAGCCTTTATGAAAAGGCAGTTGTCTTTTGTTCTCTGGACAAATTCATTTCTACCTCATGTCACCTGTCTTGGGTCAGTACCATCTGGCAAGATGATCACATTTGAGCTGTCAAGTGTAAACCTGTTCTCTCTTATCTGTGACGAACATGCTGCTACCCCCAGAACAATTATCACGGTCCACCGGGGACATCTCTTTCGCATCAGAAACGTAATACAATGCCCCACCATACTGTGATCCTCCTGTAAGCACGTCCTCTTTCTTTATAAGAAGAGAATTGAAACAGAAAACAGAAGGAACCCAATTTTTCTGCTTCTCGTCACCCAGGCAGCGTGACACAGATCTAAACTTACTGAAGCATTCAGCATCCTATTTCCTCCTTAACATAAACACCACTGAATAATTCATGGAGAATGAATGTGCGTGTACATACACACTCCACATCCCCCCCCCCCCTCGACTAGACCCCTCAAACTCACACAGAGGGATGGTTCAATCACTCTACAAGAAAGTTAAGGCTGATGCATTGCCGAGCTTGTAGGAGGAGAATTCATGTACTCTTTG
Organism: Stigmatopora nigra; assembly: GCF_051989575.1. Classification (NCBI taxonomy): domain Eukaryota; kingdom Metazoa; phylum Chordata; class Actinopteri; order Syngnathiformes; family Syngnathidae; genus Stigmatopora; species Stigmatopora nigra. The sequence goes on from NC_135515.1 coordinate 9,616,432, forward strand.
ATTGTACAACAGCTCAGCTGTTATTGTGTTCAATAGTGTATTTGCAAACGTCTGTGGGAAAGAGAAAAAGATGCAATGTTGGAGAAGGGCAGAAAGTTCAAGAGTTTTTCTTAGGAAAAAGTGCATGAGAGCTAGAAGGGTAAGAGTAATGAAGTTAACCGGACATGCAAAGCGCCTCCTACGCTGTGGCACAGGAAGCTTGTTATTAGTGTTCCCAAGTGGAAATTGATACAAGGGTCTATTTCTTGCATGCTTAGAACTCACACACATACACACACACATAGATTGTTGCTGTTTCACTTCATAAGCTTTTTATACCCCTTAGGATTTATGTAGGATTATGTAATGAATCTATTTTTAAAGTGGTTGGAGCCCACATGTCTTAAATTAAACAAAATTATCTCAAATAGTCGCAGAGCTCTGCTGTTAAATGGCGACCAATCGGCATGAATAATTAGTGAGAAGAGGGGATGTAGGAAATTAATGAATGGGCACTGGAAACTTTATAGGTAAGTGGCATTCTTGGAGTTTTCTGTGACAGGTTATAGGCTTTGTGTGGAGTCAATGCTGGGGATTCCAGTGTTTTTTTTGTAGCTTGGCTTGCCATTTTGGTGGCAGTTTGACCTTGGCAATTTGATGCAAAGTGGCCGTTTAAAAGAGGATGCTCTGTTCTTATCAGCAGAACCTACTTCCCTCCCTTAAACAAATTGGTAAGCTATATGGAGATCACATTTGGTATTGACAGACTGCTAGGAAGTAGAACTATAATTGGAAGGTGAAATGTATTATATTAACAGTCCCCTTTTAATATCTGCATTTCTTGTCCTTTTTTTAAGTATAGAAAAATGCAGTGCTTCACAGGGACAAAGAATAAATATAAGACTCATGATTGTTGTTCTTGATGGCAAGTGTGCTAAAGTATCAGACAAAGTGGGTTTTTGCTATTCCGGTACTAAAGAACCTGTCATTGTAATGAGGTCGGTCAACATCACTGTGAAGTGTTTTTGGCTTCGATATCCAAATCACACACTCATCATTAAAATGTATTACAATATTGAACCTCTGACATCCTATTAACAGAATGCCTTATTTAAGGATATGATCATGTGCAGTTACCGGTCAGTTATCAACTCATTGGTTCCCTTCCTGCATCCTGCAAAATTTGCCTTCTACATGTAAAATGTACATGCAAATACTCGAACTTTTAAGGTGGAAACTCACTACTATAATAGTTTTGGGTGCAAGACTTTTAGGAGAGATACTACTATAATTGAAGGGCACGTCCACTCAGCTTACCAGGCTCAGCCTCTCGGTAGCCGGGGCTCTGTGTTCATTGCTGTGTCAAAAGCTTAATTAAGTCTGTGGGAGGTACTGCTCCTCTCTGCCAGTTTTGCTTTACCCACTAATGAGCACAGTCATAGTCTACTGTCAAGGTGGAACAAAAGCAAACTCTTGCTTGCGTTATTTCTCCAAGAGAAGCAAAACATTGCACTGTGTACTGTTAATCATTTGTAGTGAACATCACATTGTCAGCTGATAGCTGTAAACAAGGTGGATGAATAAATAGAAGGCTGAAGGCTAATTATACATTCCTCCAACTTGCCCCTATGGGCATGTTACCATACCAACAGGCACTGAAGAATTGTCGCCATATATAGTAACAGTTTTACACCCCCCCATGGGAAAAAAACTATAAATCCCTCAGAAAAAAATGATGATTTGACCTCCATATCACTATTAAAGAGATTTTGTGTGTATGTTAAACACTTTTGTCATCTCATTTTCCAAATTACACGACATTGAGAACATGTGAAATTTGAAATTGATCCATTTTTTCTTGTGTCCAACTGATCATTTATTTAATTGCTTTTTCAGTGCAAAATCCCTAATGTTTGAATTCAAATTTCCATTAGTTTTAAGCAGACTTTGCATTTTAACTGCTCAGAAAAAGACAGTTTCAGTTTACCTAATAGTCTGATACTCTTCCTCACAAGGCAATAGACCTCAGCAATAAATTGCATGTCTCATTAACAGGGGAATACTAGATTGTAATCATCAACTACTACCTAATTAGCAGGAATCAGGAAGCACTCTGTAAAGATTAACTTTTGTCAGGTTGAGGATTGAAAATGGATGATGATAAAATCACAGGCTGTGATGTGTAAACCTTGAAGTAAAGTGGAAGACATGAGTCAAGGCAAGTTGACCGTGACATTTTTGCATTATTACATATCAAACATTGACCTTTCAGCAGTGAAAAAAATATTGTACCTTACACCTTTCTTACTGATACAATTGCCCTAGCGTACTCGATAAAAGAACAGTTTATACTCTAAGTGACATTTTCTGGCAAATTTCTTGTGTTTTCTTTTTCATTCCCCATCAAGGCAATGATAGAATGTTCTTGTCTGTTCTTTTACTGGTAGTATTCCCAACACATTTTGTTATTAATTTGCTGTACTTGTGTGTCATTTTAGGGTTACTATGGACATAAAGCATTTATTGGGGTCAGAAAAGCCATACCAAAAGATTGGATTGTCGCAACCAGATGCTGAATTTATGGCAGACTAAAAAGGACATGTAGCTAAGTCAAACAATTGTCAAAAAATATTCAATCTCTTTTATTTGGGCTGACTTTTTTTAAGCAGGGCTTCATTCTAAGTGAATTACCTTTCATCCAAGTTGTGAGTGTAAGGTGAAGACAAAAAATATTCTATTGTATTCTATGTGACTCTGCAAAAGGGTATCTATGTAAAAAGAATGTAGCTGATTTTAACATAATTGGGCATAAATAAATATCAACAGCATTTTTTTTTTGTTGAGAAACGGTGGTAATGTGTATTTATGTTTCCACTGGGAAATAATAATAGAAATCAGTGATTCAGAATAAAGGATTATGATGGGTGCCAGTTGAATTGGGAATTACCTTGGAGTGAATCCAGCTAGGACAGCTGGTGAGCTGAGCACTAACACGCAAGAGGATAAAATTGGAATCTGTTGAGAATTGTTGCTTGTGGAAACCATGCTGTTTCATCACCTCTTTAAATGTTTCAGAGAGCTTTGAATGTGAGAAGAAAATTAGCCCTGAATGGACTGATGAAGTGTTTCAATATTTACATTTGATTACAACTGGTTACAAGACTGGTGGTTAGACTGGTCACAGTTGTGGGGTTCGAACCCAGGTCGGTCCTCCTGTAAGGTGTTTGCATGTTTTCCCTGTGGGATTTCTCTAGGTATACTTTTTTGCTCCCACGTTCCGAAAAATGTGCATGGTAAGCTGTTTGAATTCCCATAGTTATGAGTGTGAGCCAGGTCACCCTAATGAAAGAGATCTTGATCTCAACCGGGTCTATCTGGTTAAATAAAGGTTTAAAAAAATGCCCAATAAATTCAAATTATTTACACAGCATCAATAAAAGCTTCATAGCAAAGAAATTGAATAGTACTTCAATTTTATTCACTAAATCATAGTATTTTAGGTGCTTCCACAGCCCACAATTACAACCCAGTCTGCTTTGCTCTTCTCTGGCCACTCAAAGTAATTGCTGTCATCTTTTTCCTGAGTTTTCAGTTTTTTCTTAGTTTAAATATGACTACAGCAAAAAAAAAATACTATGTCTTGTTCTGAAGCAAGAAATGCTAATAAAACATTTTCCACAATTATTGTTAATGGGACCATGTTGGGTTAGTTATGAGTGTGCAAATAGAGTATGAAACAAGTTGGAACACCATGTAATACAAAGTATTTTATAGGCAGCTTTAAAAAATATCAGAAGAATTTTCTCTTGGGAATTTTTCTACAAGAGCAATTATCTTTTGAGCAATATGAAACAATTGGGGAGCTCAGTTGGGAAGCAAGAAAGTGGCTGTAACTTTTTATAAATTCATATTGATAGAATGAGCCATCAATGAAAGGAACTGGTTGGGCTATTAAAAATATAAATGTATAATTTATAGCATCAGCAGTGTCTAAACATAATGTGTCAAAATCAGTAAATGCAAGTTTAAAACACTGAAATGTCGACAGAATCCATCCAGTTATATTGTGAACACAGTGTCTCGAATGTATTCAGATCTATGCATTATATTATCAAGTTCAGAACAAGGAGACCCAGAGGCAATTTCAATGGCTCAATGAATATGATCATATCACTCATAAGAATCTAACCACACATGTATTCGATGTGCATCATGATGAACTGAATCAACATGAATCACTGGATCTAGTCAATGTTTCACCTCAAGTCAGCTCCCTAATGGAGAAGCATAATAAAATAAGCTGAATAGTAAACGAAATGGGTATTGAAAAGACTTTTACTGTCAAACACAGCTCAGTCCTGAGGATTGTCTCTGGAAAAGATCACGGACAGAAAGCCAACTTGAATGTACTACATTTGTAGCCAAATAGGATTCTATCTACAGGTACACACTGACACAATGGATAAGCAATGCAGTGTGCTGTAGTGTACAAATAAATGCAGTATGACCTATGAGTCATACTTGCTGCACTTCCTGAAGCTATCAGGCTGCTGGATGGCAGGATGGATGAAGCAGACAGCCACAGTATTAGTGGTGCTTCCTGTCTCTCATGGGCACACACAGGGCTCAGGCTTGGATTTGGATTTTCAAAGGACAAAAAAAATCACTTAAGTTACTGGATAAACTACAGCAGACACACACACCACAAAAAAGCAGTAAAATCTATGTTTAATGACCAGACCAGATATGTGTGGTTGATAGGGGGAAGCACCCTCAACCCCAAAAGGTTTGTGCCACCCCACTTAAAGCATAGAGCTGTTAAATAACCAAATGTTTAAAGCTGAGTGAATTTGGTCCCCCACTTAAAATTTGGTGGAAATAGTTTGTTTTTGTGCTATATATTTTTTTTTTTGTGCCATGAAGGTTTTGTTTTCTGTCAATGCAGAAGGATTGCCTGTATGTTTGCTCTGTATCGAGAAGTTGTCCAATAACACAAAGTGTAATGAAACAAATCTGACCATCGCTTACGGCACTGCAGTGTGCGGTTGGGAAACATTGCTCTATAAGGTAAATAAACATTTAATCATGAAGACTAATTTTGAATTTGTAGCCACCGGAATTGTTTTAATAATAGGCTAATCTAATGATGGCAATACATGGTGTGTGTATATATATAAATATATATTCAGCATGTATTACCTTCAATTATAAGGCTTTTCATTTTTTTGCAGCCCCCGACATAGTATTTGTTTTTGGGGTACAATATGGCTCTTTCCACATTTTGCCAAGTTCATTTTCCTAAACAACTAGAATGCGTTGATTGTTTGTGTGCTAATCTCCTTACAAACCTCCAGCAGGTGAGTCATGCTCACGAATCAGTTATTCTTGCAGGCAGAATGTAATTCTATATTGTCAACAACAAAACAACCATGTACGGTAAATAGATATTGAAAATGCTTTTCCAAAAGTTGCAACCCTTCTTCTCAACTTTGAAATCTATTCAAAACTAAATCTCAGTCTCACTTTACCTTTTATAGACGTGAAAAAACAAACATGCAAACACACAGAAGGGTTAATTGTTATCTTGGTCCATTGATGAATTAACCTGAAGTGGCTCTTGCCCAATCTGTTACCACAGCTGACATTTCCTGAAAAAAAAAATTCACATGAACTCACATGAACTCACATGAACTCACAGACACACACAGACACACACACACACACACACACACACACACACACACACACACACACACACACACACACACACACACACACACACACACACACACACACACAGACACACACACGTGAGAGAGAAAAGACTCTGACGTCAAATGCTTCAGACCTATTCAGTGCCTGTGCCCCCCCCCCCCCTCTCCTTCTATGTTATGGTTGCCAAGCCTCTAAAACCCAATGTTAAGGAGCAGAATTATTGGCTGTCAAGCCGCGTGGTAATGAATGGGGAGCAGCTGGCCAGTTGCCAGGGGAGAAACGTACATCACTGAACAGAAAGAGGGGAGCCTGATGCCCTCCATCAAGAGGGATGAAAGGTTATACTACGTAGATGCTGCACCAACATAAAAATCACCCACTGCAACATCATGTACCCTGCCAAAATAATATTACACCTCATTTAAATTCTGTCTCCAAATGTCTGCCCTTCCTGGTAAGGCAAGGTAACATTTTCGACTACACTTAAAAAAGAAAAATAAGCGAGGCCACTGCAATGATATGCACTCAAGAAATGGGATTGATGGATGTTTTGTTTCCAATGGAAATCGCTCAACTGAAGTAAAAAAAATTCTATGAATTCCATTTACATTAAATGACAATAATGGTGAGTCTTCAAGTTTTTTTTAGGTGTATACTAGTGGACTCATTTTAATATAAAGATCAACATGATGACGCTGTAGTCTTGAAACACTTTAAAGTGTTTAGTAATGTGGTAATATTGATAAACATTTGTGCAAAAGTTAATGGCTAGAGGGAAGAAGCTTTAGGAATGTCAATTTGTTTTAGTGGACTGCAGTGTGTTAGGACCTCTTCACACTAGCATGAGCCAATTTACCCATTTGTTGATAATCTGGTTGTGAGGACATGGCTTTGCAGGGTATTTTGTGCTAAAGTTATTAGTAGAACTTTACATTTCAAGTCAAAGTAAACTTGAACTCCAAATATAAAGTAGGAAGATAGGCAGTTTCAATTCTAAATTTAAAGTAAACTAGACTTTAATTTAAGTACTACATAGAAGAAATGACATTATTATAACTTGACAAAATATTTAGGAATACTCAAAATTATGGTTTTCATTATTTATGATTTTAATAGAAATTGATCTTCCTTGGTCCATACTTAAAAAAAAAGATAATCGTCAAGTGAGAATAGAGTGTTCTCTATAGTATAAAGATAAATGTAATTACCTTGGTGCGCAAGATCCATGAAAAATTGTGGCTCAGCATTTTCACCCAATGATTGAATTTGCTATGAATCAGCGACGTGAAATATTGTGCATTATATTCCTTGATTCTCTTTTCTGTATATTGTTTTGCTTATGCCAGTCCTCACATAACTTCTAAGGAAGACTGCATTAGTATTGACAAAAAAGAGTCCAACACTCGCACTTTGCACTCTGCAGTGACTCTCAAATAAAATATCCAATGCGAGCAGCAAACCCTCAAACTGTCTTAACACATATATCAGTGTGAGAAAGAAATTTAGTAGTGCTTAAAACTTCTTTGGTAAGTGAAGAAGAGGTCAGTGACTTTTATTGTGCAGGCTGTGGGAGTGGGTGAGTTGTTAATTGAATTCTGTTTACCAGTAAACCTGCCACAGGCACAACCACAAGCAATTAGCCAGACAGCTGCAGTTTGATCTGCACATAACAGTGAATGAGTAGGTGGAGGATGTATTAGTCATGCAGGAGAGTGTAATTAGGCTGGTTGGAACTCTTTCTATCTGTCTGTCTCCCTTCCTGTCTGTCTGCGTGCCTGTCTGTCTGTCCCTCTGTTTGTCTGTCTGTTTTTCTGTCCGACTGTCTGTTGAACATCCGTGATGAGATTAGTATGTTTAAGTTTGGTGTTTTTTTTCACAAACATGCCAATTAACAACACTATAAATGTTTTTGTAAACAACTTTTTCTTCTTTGTTTTTGCAGCATTATACTGTATCCCAGACTACAAATCTTTCAGCTATATATGAACCCTAATTATTGAAAATGCTACTCAAAATATAACAACTGACGTCATTAGGTTTTTTCACATTTAATAAGGAGACATTCATTCTGAAAGCCTCTTTAAAATGCTTCTGGTTGCTGTTTGTGTAAAAGGAACAACATAAAAAGAAAATATTAAAAGAATCTCTTTCAACTATTATTATAACCCAAGGATATTATAAACTACAATATGTTTGCATGAAAAATAGATAAGCAGGTCATTGGGGGATAGCCAGAGCTAACTTCAAAGGAAGTGAGGGAGCAAATTTATGAATGAAAGTGTAAGCGACTCACAGTGATCCATTGCAGAGAAGACTTGACAGGCTGCCAGAAATAGAAAGCAGATTGTGTGTGCGTGCTTACAAGTTAAGGGCTCTCTCTTCCTCTTTATACACGCTCACATGCGCGTGCACACACACACACACACTGCAGTCTGCAGTCCCTCATTCTCCCCCGCCTATCTGATCCTTTGGTGGAGTCAGAACATGAGTCATCACTGGACTTTTAACCGCATCTGTCTCCCAATGCTGCAGTAGAACTTCGTCGGAGCACGTCAATGGTAACAGCAGTTAGTATGAAAAAAGTGACTTGGAAAAACAGCCCTGGAAGGTCGTCAATATTTGCCAATTGTCCAGTTAGACATTTCATTCGAATAAGAAGTGGATTATGAATCTGTAAAATTCAGAGGTTGGAGAGAAATCCAACACAAACAAAAGAAAACAAATAAATCTTATTTAGTTTGACCTTTCAGTGATGTAAGCATCTGTATAGATGTAGATGTTCACTCTTTATATGCAAGAGAGTATCTTAACGTCCTCAAATGGAATGAATGTACATTTAAAAAAAACAATGCTGCAAAAGTACTAGTCACTAAGTACAAAAGGTGAAGGTTTGCAACTTAATGTTAAGTTTTTCATTTTAGCTTTGGCCCTGGCAGACAAATACTGTCAAGGTGAAAATTTGCAAATACTCTACAGGTAATGTTGGTGACACAGTGGAACAGCTGCTTTAGTCTTTAGTTTAAGCAGAATGATACAATTGGAAAGATATGGTTGATACAACATTGTCAATACATTTGGAAGGAAGTATTCAACAAATATATTTTAAAAAAATGAATATATAGCCAATATAACAGTGTTTTAGTCCAAGCACTGTTCCCCAAAAGAGAGTCCTTTATGTTTTACTGTTATGAAAAAAGCTGCGCGTGACAGTGGGTGCGTGCCTACTTCATTCTCTGACGTACAAGTCACATGGTGCGTGTCTCATAGTATGAGGAGCTGTCCGCGGTGCTGAAGACACACTCACGCTGGAGACAGAGATGCTCAGAGCAGTCAACAAGAACTTTTGCTCAAACTAAATCAAAAAAAGGTAAGATTTTGTAGTTTTATTAGATGGATGAGGCCACACAACCAGTTTTTCTTCATGTAATAAATTATGTGCGTTTTCAGGGTTTTATTGAAGCAGAGCTTTGCCAACCTGATGCTCAGATGTTGTGTTGCCTTTGTTTGCATATGCATATGCACTTGTCTTGTTGGGTTCTTTGAAGGGTTTTTTTATGTGCTTGCAAGTAGGGAAATCATACAAAATCTCTGTTCTGACTTTTCGGTTTTAAAAACGAAAGAACAATGTAAACAGAAAATAGCATTTGAAATAGTTTGCAATTAAAGCAAAGCTTAATGTTTTTCTCAAACTACTGCATCTCAAAGAGGAGGAATTTATATTGCTCTGCCATTACTTATTTAGTCCGCGCTTTAGTCATCGAGAGTGATAATTGCCTTTTAAAAGGGTTTGCACACAAATGTGGCTTCTGTGGGAACATCACTCTTACCGGGTTGCCTTGACAACAGGGCTGTGACTCACGGTGGCGTCAATTTAACGACTAATGAGATTTGTAGGGGAGCTGAATGCTGCTATGCTGCTGCAGGATGTCATCCTTAGATAAGAAGCAACAGGCGGCGATAGCATCACTGCAGCTCAGACCAATCAAATTAATACTTAATAATCATTACTCTCCAGTCGGGCAAAAGGAAAAAAATATTTAAAACACAGCAGATACCCTCAAAAAGATTCACAATTGAACCTTCCTTCCTTTTAATGTATGAAATTGAATGCATATGCCTATATATATATAAATATATATATATATATATATATATATATATATATATATATATATATATATATATATATATATATATATATACAGCTCAGACCTATAAAATTAATCCTTAATAATCATTACTCTCCAGTCAGACACAGGGAAAAAATATTCAAAATACAGCAGATACCCTCAGAAAGATTTACAGTCGAACCTTCCTTTCTTTAATTGTATGAAATTGAATGCATATTTTTTATATGTATGTATGTATGTGTGTATATATATATATATATATATATATATATATATATATATATATATATATATATATATATATATATATATATATATATATATATATATATATATATATATATATATATATATATATATATATATATATATATATATATATATATATATATATATATATATATATATATATATATATATATATATATATATATATATATATATATATATATATATATATATATATATACAGATAGAGATATATATATACACATAGATATGTATATCTGTGATTCATTTAAGGTCTGTGCTAACTGGTGTGTGTCGGACTTTTCCCTGCAGGGTTCACAATGTTGTCGTTCCCCAGACACCTGACCAGAGAAAAGCCTGGCATTCCCCGTTTGGCCCGGCTTCTCTTTGTCACTCTCTGTCTCCGCTCCATTCACGGGGCTACTCTCAGAGAGCATCGACTGCGGGAGGGTGACTCAGACGCTCCCCAGGCACCTGATTCTGACATGATCAAAGCCTTGGAGTACATTGAGAGCCTCCGCCAAAGGACAGACTCACAGGACAAGCCTCTTCTCTCTATGGGGAACAATGCCGAAGAAGTGGATGATGCTCAGAGGATCGGCACCATGATGAGGCAGGCTCCCGACCCGACTCGTGCTAGAAACGATGAAGAAAAAGACGACGCGGAAGTGGAGAGAAGTGACGATAAGAGTGAGGAGCTGCTCCAGGCCGTACTCAGCACTCTCCAACAAACTGAAAAGGCCCCCAAACCTCCTTTGCTTCGTCCATCCTCTCTTGGTGGAGGCGACGCCAAAAGTGCTATGTACCCGAGGGTACAAAAGCAAAAGGGCATCATGCCCCACAAGAAGATGCCCTTAATGTTTGAAGATGATGAAGAAGGTGTGGGGGAGGAGGACGAAGACCATGAGAGCCCTTTTAAACGCACCAATGAGAATGTGGAGGAGAAGTACACGCCTCAAACACTAGCGACTCTGCAGTCAGTCTTTGACGAACTGGACAAGTTCACCAATGTGAAGGCCTCGCACAAACGACAGGAGGAGGATACGGGTGATGAGGAAGAGGAAGAGGAGGAGGGGGAAGAAGGGGGAGATTTGTTCAATCTGAGAAATGTGGTATACGACGACAATGAAGGCGAGGACCTAGCTGACTGGGGTCCCTCGCAAGAGCAGGGCGATGAAGGAGAGGAAGATGACAGGCAAGAGTTGGATAGGAGCCTCGACTATGTTGATGATGAGGAGCAGGACGAGGAGGAGAATGAAAGGTATCCGGTTCGGAGGTCAAATGATCCAGACCAGGTCGACTACTACATTCTTAAGGTGCTGGAGAGGACAGAAGAAGAGGAACAGAAACGAGCGATTGAGGAAGAGGAGCAAAAAAGGGCTGCGAGACGAGTATCCCAGTACCGAGAATACATTGACCCCCGCGTTATTCATCAGCTCCTTCAAATCTCTCAGAAATACCGGATCCCGCCTGAAGATCTCCTGGGGGTGCTCAAAACAGAAGAAACACTAAGTCAAGGAAAGAAACAACAGAGCCGAGACAAAAACCAAGTCTGGAAGACATCAACAAAGAAGATTTATGGCATTCCTCAGGACATATTCTTTAGTAGGCGCCTTCCTGTCAGAAATAACTTCCCCAAAAACCTGCAAAAAGATGCAATCCTAAACATCCTTGGCTTGAACCGAGATCAAAGTCCCATCAGGAAACCATACAGAAGCTCACGAATTCACACTTTAACAGCAGGGCGCACGGGGGATGCCGCTCCCACACTGCGACGTCTCCCTCCAAGCAAGACGAAGGACTACGACGACACGGCAGATGGCGAGCTGGCAGCATATATGGCGGCACAGATGCTGCCGCGTTATCCTGGCCTCGCGTACCGCTATGGCAAGACTGGCCAAAAGCGGGACGAGACAGGGCAGAGCATGGCGGGGTCATTTGAACAGGCTATGCAGGACTATTTGGATCAAATGGACTCAAATAAGGAGGCAGAAATAAAGAGACAATCTGAAGACGATGCAAGAGGGGACAACAGGCAAGAATTTGACAACAACGCTATGATGAAATTGATGACTTACCTCAACCCAGAAAGTGAGGACAGTGAGATAGCACTCAAGGGCATATAAATCAACACATACAGTTACACCTCAGTGAATAGGAATATCAGAAAAGTTGTTTTATTTTCATTATTTCAATTCTAAATTTGAAATTTCTGCCTAATTTAGATTATGGACAAATTAAATTCAAACAGCAGTTCTACTTCCATGTTAAAAATGAACATTGTTCCATGTGAGATCCAAATTTCTTAAAAAAGTTACATTTGAGCCTTTTCTTTGTTGTAAAATACTTCAGTTGTTGCTAAAAATATTCGACTCTAAAAGTAGTGATGTTATGTAAATGAGGCTTTCCACAATATTCTATTCTAATCTACAACTGGATATTTCTGTATATGTTATTGTGTTGGTTGAGGTGATAGAGATAAAGAAGTATTTTCAATGATATAAAATGCAGTCAATTGTGGTTCCTCTGTAAGTCTACTGAAAATTTTATTTATTAGCTGAAATATGAGTGTTCAGACAATATTTTGTTTAAGTTGCTCAACATCCCATACATGTGACTTGTCAGATTGCTACATACACTTACGCACGAATACACGATGCACGCACAAGCATATCAGTGTTGGACCTCTACACTTGTGTTTGTTGGTAATTCTTTCTTAAATGTAGGCATATGTGAGAAACTTGAGGTTAATAAAGCATTGACTTTATTTTTTTCCTCACTGAGTCCTGTTTTTATTTCTTTCCAACAAAACCATACAAATGTAGTAATCACCAAACAACTAATAAACTACTAATAAATACTGTTGATTTGGTTTACATATATGTTAATTTATTTGCTTTATGACTCACAAAATACACATTATTGCTTTGGCTGTCCTTTAAAACTAAATAGGATATATTTTAAAAAGTATAGGAAAGACAGAAAGAACCAACGAAAGAATACAGCAGGACTCAAGTAAACATATTACACACATTACAAGTAAAGCATTTTGTTTTGTGTCCTGAGATTTCAGACGTCGCGGTATTATTCCAGTTCAGTAGGAAGGTTTGTTCATATACTCCTCCATTGTCTGCAACCACAAAAATAAACGTTATAGCGAGGATTTACATGACTCACTTTTTTTCCAAACCTACGTTCACAAGGGGGGTGTGAAAGCATACTGCACCTCTTGAAGAGCATCACCCTCCTGCAGAGACACACCCACGGCCATTTTGGAGGTTTCTTGCACTTCTCCTCCCATCAAGAATTCATCCAAGATGTAATACGCCTTTTCAAAATTGAAAATAATGTCCAGCTCACACACCTGAAAACAAAACACTTAACTATCCACTGGACTGTAAAGGGAATTAGATTATTAAATAATATTTACAAAAGTTTTAGACCACCATTTAAGGACCACTGCTGCCTAACAATTAGGAATATTGATAATTATAAATACCTTGCCCATTCTTTTCTTGCAGTTCTATAATGTTTCTTGTCATTTTTATTGTGTATGAAGTGCCATGCTTTCATGTGGAGCTCTTAAACTGAATAAATGTGGTTGACAATTTTTACAGTGGCAATAAATCTAGTCAATATTTTTGTAGTATTGGATAATTTATCTGAAAGCATAAAGTCGATATTCTACAAGGTCAGTCTGTTACTGCTTAGCTAATGCTTGTCTGTGTTTGTGTGCTTGGAGTATTTTTGTATTTTTTGACCTCTTCTTTTCACAGTATGGCATAAAGAAGAAAGCCAGCCAAAAGAAATGCAACAAGAGACAGGATTTATACTGTCGAAAATTGGTAAAGATATGCTGCTTTCAGACAAAAGTTAAACTGTTGCTATGATTGTCAACAAAAGCATTTTTTTCTTTCCTGCTGAAAAACATGAACACATTTTTAAAGAAAAAAAACATTTTCTACATCTGAATCCAAAATAACCATTTTTAAAGACACAGTGCACTATGACAAAGGCCTTTTGTTTACTGTCTAATCTCCAGTTTTAACAATAGAGCAGATGCATTATGCACAGAGATGATGCTTTATCTCTATAATGACACCAGGCATGTCTACTTTGACGACACAAAACCATTCATAAAGTAAGCTCTTCTTACGTTGCCAAAGTAATTATCCAGTAGTTCAACATATCTGTGCAGCACTTCAAGGCTCAGCAGCTCATTATCTTGCTCATCCAGTCCAGAGCAGAAATATAGGCTGGCGTACCTGCATTTGAGGATTTCATTGTGAATATTTAAACAACTCTGTTGAAAGAAGACATGTTGATAATGTAACAAAAATTAAATACCTTTTTTTTTAATTACTTAAAGAATATTGTACTGCCTTTGAAATGAAACTAATAATAATTAGTAAATTAGTAATAATAATGATTAGTAGGCATAGTAACCAGTCCTGTGTCTTTTGACAAGCAAAAAAAGCGGGAATCTAATATGTAGTGCTTTGATCCTCATTTGTAGTGCAAAAAGAAGGTTCTTATTGATTATTTCTACTGACTTAGCAACATCTGCTGAACAAAAAGTTAAATACATGGACAGACTAAACAAAATTCTTGAACAAATATTAATGTAACACAACTAATACTATAACATTAAGCAGCACATCTTTTTAAAGTAAAAAATAATAATCTGAAGCTGAAATGTTCTGTTTTGAGAACACAAAAACATTTGTGGCTTCCTAAAATTTAGTTTTTTTTGTATTTATTTCAATAGGATAATATGTTTTGACCTAAAAAATATTTTGGGTTTGGTGCAAGGTAATGAAACAACACTATATTCTCAATGGAATCAATCAAATAATAAAAACCTAAGAGTTATTATTAGACATAGACCTCTTATAGACAATCTTGAGGTCTCTCCATTGCAGGAAGTTGCATGAACGCGGAGCACGGGCCAACACAATCATCATCATATCCCGGATCACCTTCTTCTTCTCTCGTTCTGTCAATGGTGTGAACCACTTCTGCAAGCGCAGCTTTCCCTGCTTGCTGAACAGCAGTAAGAAGCGGATCTGGGGAGCACAGGCCATATTGATAGCAGTTACAACACAGCATTATCAGACAGTATAACAAAACTCAACTGTGTTTGAACAGAAGTACACTGGGATTCAAAAAAAGTTAATACATCACAAATTACAGTTAATGAATAGCTTGCGAAAAAGCACCACCTTTTTACACGGTCAACCATTCTTTATTTTACATGGCTGATAACACTGTAGCTCCAGTTACAAATAACTACAACTGAAACAAGTAAGTTTGTTAAACTCTTTTAACACTTCCCGATTCTGAAAACCACAAACAAAAGTTTATTATATATGGTGGTGACTTCTGGTCGTAAACAACAACCAGTTCATGACAAGACTGTACAACCATAAATGTGATTATAGAAGAACTTTGCCCTTAGGTTCATTTGCAAACAACTAACACTAGATCAACTTGCTTATGTGGAAATACAGAGTAACACATATTTTGGCTCGAACTGCTAGCAGGTTTACTGAGACAATATTTACACTGGATAAGTTTTAGGATTCGAATCTTTATTGTCATCAAGTGTACAATGAAAGTTTGTTTAATTTCAAAAAATATAGACCCCTTCAAGAACTGCAGTGTTGCCAACAGCAAAACCCAAGCAGCAAACACTCACCATTTTGTCTAAGAATCTCTCCCTGAATCATGGGACGTATAACACCTACAGGAGTAACAAACAAAGTGCTCCTGCTGCCCTTCTGCTTCTCACATTGTGCATCACACCTTCGCCACACCTACACATGAACACAGAGTGAGTGAGTGAGAGAGAGAGAGAGAGAGAGAGAGAGAGAGAGAGAGAGAGAGAGAGAGAGAGAGAGCGAGAGAGAGAGAGAGAGAGAGAGAGAGAGAGAGAGAGAGAGAGAGAGAGAGAGAGAGAGAGAGAGAGAAGAGAGAGAGAGAGAGAGAGAGAGAGAGAGAGAGAGAGAGAGAGAGGGGAGAGGATGTACATTGTCATTTTTCAAAGCCTGCTTCAAAGGTAACGCTGATGAACATGTGTTTTCATATGGCAAATACACTAATTCATTTTGCTGCATTGGTTGGAGGTAAGTTTCTGTATTTATGTAGATAATTCACTAGTTCTCTTCCTGAGTACAGTATGTAATGATTGCTTTTTATTCGTTTCAACTTCACCGAATAAAAAAGAGAAAAACTCAAAACTCTTTATATATATATATATATATATATATATATATATATATATATATATATATATATATATATATATATATATATATATATATATATATATATATATATATATATATCTATATATATATATCTATATATATATATATATATATATATATATATATATATATATATATATATATATATATATATATATATATATATATATATATATATATATATATATATATATATATATATATATATATATATATATATATATATATATATATATATATATATATATATATATATATATATATATATATATATATATATATATATATATATATATATATATATATATATATATATATATATATATATATATATATATATATATATATATATATATATATATATATATATATATATATATATATATATATATATATATATATATATATATATATATATATATATATATATATATATATATATATATATATATATATATATATATATATATATATATATATATATATATATATAAGGGCTGCTTTCCCTTTGCCTCCCACTAGTGGGCCACAGGTGTTTAGGGCCCAGTAAGTTGTTCTGCTCTGTTCCACGTGGTGTACAAACGCAGCTAAAAAGAGGAGCAAAGGGGGTAGAACATCCTGATGCTTCCAGAGCCAGAACGCAATCATGTCTCTGTACCGCAACTTAGCCTGGTTCCTCAAGGGAATGACAGAGTTCACCAGGTATGATTGATGCTTTCATCTCTTTTTCTCTTTAGATAAAAATGGAAATTTGCTTTCAAAATGACTATTTGTTTTTATTTGTACATTGTTTTGTGATATGAAGTTTATCAACAACAGCTCTGTGTCAACATAAGGGCCATAATTGTTGACATCTATCTTTCAGTGTGAGACGTGAGTGTGAAAAATGTATGTAAAATTTAGTGATGAAAAGGGGTTTTATTTTTATTTGCTTATATATTATCAAAATTAAACACACGAGACATCAGCCAAAGTTAACTTTTTCATGTTTTTCAGGCAGTCAATTTCAAATTATTCTTCAATATCTGTGATGAGTTGCTTTATAGTTCTGTAAAAGTTTTGAGGATATTAAAATCGTGTGGCATTTAGAAAAGACTCCCACTCTGAGATGCTAAAATGTGACTAATGTCTTCTCCTATTCCCAATCCACGTCAATTGACATTTAATATAAAGGATATATTTCATATACATTGCAGATAAGTTGACACCAAGTGCAACTAGATTTCTCCATTACAGAAATTGCATTCCTTCTCAGCAAATTATCCTCAAGTTACACATTTATTGAGGAATTGTCACACTTATATTCACTATCTGATACGTACAATACTTTCGATTATCTGATCAATTACAGCCTATCATGGGCATTCCTCATTACGACACAGTGAGTCGGGTTTTCTGAAAAGGTGCTTTGGTGATTGTTTCTCCTCTCCCCTTTGTTCTGTGTTGTTGCGTCTCCAACAGAGTGACCCGCTCTGTCCCTTCATTGATAGCTCTCTGCATGACACCAGCAAACAGAGCGGGTATTTAGCTTCAGTCTCACTTGCCCTTGTGCAACCTTTCTCAACAATAGCTTCCAAGACAATGGTCGTCATACACACTTTTCATGCACATACTGTACCCTGATCTTGTTGCCTGCCACCATCAAACCCTTCTTGTCACATCCGCTGCCAGGCACAATCTCTCCCCTGTGTGTACAGTAAAATTGAGAGGAGAAAGACACTGTCTGCTTTCCTCCCTGACCTCTTTTGACCTGAATTTCCCCACTTTGACTGACATATGAATTGGATAATTGCTCAAGCATAAAGGAGAAGATGAATGTCTAAACCCCAATTTCAAATAAGATGGTACATTGTCGAACATGTACTAAGAAATGGAGGATGATGATTTACTTCTGTTTAACCAATATTTAAGTGAATAGACTAAAAATACATTATTTTCAATGCTAAAACTGGTGAACATTTTGAGTTTCCTCTTTTTGAATATGAGACTTGCAACAAGTTCCAAAAATGCTGGAACTGTGCAATCTAAGATATTAATGATTGGTCATTTAAAATTAGATTTTAATATCAATGATCAGCTGTGACAGTATTTTATTAATCAAATACTCAAAGACTGAAATCACCTGCAATTGGCTGGCTGGACACGAATTTGGGGTGTCCGCGCCTGATGCCCATTGTTAACTGAGATAGGCTCCAGCACCCTCTTGATCCTTGTCGTTCACCAAACATGAACCGAGAACTCATGTGAATTCGGTGTGAATTCCATTTATCATTTTAAAAATGTCTTATCATTGAAAAAAGGGTTACTGAGTACTACAGTTAAGCTTTGAAAGTCATTTTTCACTTCATAGATTAATTATCATTTTTTTAAAAGTACTACCGTTAAAGCATATTATAAAAAATATACAATATAGAAACGTAAAATAAATATATTAAGATCAGACAACAGACACCATGGAAAAAATAAGTGGTAAAAGGTTTTGAGATACTTTTTCAACCTATAAAAGATGAAGTGTCTCAATACTTTTGACCCTGGATGTACCATACCAATACAAGCACGAATTTGACAGGCCTTTAGCCAGTACAATGCTGTGAATTGGCATGGAAAGAACTTACCCCCACATGAGTTCTGCTGTCCAAAATTTAAAGTCCTGATGGACTGAGCTATTATGTCATTCTCAACAGGAATGCCTTCTTATCAGCTTCCAAGCGCTTTATGGAAAAGGACCTGGAGGTCTCTTTGGCGGGGCGCTCCTTCATGATAACTGGAGCAAACAGTGGAATCGGCAAAGCTACAGCCATGGCGATAGCTAGGAGAAGTATAAGCACATTGTGTGTTGTACTTTGTAACTTTTATCAATCAACAATATTCTTTTTTCATAGGCGGAACAGTCCACATGGTGTGCAGGAACAAGGATAAAGCTGAGGAGGCTCGGGCTGAACTTGTCAAGGAGACTGGAAATAAAGTACAGTATTTGTGTGCCTCCCAAGAAAGCCATATCTAGAATTTTAATACAAAATATCACCTCAGGAGATCTATGTGCATATTCTGGATTTATCCGAGACCAAAAAAGTCTGGGAGTTTGCGGAAGCCTTCAAGAGGAAGTACAAGACCCTAAATGTCCTGGTAAGGAAACATAACAATCATTACATTTTATTGTGATACTAAATTTTGATTCTGGTTGAACATGTTTAGATTAATAACGCAGGCGCCATCATGGATAAGCGGGACGTGAACGCTGAGGGTCTCGAGAAGAGCTTTGCCACCAATGTCCTTGGTTAGTTAGCTACTGGGATGGAGATTGCTGTCATTGCAATGAAAAACTTCATTCTTGTTCTCTTCCAGCGGTTTATATTCTCACCAAGAGTCTCGTTCCTTTGCTGGAAAAGAGTGGCGATCCTAGAGTGGTGAGGGCAAGACCTTTTAGTCTTTAATCTACACAGGGTTGACTCTCATCAACACTCTGTCTGCTACAGCTGCTATAGTTTCAATTGCTTTTTGAATTTTGAACCTTTCAGATGACCAGTCCTTAAAATATTTGTATTCTTTGTGCAGATCACTCTGTCATCTGGAGGAATGCTTGTGCAGAAGCTCAGGATAGGAAACTTGCAGACTGAGAGAGGTCGCTATGATGGCGCCATTGTCTATGCCCAACATAAGGTAGATTAATGTTTCTAGAGCTGCTTATAAAAACTGTCTTATGTATTGGCCACCTTATTTCTAAAGAGAATTTAAATTTTAGCAACAGCAGTTAATAACAGTCTTGGAAATCTGACAAGTAAAACCATAATTGATAATATTGTGCTAACATTCTTGAAGACAGGTAGATTCAACTGTATTTTTATGTCTTGCAGAGGCAGCAGGTGGTGATGACGGAGCAGCTTGCAAAAATTCACCCGAGCATTCATTTCTCTGTTATGCATCCTGGCTGGGTTGACACTCCTGGTACATTGTTAAAAAGATAGTAAAATGGATATAGAGTATAACATTGATGCACGCCTGATTAAATGCCAGGTTTTTTTTGTGAATACAAAAGCAAATAATAAGACTGAAATCAATCATTTCTGAACTCTTTTCACTATTAATGTGATAAGTCATAAGTTACAGGCACATATAAACCTGCTATTTATTTTTTAGCCAGTCTTGACACAAAAATAATCTACATTAGGCTCCAAGGATCCATCCTAATAACTCCCGAGAATATATCGACCAGATTTAATTGTAATCTGTCCACAAATAAAGAAGGAATAGATTTTTTTTTTTTAAAGTAGGTAAACCATTGCAGTACCGACAAGTGCAATTGTCAATTTTACGTACCTTCAATTTAAAGTTATAACTCAATCTAATTATGAGAAATATTTAAAAAATAATTCTTTAAATTACAATATAAGGATGTTTGAATCATTCTGAACCTAATTGTAAGTCGGAATGATTCTTATATGGGAAATAAATGTAATACTGTACCTCTAAGGACTATTAATTAAATTAATCAAGATTAAATATAGTATTGCATTAAAAAAAAACCTTCAGTTATGTATACTGTGTTGTGGTCTCCATTTATCCTCATCAGTTGAGCCACATATGGATCTTTTCAAATAGATTTGCCTGATAAAACAATCATATTCACATTTGCTTTTGCTCTGTTATGTTTGTTATCAGCAGTAGCAAATGCCATGCCTGACTTCCATCGCTCAATGAAGAGCAACCTGCGGACCCCCGAACAGGGCGCAGACACTGTGGTGTGGCTGGCTGTGTCTGAGTCCGCCATTACCAACCCTAATGGCCGCTTCTATAAGGGTAAACAACAAAACAAGTTTATACTTTTACACATTTTTTGTCATTATACAAGTATAATGAGATGTAAAATGTCACCATGAAGTGCACAAATAACAACAACAAACAATCTGATGCATAAATAATCAATAAATAATAACCATAAATAATATGTCAATAATCAATAAATAAGTAATAAATCAAAAAGTAGTCACTAACATAAATGAATAGGGAAGTGCAAAAATAACAACAACAAAAAAACAAATACATAATCCATAAAAAAAGTACTATAAAATATCCCACGTCTTTATATTGTCTTTGATTGTGTTATCATTTATAATTTTGTCCTTTTCCTAATTAAAAACTTGTTGCAAATTTGTAGTATTCTTGTGAGTGGGTTATAATAATAAAGGTTTGAGTCATTCTGAGTTGGAAACATTGTGTTTAAATAGAATTTGAGTTATTAACATGGTCATGGAATTAATTAAACTAAAAAATTAAAGTATTGCTCTTGTGTGTGTTGGGATAAAAGCGAGTGACTGTACACCCTTAAATTAATCTCGTGTTTGTGTCTGGCTTGTGTCCATTGCAGCTAGTATGAGCAGCTTTTGATTACTGCCAGTGTCGTGCCTCGAATTAACACTCAACAACACGCTGACACACACAGTATAGCGTCATCAACCTAGAATAGAATTGTGGCGGTCACATTGAAGTTTTTTAATATTTTGGATTATTTCAACACTTATTTGTATAATAAGATCTGCATTCAAACTTCCATTAAAATTATAGATGTGAGAAATTCCAACTCGGTCGGTTGTATCACTAATGGAGCTAGACGTGAAGGCAGCAGTGATCAATTACTGCAATTGACAAAATAAACATCATATATGTCAAATAAAATGTAGTCAATCCAATAAAGATTGATTTCTTTTTATCATTACCCCGAATATCATTTACAATGTAGAATTCACCAATGTATATACCTTTATTTGTTTATTTTGGCTTAAACTTGCACAAATGTCACACATTTGTTATTATACATTGAAAAAGTATCATTTTTTTCAGTGGAATAGTATGGTATGGTCTGGCAGGGCATGGTAGTTTCACACCAGCATTTATCAAATAAAAACTCTGCAAATTCTACCTCCTTCCTATAGATGAAATGAATATTTTTGCAGTTTTTATAAAATATTTTCTGTACACAGACCGTAGGATGGTGGCTACCCACCTACCTCTGGCCTGGACTCATAGTTCCCCCCTGGAGGAGCAGAAGCTGATCTCCACATTGGATGACCTGGCCAAGATGTTCCAGCCACATTGAGGACCTTATTGTACCTTTAGTACTAGTAACACGAGTGCTACTTAGACGCATAAAGACTGAAAGGGAAGGTCCGCCTCTCAAGATGTCAGTCTTTTTGAGCCAGATTAAATATAAATGGCTTTTCTTTATGTATTAACATACATGGCTTTGCTTTTGTGTCTTGACATTACTCATTGACTGTTTTATATTTTCAATAACTAAGATTTTTAGCGAGCAATAGACTAGTCTTCTATACATTATATATTCATATTGGGACTTTCTGAAAGTAGTCATTCAGATGGGAATCTGGTCTGACCAAAGTCTCAGCCTTCTTGTGTCTATGGTTGATATGTGGAACTAATAGAACTGTATCTTGTTTGTTGTTTTGCTGTGTAGCAGCTTGAAGTGAAGATGGAGTTTAAGTGATCTCTTTGACCCCTTAAATGAAAAACACCAAAGCAATCTGTTCAGTCAATATACGTATTTATATATAATGTCCACCCTGTGCCTTTTAAAACAAGCTGCTTTAATGTCATTACTAAGATGTGCAAATGCATTGACACATTAAATGGCAAAAATGGAAAAAAATACAGTAGTTTCTCATTGAGTCTCAATAAAGACTAAAAAAAATGTTGTGAAATTTTTAATATCAAGCAATAATTGATGTCTCTGAAACAGGATTGGCCAAAATGAAAGTTCTCATTGTATTGATCATAATAATAATTTTGAAACGCAACGTGCAGAGATAGAATCTCACATTGAAATAAAATCGTGTAGTGGTAATGTCACGTGATACAATACAGAAACATCAAGGCCATTGTACTCACTAGCATTTGATGATCTAACCAAGACATGAAGCACTTCATGTGATGTGTACTAAGTGCTCCTTTTGGTGCCATAAACCCAAACAACCATTAGGAATTGGACATCATCACCATTGTGATAGTGAGAGATGTTCTCTTAGGCACACAGCTAAAAGCACAAACCAAAAAGTGTCCATAACACATGCAATTTAATTTTAACTCTTGATCAATCTACTCAGAAAGCGTGTGGCTGACTTGAATTTTGGTAGAGCAAAATGTTGTTGATCTTTAGTAAGCGCATTCACTTGTAAAAACAGTACAAGAGTTATCAAATGATAAGACACTGAGGGGAAAAGGCAAAAATATTTGCTATTTTAAGGTCGGATTCTATTTTTAAATTTTAGTTGCACTATATTCGTCACAGTAGGTTGGTAGAATGAACGCAGGGGTTGGTTGGCCTGTTACAGAACAAGAAGCATATTTGGCAACTTTAATGGAACATGTATATATATATATTTTTTTTAAATAATGAGTGCGACATTAAACAACCAAGTTGATTTTTTTTTATTATCTAATGAGGGATTAATGTTGAACAGTATTGTGAATCCACAATACCTTGCTATTTTTTTTAAATTATATTTTTATTTGTTAAAAAAAATCTAATTGAGTGTCACTCGTTTCAATCCAACGCTCAAATGGCAAAACTGGTCAGTATTTGAAGGACAGAGTTTAATTGAAAAATGCCTTCAATTGAGGTGAAAAATGAGCTATGATTTGACAGAAGTTAGTACAAGGGAGCTTTTATTTA
Organism: Stigmatopora nigra; assembly: GCF_051989575.1. Taxonomy (NCBI): domain Eukaryota; kingdom Metazoa; phylum Chordata; class Actinopteri; order Syngnathiformes; family Syngnathidae; genus Stigmatopora; species Stigmatopora nigra. Next base: position 9,640,458 of record NC_135515.1, read on the forward strand.
TTTAAGTTACTTAACAATCCCAACCAAATGTTTAAAAACGAGCTCAGGAAAAGCCAGTAAAACATTGTAGTCTGATAAACAGTTACATTGAATTTAATTGTAAGGTTTACAACCTAAAATGGATTTTTGTCATGAATGAAAATTGACTTAGTAACTTTCCTATACAACCTTTTGAGTTAGGGGAAATTACATTTTTACTCATATTTTTCACTTTGCTTATCATCACATGGATCAGGGTGCACTGTAGCTTTTCCCAGCCAAATTTGGGCAGTTGTCAAGCGCAGGGCACAAGGATAAATACAACCATTCATGCTCACACTCGTATTGAGGGGACATTTGGAGCGTTCAATTAACCTACCACACGTTTTTGGAGTGTGGTGGGAAACAGGAGTAGCCCAACAAACCCCACGCAGGCACGTGGAGAGCATACAACTCCACACAGGAAGGACGAAACCCACCAGGGATTGAGCCTTCAAAGTCAGAACTGTGAGCCGTATGTGCTAAGCACTCTAACTGTGCAGCCTGAAATTACATTTGAATGATTAAAAATGCTTTTACTTCTACCAAACCAATCCTGAATTCACACTAACATACACCCCATGTATTTTAAATGTGAATGTTTTCTAAAATGGATTCGCCCACATTAATTACAGGGAAAAACAAAGGTAAACAACCTTTTACATAGATGATAAATACTTTACTACAAATATGAACATACACTACATCAAAAACTGGAATGTGAGCAGGAATATATAGTGTTCACCATCTATGAATCAAATAAGGCAACTATATAAATTCATGATGTCTTTCTGTCTTTTAGACTTTTGGGGGAACTTAAGCAGCCCTAATACAGCCAGGAATAAAGTTCATATGCATAATTTAGTGTGACACAAAATTCTGTGCATTTGTGGTACAAATGCAATTTAACTTAATGTATTTTATAAGTAACTCTTAAAGGCTTAAGCTTTCCCCACCTGTGCCACATTAGGTGCACAGTGCAATTTGTCTTTTCTACACTTGGGTTCAACAGCCAATTTCTTTACATTGGCAACAACATCTTTGATGTTGATTCTAAACAGTGTCACACTTAGCAAAGATGACCAGTTGTTATAGCAACCAAATCCAGCTATTCCCTGCTTCCCCTTTGGATCAACACCGTGGAGGGGTGGGTCAGCATCACACAGTTGCATTGCGTCAACAGCGCCATTTTAAAACCCACCCATTATATAGTTGCTTGACATTTTAACAGTTTTCTTGAGAAAGTGGCCACATTTACACCTAAAATGAAGGAATAACCCATAGATGTAAAACCTCCTGAGAGTGATTTAAGGCCATCTGGTGAAATATAGACAAAGAGAAGGTTATGGACGGACTGAATTGGGATCAGAAAGTATTTCCAAACAACTCTTTAAACACAAAAAAAAACAATAAGTACAAATGGTGTTAAGCAAGACATTGTACTGCATAAATATGCAACAGTTTTTTTATATATAGTTGTGGCAGGTCAGGAATTGTGACTCCTAATATTACAGTACAAGGATGAAAAAAAATGACCATTGTCAACATTTACTCAAAGAAAGCTCAGAAAAATTAAATGTAAACACTAATATTAACACTCTTCCCATTAGGGCACATGCACACATTTATATACACACACCATTGTGCTTAGGGTTCTTTGTGGGGTCAGGTGTGCACATATACTCACGCGCACTTATGTGGCTTGGAAGTAGTGGAATGGACCATTATAAAGATCAAGCAAAAAACAAAAAAAAGACCATGGAGAGTTACACTACAAGCACTCACTCACACTCGCACATGTGCACCCCCCCCCCCCCCCCCCAAGAAGCTGCAGACTCTAAGCACGATGGCGATGATGCACTGTACAGGGGGGTTTCCATGACACCAGAAGACTGACTAAGCCAATCAGCGTGGAGAGAAGCCTGTTGCTAGGCTACAGCCAACCACCTGCGTCATGTCCCAGATCTGAAGACACAAACAAAAAAATTAAAGGTGACATGTCAGAAACATCTAGTTCTAACCTGATTCTTAAGTTTTCACATCACTGCTGCTAGTAACTCATATTATAATATTAAAAAAAAACTTTTTCAGTTGACAAAGCATAACAATAAGGTACAGACTCCAGGTCTTGAGGCATATAACTGAGTTTTTTGTGATATCTGATCTTTTTGTGGCTCTTGAGGGCAATGTTTTCCATAATGACCCTCAAAGTGTCACACATGTAAAGAGAAACACTGTCTGCAATATGCTGATCAAAAGTAAAGTACATTGCACAGGAGGAAAACAAACATCACGAGTCTCCAAAAATGCTGGAATTATCACCCAGCATGGTATTATATCTAACTTTAAGGCTGTCTAATTTGACACGTGCGTTCAGGGCATTGTCCAATGAGAAAAAGAAATGAAGCCAGCCTTTATGATAAGATCCCTCAGGTGAAGTTTGAGTAGTTTTAATGTCATTGTGTCCCTTCAATGCACATTTGTCTATAATACTGCATTGCATCTTCTACATCTTCCATGATCCTTAATAAGAAAATATACATTCCAAAATATTGAATATGCTCATTGCAAAATTAAAACTATTCTGTATACAATGTTATACCTTTGTTTTAAAAGCGCGGATCAAATACACAAATTGCATGGATAGAAAAATAACTCTTTTAAACCTTGACAATGCGATCACTTCCACAGGTGACCATCACGCCTCTAGATGGATCCATGTCCATGTGAGCAATGTTGTGTTTCCCTTCATGAAACGTGGCCAATGGGACTCGACTGTGAAGCACACAAACAAAAGCAGTTGATCAGTTTTCATCTTTACAGAAAACTTAAAAAAAAACCACATTTTTAAAATAGATAAACTTCAACTTACTCTTCTTCCTTGATAGAGTCAAAACAGGGGTCACACACCCGCACTGGAAATTCAAAGCCCATGATTGGGAATGTAGAGCGTATTGAACTACATTTACCACAAATAGCTTTGCCGCATTTTCTACAATGGTGCTGGAAAACACATTCACATCAATGACAGGAACACCAACAAGGCAATAAGTGCAAGTACAATTTCCTGGTGGAACATAGCTATTACCTGTCTGAGCCCCAGGGTTTTCGTGTCCCACATCTGCTTGATGTTCCAAAAGAAAGGTTGCCCACAATCCTGGCAGGAATCACTTTCCAACCACTGAGGTGCCTGTAAAAAAAATCCGCTTTTGATTATTACTACGTTCGGAAAACAAATACCTAAAAATTTGTAACTTGCAAATCTGAATTGTCTGCACCATAAGGCACACCTATAAGCCTTCACTTTTCTCAAAAGTCAACAGTGCGCCTTATATATGGATCGATATTGGGGACTCAAGATATGATAATCCCTTTGATGCAGCTCCATCTAGTACAGGGGTGGGCAAACTATTCCACAAATGGCCGCAGTGGGTGCTGATTTTCATTCCAACCCATAAAGAGGATATCTTTTCACCAATCTTGTGTCCTCCCAGTCAGTATTTTGACATGTTTATGTGATACTAAACGCTGCACCCACAGAATTTGTAATATTGTGCAATAGTGAATGCGTCAGAGTCAAAAAATGAGCCATTTGGATTTCTTGCTCAGGAGAACATTATCAGTGAATTCCATGTGGTCATACACAACAACCAATTATTCCCAGATAATGTCTTTTTTTCATATATATATAAAAATAATATTCATACAAACCTCTTCTCTCTTCGTGTCCATGTTCCACACTGCAATTCCTCCATCAGCTGAGCACGACACCAACTGCTTGGTCAATTGGAGGTAGACCAGTGACTGGACACGCTCGCTGGGGCACAAGAAGATTACAGAAAGTTGTACACATTATAAAATAACATTTGATGACCAGGCATGTAAGTATTACTTAGTTATTGTACCGAATTTTTGCAAACTTTGGTGACTTCAAACATGCTAGTGAATACCCATAAGACTAGAAAATAATTTGGAAACAAGGAAACTGTATTTAGAAATTTTCAAATCAAGATGGGGGGGAAAAGGAACGTGTCAATAAATATTATATAGTCATAGTATAGTTCAAGAAAGTCCAGAGGTATCACATAAACACAGTCTATTAATATCTTTAAAAAAGAAAATAAAAACACAATGCTTAACACGTAATAAAAGTTCAGACAAATAAACTTACTGATGTCCTTGCAACAATAAAGTTCGTCCTTTTCGTCCTCCTATGTCCCACATGATGACACTGTGATCTGAGGCTCCTGAGAATAGCAGTCTTTGAACGGGATCCCAACACAAGGCCCCTACACTACCTGCAAGAAATCAACAGCAAGGAAAGATCTTTTGTTGCATGTGATGTTGACAGCACAATGTATGAGCAATTTCTTTTGGCCATTTTACATAGTGTAATTTACTAGCCTTTATGCCAGAGATTCCCAGTAAAAATGCTGTAGTCTACCATGAAAGCTCATTTTGTACTACAAAACATTATCAAATGTCGATGGTTTTATAAAAAAATATATATATATTAACTACAAATGAATGTTATAGTGACAAGCAGAACTACAGAAGTACTAAAAATTGTTAGATATACAACAGAAGTGCCCACTACACTTATTTCCATTTATATAAATGGGTGAAATAAGGGTTCCTGCAAGTATGTGAGTGTTGTGTTTTCACTGCAGAAGTCAACTAGTGGTAAAGAGACAAGATCAATATCATTTCAGTATCTATACTTTTCTATCGTTGTTGTCGTGCCAAGAGATTCTCTTAGAAATATAAAATGGTTGCCATGACTCATCTAAAAGTTTGGAAGCACTTCTTTGGTAACTTTTGTCTCATTTCTTAGAAAGGAAAAAAACCTACTATTTGAAATATAGACTGAATTGTACTAAAGGTTACTACTGCCATCTACTGGCAGAAAATCCAACTACATTTCAAATGTTGGAGGGCTTTCAAATTATTGACTCAGGGGTAGCAGAGCACATTTACAATGTTCTTAAAGGAGGAAGCTCAGTTTATACTCAAATCTACTTGACTTGCATTCTGTGTATATTTAAATAGATTGCATTGTGTGTTTTTTGATTCTCATTTTAATTTTTTCTGCTTATGTCTAACTTGTCTACCATCCCAGGACTAATAGATAATACAAAAAAATGAGCATAAAAGGTAAACCGATGATCAATGTGACAATAACTGGTTCAGTTTGTTTGGAGGGGTGCTAATAATAGTTTAAAATAAAAACAAATTCCAGGAATAAAGAGGTAAAGTTTAAAAATCACAAATGAAAAAATATACAGGTAATGTGTTTTTTTGTGTGTGAAATACCTTCATGGCCTTTCAGTGTAGTAATAATGGAGTATGTCTGCTTTTCTAGCTTCAGCAGTGTGATCTGCCCTGAGTAATCACCAACAAAGGCATGCTGAGTCTCATGATCATATCTGAGCAGGGAATTATGGTTTCAAACCACACAAAAAAATGCTGATGTATTCAACAAATAAGGGGTCAAAAAGGGATACTGTAGACAAGAGGCCCATGAGGTGAAATAGTGTCTCCCCAGCATGCTGCCACTCTGAGTGCACATCCAGCTAACACTCTTGTCATGGCCAGTACTCACGACCCACTCGCTCTCCAGAGTAAACACCATATCTGAAACTCGGTTCTGGTGAGCTAAAAAACATGTTAAGACACACATGTCATCTTACATCAGCAAAAGGCAAACTATGAAAGCACAAACATATTGAAATACTCAATAACTGTGGGTGGTATAGGGCATCACGAACTTGACACAAAAAGCTAATGGCAATTATTGCGATTGCATAATACGAAAACGCATAATACTAGCAGTGAGAGGAACGCAAACACAAAGCACGCCACATCGCCACCCCCTAACGAGTGAAAAGTTCTAATTTTTTTGTGGATTTGGTTTTTTATTGCCGTTCTTTCTGCAAAATTTGAATTCAATTCATTTTCTTTTCTTACTGATGACGTCTATCATGTTTTCCACTTAAAGATCCACAGACCACTGTTGGTGTGTGTCAAACCAGGGAGCGTTCTCTCCTGTTGAATTTCTCTCCCAAGTAGTCCAGACCAGATTCCAGTGGTATATTACAATCCATGACTGCATCATTTTCCACTGAGTAGGCTGAATGGTGTCACAACAACATTATTTTCATTGCCATCTCATATGAGAATACTAGGAGCTAAGTTGAAGAGCCTAATAAAGTCACTAACATTTTTTGTTTAAAGATGGGAAGGCAGAGTATCCTTAGGCATGGAAATAAGCATAATAGTACATACCACTTCTGCCTCAATTTGAGCTATGAAAGGCCTTGGGCATGTTAGCCTCACTGTAATAAAGCTGGTAGGAATTAATTTTAGCCTATGGCGCATTGTTTTTACATCATCTGTCTGAATGTCTAAGTGCATGTGAAGAAATGGTGATGCTCTAGCATGTTGTTGAAGTTGTCAGTTAAATAAGTAATCCGGTTATGTCACACTGCACAACAGTTTTATTTTTCCAAGTGTGAGATGTCACTGCCATCACCCCCCCTTTGTTTCTACACAAATCAGGCATAATTCATATATGAATTTACAATAAGTGAATATACGATGAGAGTACAGTCTGAATTAATGGTGACCATATCAATTCTTTTGTATTGCTAAATCAACATTTAGTGTAATAGATGAAGTGCACGCCATTATCACAATTGTTAGGATAACATTATACACATAGGATCTTGTACACTGTACCGAACATGCCAATATTTTATAATACCACGTTTTATTGGGATTAAAAATAAATTGTAATTGGCATACTATGAAATAAAAATGTCTACTTTTGCCGATCAAATATAAACCCATGTCGTGCTAAGCGGACCCACACAGTCATAATGCAACAAACGTCACAATTCTTGGACTAAAGATTAATGCAGGAAAATAATTTTTAATTTTTTAATCCGCATTGCACCTCAGCACTTTTTGTCTCATCTGAATCTTAACGTATTGTACATTGTTTCATTAACTCGTGTCTTACCTGGATATGTTTTTACATGGTTCATCTTGTTGAAATCTTCAGAGATAAGAAACTCCTTAGGGGCAAGCAAACAAAAACATGTTTCAGAGCAAATAACTAACCCACCCTCAAAGGCATGAGCCATTTTGACTGTACAAGCCACTTTTATAATGAAAAGAAGCCAAGTTTAAAAAACCTAAAGAGTAGATTGAAACTGACCCTGATATGAGGTCATTTGTTTCTATGGTTGTTCTACTCACCACAACCGCTCCATTATCTTGTCCAATGAAAATGCGTCTGCTGTCATGATGATATGACACACACGAGCAAGGAGCTGAGACATGAAACGACATGGAAAAATGTTCACAATTAGCAAATTATTTTGCACTAAGGAGTGTGTATAGAATGGATGGAATTTTCTAAAACAACAGTGTATGGTACAATCTTACTTACAGGAGACAGTGTGGTATATGCTTGGCCAGTACTGACCGCTGTCTCTCTTCAGCCAAACCCGGATGGTTCTGCAAATACAATTATGAGAGGAGGGAATAATTATGGTCACTTCTGTTTTATGATCGTTTTTTTTAAAGGTCAATGTAGTTTAAGTACCTTATTTTAGTCACAAAAAAATATCAGGAAAGTTTAAGTGAAATAACATTTTTAATCAGGAAAAGAAAATAATCATCCAAAATAATACATCACCTAAAAACCAATCAAAATAAAACGACCCCAAATCTTTCCAATATTCTTAAATCAATGATACACTTCAACTCATCAATATATCCAATAATTTTCAGATTTAAAGCCAGTATCCACTAAAATGGCACAATCATTGTCTGTACATCAAATTTGAATCCACAAGGAATTTGGCTTGTCAATGTGAGCACAGCTGCAAAGTTCAGTTAAGCTTGTAGGTGTCCGTTTACAGTTGAAGTAAGAGATAACCACACTTCTTTGGCACACTAATTGGGTTTGAATACAAAATGATGATTTTTTTGGGTGAATTAAGAGAAAATGTGCAAAAAAATGCAATTTAATTCAAATTGTGAATTGTTATGATGCAAGATTTTAGTCCAACGCAACAAGACAACACGATTTTCACCAATCCACTAGTTTACAAGTGTAACCAGTTGATGTTACTCATTTTAGCATAAACCTTATGATTTAAACTGGCTTTGCTGGATTGGCTGAAATAAAAACCAGGACCCACAGTGGTTTAGAGACCTATGGTATAAAGGATCATAGGAGAGTGTCCCTGGCAACAAAATGAAAAAAGTGAACTAATGCCTGATTAACCTCAGAACTCTTTAACAATTAAAGCATTTAGAAACAACATAGAGAACAGCTATCAAAGAAGACTTTAATGTTAAGATCACAGTCGGAAATTACTGGAATGAAACCACCACATTGCTCTACGTGTATGAAAACATACGTGCATGAGAGACATTTGGAAAGTATCTGTTCAGATGGGGCTACCTGATGTGATAGTGGTTCACTTGCCTGACTTTAGTGCATGCAAGGGTGGGATTGATCCATGCATTTCATTTCAGAATTATCATTTGTGATGGAAAGTGCTTTAATTTATGTGAAATTGTTATGCTCCCATTCACTGGCAAAGCAGTTTGTAGCCCATCTTACTGTACGAGAAATAAAGTGACCAGCTGTTAAAAGTTTCACAGCAAGCATACAACCATCTGGCAACACTTTTTTTTCATAGATGATGAAAAGACAACTGTTTAAGCCAAAGTTTTGACGATCACAGGACATACATAGCCTTTGGCTGATATTCTCTTGGTTTCTTGGATATTCTGCAACAAGTGTACCGTTAGACACCATATCACATACAAATACCGATATAATATTGAAGGATTCATCATTTTACACATGCAATTTGATGCTTTGGACAGCTACACAAGGAAAAAGAAAGGGTTATTTACCAAAGAGCTTTCAACACATTAGAATAGCAGAATACTTCTATTGCCATATTCCCCAAAGTAAACCAATTTTTTTCCGATTGTTTTTATTTCATTTCGTATGCCTTGCATTCTGCCATCCCTCCTACAAAGGATGTGTACAAAAGTGAAGAGAAAATATAACAAAGCTGCAAGCTACTCTAGTAAAGCTAATATTAGCCTTAGCTATGATGGGTTGCAAACTCACCTGTCTTCGCCAACAGTGATCACTCCATCTTCCTTCGGGATTAAAACGGCAGACGTGACAGTGTCTCCGTGACCCTCGATTTTATTCAGAAGAACCGGCCTGGCGCTCTGAGGCCTCGAATGGATCTCCGCAGCCATGGTTTAACCAGGCAGCAACAATGTTTTCCTGCTGCTAATTCTCCTCCGCACCCCGTCCAGGAGGATCAGCTGACACAGTGAGCTGCTGTTAGATCTACCGTAATGACGACAAAGCATGCGCCGATAAAAAAAAAGTTACCGATATATACCAGTATACTGAAGTCCATAATAAAAATATTACAGTACTCTATCTATTTGATTTTCAGGTTGAACCAAAAATGCACCACAAACTTTACTTGTATTAGAATCTAAAACAATGCTTCAATTTGTCCTGATCATGAACTATTATTAATCTAAGACATAGTTTAATAATAGTTCATGATCAGGACAAATTGAAGCATTTTTTTGCAATCAATGAAAGGAGAACTACAAAATAAAAAAGCAGAAGATGGGTTTTGAGCTTCCGCAATAGATAATTATTCATTCAATAATTTCTTTTTCTAAACTGCTTCCCCCAAAGGGTCGCAGGGGGTGCAGGAGCCTATCCCAGCTGAATTTGGGTAAGGTGCAACCATTCATACATACAATAAATCATACCTAGGGGCAATTTAGAGTGTCCCACCAGCCTAAGATGCATGTTTTTGGAATGTGGGTGGAAACTGGAGTACCCAGAGAATGCAATTAAAAATCTTTGTCAAGTGATGTTTTAAATGAGTTTTATTGCTCTCAAATCAAGTCAGAGTAACAACACAAACGTTAATTCACGGTGGAAAACAATTTTATTAAAATATCTTAAAGACCGAGATTGGACGTGCGTTGTCATAACTCAAAGAACAACTAGAGTGATATTAATATAGACATAAAGGGTGAAGGTCAGAAAATACAAATGATAAGTAAACATGGTATGCTACTCCAGAGTTAATAAAATACACCAATGACATTCAAATCCCCTTAAAAACAAGTAATTTGTAAAAAATACGTAAAAAAAATAAAAAGCTGAAAAAAAGAGAATGACATACTGTCATCATGCAAGAGTTATTAAACCAGTTGCCTTCAATTTCTTGTCCAATTTTGTGATCTGGTACTGATAAATTATGTAATTAACAAAAATGTTTAGAGGCATTTTTTATCCGTACAATGCCGTGGCAATTGACTTAAAAACTTAGATGATTTTAGTTATAATCAAGAAAAACATGGAAAAACCTTCCTTAAGATGATTGCATTTTTCTAAACAAATGTACCATTAGTCATACCAGGCATAAAAAATGAAAAATAAATTGAAGAAACAAGTGTGGAGTAATAGTTTGCCCCTCATGACTATAAATGCGTTAAAACAAATTCTATCTACAAAAAAATATTCGATCATCTGTGTGCATGAATTCCAACAATCAATTCTCGTGTTTCCACTATTAGAAATAAGTTTAAACATTGGACACTGACTTTAGGGTTGGTTGATTTGGCCCATGAAGAGGAGTGTGCCTGCGGACAAATGAAAACGAACATCATAAAATACAAAGCTGCTTTGAGGAATATAAAGGGAAACAAATAAAGCTAAGATAATGCATTTTGCTTATTATATAAATGAGTACTTTTATTGCAATGCAGCAGACGTGAAGGAGGTAAAATTAGTTTATTACCAGTTGGCTTATGTCGGATAAGGAAGAGGAATGGTCTGTCCACTAAAACCCAAGAGAGAGAGGACCGAGCCATCAGAATTGCAGCTGAATGTAACGGGAAAAAAAACAGCATTAGAATAATACAATATATTGAATAATGATCAAATGAAATAAATAATATTTAAAAAATAAATCAATATCCTTAAAACACTCACCAGTGGCAGCTGCTGCTTTTGTGCCATCTTCATTCACCACAATTTTGGCTTTCTGGAGAGCTTTCGTCACATATACAGGGTCTGAACCTAAGGTAGAATCCACATGCTAATTTAAACAATGAACAGAAATACAAAATGTGTGTAGAGATTTTGATGAATAAATGATGTACTATTTTACACCACAGGGTGGCAGCAGTGGGCTTAAACGTGTTGTAAAAAAATAGAGATGGGATGTGATTTGTTTGGCATTCAGACTGGTCTTTGTGTTCCACAGTAAACAACTATCCTTCTTTTCATACTTTCAAGTATTGCTCATGTCCGACTAAACCTGCTGGATATAAAAAAAAGACATCACGTCATATTACAAATGGGGCTTGACAGTACTTTCACTTACTCAGGTGCCTGAAGTCAGCTTTATCCTGACTGAACATGTCTGTTATACCCAGCGCTGTCAAGGGAGCCTTTAAATCCACTTCAACATCAGCAGTGAACCTTGAGACATAACCAAGCATCCAGAAATTGTTATTCAGAGAAGCATTCTATAACTCTGGCTTGAGCGTGATTGTGAATCTTACTTAGGAAAAAGTAGATGAACTTTGCGCATGTGCATTACATCGCTCCAACTCTGCACTGTAGTAGAGTTAATATGAGGGGTGACATAGGACAAAGGCACGTCCATCTCAGTAGGTAGAATAATCAACATGCTGATGGTGTTGCCGTGATATGGCAGCTCGATCACCTTATACGTCACCCCTTGTGGAGTAGTGGCTATGCCTGGGGAAAGCAAGTTAAGGAGAAAGCACACAAAGGCACACAAAAATTCAGAAGTTAGTGGCGTCCTATAATCCAAGAGTTGTTTTTGGCTATTTTGGAGGATGACTGCTACTAAAACATTGTCAGAAATGTCTGTGACAAGAAGAAACAAAACCAAGTCTGAATTAAAATGATGCAATCAGTCTGGGTCGCAAGATAAAGAAAAAAACAACAACAACTATGGTCCAGATGCTGTGTTGGAATGTGGAGTATAATTAGTGAACTTGCTCAGTAAACTCAGTAGAAGGTGTTATGTTTTATGGATGTTTATGAACCTGTGGTGACGTAACTGTAATGGTCACATCCTGACTGATTAAAAAGATGTAGGGAAGGTGGCAAATTAAATTCCAACAATATTAACAAGATAAAAGAAAAGGACTAAAATGAGATATTTGTTATGAACCGGGAAATAGAAGATAACGACAATGTTGCAGGTCTTCAAGGACACATCTGGCTACAGGACAGAAATCTACTAAGGGGAAGTTTGAGACTCATGGACTCATGACTATAAACAGGAAAAATACACATTTCAATATGAGACCCACTTTAAAATGTATTCTTCAGTTTCTTCAATTAATGCAATGTGGAAAAAAGTGATATAAAAAACAACAACAGGTGATTTAGACAGAAAAGACTTACCAATG